>NC_089580.1:188134220-188434220 GCF_019320115.1 Miscanthus floridulus
GTGTTGGCGTAGAGGATGTTGAGGCCGCTGCCTCCGTCCATCAACACCTTGGAGAGTCGGGTGTTGCCGATGATCGGGTCGACGACCAGTGGGTACTACTCGGGATTTAGAATATGGTCAGGGTGGTCATCCCAGTCGAAGGTGATCACCTCTTGAGACCAGTCGAGGTACTGGGGGGTGGCCACCTTGACCGAGAAGACCTCTTGGCATTCCCTCTTGCGCTGTCGCGCCGTAAGGCATGCCGAGGGCCCATCGAAGATCATGAAGGCGTTGCGTACCTCGAGGAACCCGTCGTCCTTGCCTTCGTCCTGGTCGCCGGCGCCCTTCTGC
Source organism: Miscanthus floridulus (assembly GCF_019320115.1). NCBI lineage: Eukaryota > Viridiplantae > Streptophyta > Magnoliopsida > Poales > Poaceae > Miscanthus > Miscanthus floridulus. Next base: position 188,134,551 of record NC_089580.1, read on the forward strand.
TTGGCATCACCGTCGGGGAGCCCGAGCCTGGCGTAATAACGTCGCAGCATGGAGCAATCCTCGAGGGCGTGCTTGACCGGGCTTTGGTGGTAAGGGCAGGGTTTCTTGAGCATGTCGTCGAAAGGCCTAGGGCCTTTGAAGCCTTGGGGGTTCTAGTGTTCTGCGGCTGCGACCAGGTCAGCCTCTAGGACCTCTTGCTTCCCCAAGCGCCCCTTTTTCTTTCTCTTAGGGAGGTGGGAGGCTAAGGCCTTGGGGGCCTTATCCCTCCGCTTACCCTTGGTGTCGGCGTCGGGGAAGATGGCTCCAACAGCCTCTTCACCCAAGGCGAAGCTGGTGGCGATGTCGAGAAGCACGGCAGTAGAGCGCAGCACATTCCGACCTAACTCTCGGACCAAGTCCCGACAAGTGGTGTCGGAGAGGAAAGCTTGGACGATCTCTGAATCACCGACGCTGGGCAACTCGGTGCACTGTTTAGAGAAGTGCCGGATGAAGTCTCGGAGAGACTCGTCCAGCTTCTGGTGACAGTTCTTAAGATCCTAGGAGTTCCTAAGGCACACATATGTGCCCTAGAAGTTTCCGACGAAGATCCTAACCAAGTCGCGCCAGTCGTGGATTTGCGAGGGAGGAAGGTGCTCGAGCCAGGCTCGCGCCGAGTCCGACAGGAGCAAGGGGAGATTGCGGATGATGAGCAGGTCATCGTCTGCACCACCCAGCTGGCAGGCCAGGTGGTAATCGGCAAGCTAGAGCTCTGGGTTGGTCTCGCCGCTGTACTTCGCGAGATTGGCCGGCTACCGGAACTGGGTGGGGAAAAGAGCAGCGCGGATGGCCCTACTGAAGACCTAAGGGCCTGGCGGTTCAGGGGAAGGACTGCGGTCCTCCCCACTATCGTAGCGACCGCCTCGGTGTGGGTGGTAGCCCCGAGCGGGCCCCTCGTTGTCGTGGCGTCGTCACCTGCTGACCGCCTCATCGTCTCCCTGCACCTCGCGTTGATTGCCGAGGCGGTCCAGAAGCATGGGAACCCTGTGGGCTATTGGCACTCGGTCGGGCTCGGGACGAGATGGGGCTTCGCTGTCCTACCGAGGCGGCACCGTGGGTAGGTTCAATGCGCCCCCATGCCATCGGGAGGCAGAACTCTCGGCCTGCTAAACCGCAGCGGTCTCTAGGAGATCCCGGAGCTTGCCGCGGACACACCACCCCTCCATGGTAGTAGGCTCGGGCATCGCGTGGACCAGCATCACCGTAGCCACGACGTTCTGGCTAGCGCGATTGAAGACTAGGGGTTGCTCGCTCTCTTCGTCGTCATGGATGCGGTGATGCACATCGCGAGCCCTCCATCGGGCTCCTCCGCCTTCGCCGCGACCTCGCTGCTCTTGTTCGAGAGAGTCTCAAAGCTGCTGCAGAAGGAGTTGGTCTTGTTCGACCTTGGCCTGGAGCTCACGGAGCTGCTCTAGGTCTGGGCGCTGAGGTCGTGCAAGAGCAACATTCTCGTTTCGTGCGGCTAGCAGGTCATTGAGTGGGGGTGTGGCGGCGCCCGCCCCTGGGCGAAGCGGGGAGTGGCTACCTGCCGCCCCGTCCTCATCGCCTGCCCTCGGCATCCCAAGCTCGATGTGGAAACACTCGCGAGTGGGGTCGTAAGTGCCTTCGTCGTCGGAGTCGGAGTAACCGAAGCAGTAGTCGCTTGCGGTCAAGAACTAGCGCAAAGCCCCAGGGTCATGGAGCCCAGAGAAATCCACTCCAGGCCATGCCTCGTCCTCATCTGAGGAGTAGGCGTGGGTGTCTAGGTTGAGACCGAAGCGCTGGCAGCGCTCTAGGGATCCTCGTGAGCAGCAGCGTATGCATAGGCGTAAGAAGCGGCGGCATTTCTCAACCCAAAGGGGTATGGGGATGGTGCCGTCGCCAGATTCCGCTCCACCGGGGTCAGTTCTTCAGGGAGTGGTGGAGCGGAGCTTGACGACTAGGCACCGCCACGAGCCACCGGTGATTTTCCTTTGTCCAAGCTCAGGCCAGACAGGTCCCCAGCTAGGGACCCTGTACCAACAGCTGGTCATAGGATATCAGCGGGGAGTGGCGTGCCGCCTCGGGTTCACGTAGCGTCGGGGTGGCCTTGCTCGCGTCGTGTCTGGCGAGCGCGGCGAGAGCGGTCGCCCGGGCGCCGCCTGCGCTTGGGCTGCTGGTGCGTAACTTCATCATCGGACAGTGGGGCTTGAGGAGTGAGGAGTACCATGTTGTACTCATGCCCTAGAGACATGAACTCTAGGCTCCCGAACCAAACCACAGTGCCGAGACGCATTGATCGTACGGGGTCTGCCATCCGGCACCTGCTGGGATGATGAAACTGACATGCAGAGCCCCCTACCTGGCACGCCAACTATCGGTATTTCGGACCGAGGGGGTCCTCAACCGACTAGTGAATTTGTTCTGCGTGCTCCCGATTCCGGATGGTGATGCAAAGAGACACAAGATTTATACTGGTTTGGGCTATCGGTGCCCTACATCCAGTCTGAGAGATCGAACTTGTATTCCTTACACCGAAGTGCACGTAGTAGGGGGTTACAAGCTAAGGGAGAGAGGGAACTAGTCCCAGGCCTCGGCAAGGTGTCGTGTGGGCCGTCTGAGACGTTGCTCTCAAGTGGCTGGAATATGTGCCTGTGTATGTGTTACTCGGTGTCTCCCCTTCTAAGTGGCCCAAGTCCTCTCCTTTTATAGTTGAAGGGAGGACAAGGACAGTACATGTATTACTATGCGGCGTCATGCCAATAGGGGTGGCATGTCCGAACCCTGTGGCCTGTTCCTATGGCAGCGTGGTTGTCAGAGTGGTCCATCCTTGGAGTACTGGGGCGGCATGGTCGTCCCATCATATCCTGTGTGTCGTGGGAGCCCCAGGAATGCCTCGGAGTGGGCGCAGCGGCGAATGTGCAAGCCACTGTGGATGGACTGTGCGCGAGGCCGAGACTTGGTCGGTGCCAAGGCTTGTACTGCGGTGGGGGGGTCTCAGCAGACACGAACCCCAAGATCGCCGAGGCCCTGGTGTATAGTGCCGAGGCCTCGAGCGGGCGGCTGATCATGGGTACAGCGTTAGGACACAATGGCCGATAATCCCCGTCGTATCCTGTCCCAGCCGGTATGGCGCTGATCGTGGACACAGTGGTAGGACATAGTGGCCGGTAATCCCTGCCGTACCCTGTCCCGGCCAGTATGGCGCTGATGCGACCTCAGGTCACGTCAGCCGTCCTGTGGCGTTGAGCCACTGTCTGGCTAAGATTGCAGGAGTGGTTGAAGCATTAATGAGACATGACACGCTGTCGGGAGGGTCGGCCGAGGCGGGGGACGATGGACCGTGGACGAGCCAGCCTCGAGCGACACGGAGAATGAGGCCTCGCGTGAGACGGACATCAGGCTCCTTGCCGAGGCCTCAGGTAAGAGGCCTCGCGTGATACGGAGAACACGCCTCCTGCCGAGGCCTTCCGTGGAGACCCTCGGGCGAGACATAGACGGCGTTCCCTGCCGAGGCCTTCCCTGGGGAGCCTCGCACGAAGCAGAGTTTGCGTCAGGATGCTGAGACCTCCAGCTCGAGACTCGAGACGAGGAGGGGGAGGACCCAGTGGGCTCGGTCGTGGAGGGTGAGGGGCCCACGACTTATCTTCTAGCTTTTATTATTATTTTTAGATGGGACTTAAGCGACCCATTTGATGTTTTGCTTGGGGTATCCCATTCTAAGGTACCCGACACCTGTAACTCGGCAGATGCCTAGGTCATTCCGAAGACTGACCCAGGTGGCCCGCTGGCCTCCCCTCGATGGATATTCTATGGGTTTGGCTTGAGGTTAGAATCGAATGAGAAGATTGAGATGACACTGTCTACTTCAGGGCAGACTGGGCGAGGGTCGCTCAGGGCTCATCTACGTTTTCTCCCCTACCTCTATTTGACATGAGGTGTCCTCAAGCCCTTCGTGGGCCGGCCTTTGAACCCTGGTCGATCGTTGCTCATGTTGAATGAGGCAACTACCGCTACGTGATGCATCACGGAGCGTTGTGATGCATTTAACTGCATATTCGATGTCTCGGATGTATGGAATGAATCAATGTGTGTAAGATGAATGAATGATTTATATATGGAAATAGTGGGGGTCGGTAATGTTACCATGATGACTCGAGTGACGGGGTTTGAGGAGCTCACATAAAAAATGTTCGACCAGGATCTACGCTTGTCATTCATGACAGAGTCAGCATGGCCCACATGGGGTGTCCCTCTACTCCTTACCTATCTCTCATCGTTCGCTTGAGCTGTTCGATCAACTCAAGAAGCCTGATGGTCTTTCCTAGGCGGAGATCCCATAGTTGGGCCTTTCCAAATCCTGCCTGGGAAGGCGAAAGGCCGCCTATGCGCAGTGGCGCCTTGTTTCTTATGCTCAGCGTGTGGTAGTGGTGGGCCATACCTAGGCCACGTCCTGTCTGACCAGGCGCTATTTCGTTGGGTAGGGTGCATCCCATCGGTCAGGGCACGTCCCATCGTATCCCATTCGTATTGAATGGGGGAAGGGAGAGGGCTTTTCACCCCCGTCGTTTTGCCTTTCCCCAATCATTATGTCTTTCCCAAACTACTATGCTTCTTTCTTTAAGTAGGAGAAGGGAGAGGGCTTCCATTCTGTTCCTTCACTTATTCCTTAAGTAGGGGAAGGCCTCTTCTCCTTCTTCCTTCTTGCCAAGAGTGTCTGAGTGTCACGGCGGTTCCTAGGAGAGAAAAGGGGAGAGCGAGGGAGAGGAGAAAAACTCATAGATCCATTCACGAATCTAGAGCGCAATGTCGAGCTAGAGGTCATCCATCGTGAGGGAGTCGGTGCTGGCTGCCTTCACCAAGAAAGGGTTTCTGCCGCCGAAGGAGGTGGCGCACTGGAGGGCTCCTGTGGGGGAGGATTTCCCGCAACCTCAGGGCGGTGAGGTTGTTTCCTTCCTCGCCTTTCATGAGCCTGGGTTAGGATACCCTACGCACTGGTTCCTACGTGGGCTCCTCAATGAGTGGGGCCTGGAGTTGCAGCACCTCAATCTGACTAGGGTGCTGCATATCATCGACTTTGTCATCGTGTGTGAGGCCTTCCTTGGGAAGGAGCCACACGTGGACTTCTTCTGGCGGATGTTCTCTGGGTGAGCTTTATCAAAGGGGAAGCCGCTCACGATTATGCCGGTGGGGTGCTTCGCGCTACAGAAGAAATCGAGCACGTCGGGTTCGTACCCCACGTACACCCCCTGTGATTCCAATCAGGGGTGGCATGGGGAATGCTTCTACATCAGGAACCCGATGGAGCCACCATTCCCGCCTTTTACCGATAGGAGGCTAGAGAGGCAGAAGAGCTGGTCATGGGGCCCTGCCAACCGGTAGAAGAAGAAGGTGGAGATTATTGAGGTGAAGCTCTAGAAGCTCGTGCGGCATGGCCTTGATAGGGTATGGGTGTTCCACACCTTCTTCCACTGTTGGGTTGCTCCGGTGGTGGAGAGGACACGAACAATATGGATGTATGGTGGCCCGATGGACCCTGACCGTGCATCATTAGAGGAGCTGGCGAATGATGAGGTCTGGAGTTGTCTTGATCGGGTGCTGCAACTAAGGCCTAGAGAGACCCTTGATGGAAAGCCCGGAGCTCTCAACGCTGTGAAGCAGTCTAGTCCGGTACGCTCTCCTCTCTTTATTTATGTGTTCTTTCCCCCCCTTTGCTCTCACATATCCTGACTTTGAGTCATCCATTCCATAGGGACTTGGAGTTTACAAATCTCTGCCGCACCTTCCGAAGGGGCTGGAGGGTGTGGCTCGGTAAGCCGCCCTGAAGGAGTCAGCGGTTGAGACAAAGAAGAAGAAAGCTGAGGAGACTCGGCGGAAGCATGAGAAGGAGATGGAGGTAGCTCGGCGTGTGCGGGTCAGGGAAAATAGGAGCGATGTTGAGTCAGAGCTCGAGTTGGAGGACCCCACAGAGGTGGGTGCTGACGTGATCTTCTCCGAGGAGGAGGAAGGCCAGGAGGTCGTTGCAACCTCGATGGAGCGTCATGATCCTGCAGCCGCATTCACTGGCAGTGAGCAGGAGGTGGAGAGGCACGGCGACATTCCCATGCCGAGGAAGCACGCCATGAGCTCAGACATCGTTGGTGAACGGGAGGCGAAGCAAACGCGGTTATCGCGCCCTTCAAAGGCATCACCGGCCTCATCCCTGACTGCTCTGGGCACGACGGGATAGGCCAGGTGGTCGAAAGAGCGAGCTCGCAATCATGCATCATTGGGGCTGGTGCTAGGGCTCGACCCACAATAGGAAGATGCCCCATTAGTTGCTTCGATCAGCGTGCCTCGAGCCAAAGGTTGTGGCGATTCACGGGCTGAGCAGGAGCCAGTTGGGTCGACCCCCCCTCTGGTTGAAGTGAGGCAGCATGGGTCATGGCTCGGGAGCGGTCCTCGCCAGGCAGGCCCATTGATGTCGGATCGGGGCTTTAGAGCCCTACCGCTTCCGTCCCGATATGCCTTCTTTGTTTCTTTTCGATCTTGCTTTTGAGGTTTTTGGAGTGTGACTCACCTGTACTTTTTTGATAGCGGTCGGATGCTGATGGGTCTGAGCATCACCCAACTCCCATGTGGGAGGATTGGAGGCCCACCTTACAGCACGCCGTGCCGAGCGGCGGGGAGAGCAGGGTGGTGGCAGTGGGTCCTTCCCTTCTGGGGGCAGCGCCCCTCAAGTCAGTTGCCAGTACGGCGGCAGCGGCGGTGACGGTGTTGGTGGCGATCCCGGTGGTGATGGCGGAGGTAGCGTCGGAGGTAACCCTTGTGGCCCCTCCTCTACCGGCTATGGTGGAAGAGGAGAGGGAGACCGAGCTCCCTACCTAGCGTGGGCGGAGGGCCTCACGACTCACCCTCCCGGTCAGAGCTAGAGGTGCTGGGGGTAGATGTGGCTGGGCTAGAGCCAGAATGCCTACCGGTGGCCCGTGAAATCATGATGGTGGAGATCCCTTCTGACGGTGAAGCAGATGATGAGGTGGAGCCACCGGTGCCGTCGTAGGAGCTGGTGGTGGTTGGATCATCAGTTGGGCCTTCTAGTGGGCTAGGGGCCACCAACCTAGTGTGGACCTACCCTGAGGAACCGAGGAAGGTTCGGTTCATCCTTTGGGATGAGTCGGAGGATCAGCTTTGGGATGTGCTTGGAGGAAGAGGATTCACCATGGAGTCCAATCTCGCCCAACTATCGGTGAATGTTGAGGAGGCCTAGGAGTGGGTTAAGTCCATCCAGCGGGCGGTCATGGTAAACCTGCCCCATGTTGTAGAGGTGAGTTTTCTACATTTGTCCTTGACCCCTTCGTCTTTCGTCGGCTGTCTCAGCATGCTTGCTTCTCGTTTTTGCAGGGTCTAGAAGAGATGTCGAGCCGTAAGCCCCATTTCCTTCGGATGGAGCATGCCTAGGTCATCGAGCTCAAGCACGAGCTAGAGTCCACCTGCCGTGAGTGCCAAGATAGGGCGGCGAAGGTGACCAGGGCGCGGGTGGTGGAGTTGCTTGGGGTAGAGCGAGTGACTACCACCGAGGGGGGCTTGAGGTGGCGAAGGTTCACCAGGCACAGATCGAGGTGATGTTGTAGAAGTCCCTTGCGGACAATGAGGTGGCGCTCCAAAGTTTCCTAGAGACCCTGGAGACAGGGCGGAAGGCCCTGGAGTCAGAGTGGAAAGCCTGATCGGAGGTCGACCAGGAAGTGCTCGTGCTTCAGGGTCGTGTGATGGGGACAGAGGAGGCGAACGCCTGTCTGTGCAAGCAGGTGACTTGGCAGGAGGAGGGACTCTCTCTTCTCAAGAACACATGCCTCGGTACGTACCTTTTCTACTTTTCAACGTGTTGGTTTCTTTCTTTAGATTGCTTCTGAGCTTGTCGCCCTTCTTCTAGAGCTAGGTAGAAAGGTGGAGTCGTTGGAGCGGGACCTAGAGACTGCCAAGGCAATGATTGGCCAGAATACGGAGGTGATGGCCAAGTCCCATGAAGAGCGACGTGCTCTCAAGGGGAAACTTGGCCAGATACGTAATGTTGCCCAGCTTGTCGTCTCGGAGGTCTTTGGGTCGGCGCCAAGTACCAGCGCACCCGCCATCCGACTGGCGGAGGTTCCAGATGTGGTTCAGGCCCTCATCATCAATGGGCTATTCTACGGGGTGTCGGGGGTGTTGAGTTCAGTGGTGATGTACCACCTAGACCTAGACTTCGCCCCCGTCTGCAGCGGATATGTCGATGGCTAGAGTACGGAGGACATCCACTCACCGGTGGAGAGCTTGCTGCCACATGCAAAGTTGGTGGCCGAGTAAGTCAGCACGCAGTGGGTGATGGATGCTCGCCATGCGAACATAGCTGAAGGCACATGTCATGAGGATGTCGCCCAGCCTGTGGATGGCATGGAGCCTAGGTCAGAAGTAGACATCGCCCCACCTCCAACAAAGCCGAACGTTGCCCAGTCGAAGGACGAGCAGCCCGTACCCTCACCGGTCGACCGGGTAGCCGATGCCGCCGAGGAGCCGCAGTAGAAGTTTTTAGAGTAGAAATACTTTAGCAGATGTAAAAGATAATGTCGTGGGGGAGCCCCCTATGTAAAGTGTTTTTGTGTATTTATGAATACAATAACTTTGTTTTTGTGATGGAACTACTTCGTTCGGGGAAGCTTGTCTCGTCTGTTCCTTATTTTTACTTTAGCATAACTTTGTTTTTTATTCTTTTCTTTTTTGTACCTACCCGTTCGCACCGTATGCTGCAACCTTCAGAGCTCGGGCATGGCCCACGAGGCACGGCTGCTCATAACCGTAGGTAGAGGCAGGGTGCGATCGGTCGGAATATTTAAAGCAAAGTTACGTAAGGTAATTAAAGAGACAGACTACCCTTTCGTTTAGGAAAAATGTATTTATCATATGATAGTAAAAAGAGAGGTGGCATCGCACCCCTGTGGAGCCCCCGAGCGACCCAGGCCGAAAGTGTTCGGGCCGGGGTGCTTTTATAGGAGCAAATGCTAAGTGAAAAGACGGTAAGATCGAATTTTTAAGGGAAGAAACGACGTAACTGTTCGATGTTCCAAGTGTTGGTGAGAACATCGCTGTTGTCATCCTTCAGTCGGTAGGCGCCTGGTCGGATCACCTCGGTCACCGTATAGGGATCTTTAGTTGTCCGGATCCTTGCCCGCCACGTCCCCTTTCTTGGCTACTGCCTCCTTGCCTTTTTCTTAATTCAGCCCTCTGGCCTGTCGCAGAAAGCGCTTGAGGAGCTCGTAGTCCTTGTAGAGGTGTTTGACGGGGTAGGTGTGGTTGGTGCACGGGCTCTCCATGAGCTCGTTGAAGTGGTCTAGAAGGCCCTGCTAGGGCTGCCTGCCCGTGTGATCAGCTACGGCGACCAATGCGGAGTTGGTCGTTGGACCACCTCCTCGCCGGAGGTATGGTTTGTGGCGATGTCGAGCAGGTCACGGGTGGTACAGGGCTTTAGGTAGCCAAGCTTGTGGATTAGGGGCTCGTAGATTGTTCCGGAGAGGAATGCACTGATGATGTCTGCGTCGACGATATCAGGGAGGGAGTTGCATCTTTTGGAGAACCTATGGATATAATCCTATAGGTGCTCGCTGGGCTCCTACTGGCAGCTCTTGAGATACCAGGAGTTCTTAGGGTGGACATACATCCCCTAGAAGTTCACAATGAAGACCCTCTTGAGGTCCGTCCAGTCACGGATGCTGTCGTACGGGAGGAATTCAAGCCATGCTCGAATATGTTCCCCCACGTAGATAGGGAGGTACTGAATGATGAAGTGGTCATCATCCACTCCACCAGCTCGGCAGACGAGCCAGAAATCTTCAAGCCATATACTGGGGTTCATCTCCCCGGTATACTTGGTGATGTTGGTAGGGGGTCAGAATCGCTGTGGGAATGGTGCTCTCTGGATGCGTCGGCCAAAGGCCCGTGGTCCTAGGCCATCCAGGCTGGGACTCCCATCGTCCGACCAGCGACCACACGGGGTGCGTTTCACCGCTCCCCGCGATGGTCTAGCCGAGGTCTATGTCGCCTATCCTCATGGCCGCCTGATGGACGTCATCACTATGTCGGGCCCAACACCGGTTGTTGATTATGCTATGAGCATCTTGGTTTGGCCCGAGCCGCTCACACAAAGGCGGTCGTGCGGAGCGGGCGCTACGTCAGGCTGAGGCGCAGCTGTGGCCTCCTGTGCCACGCACGGTGGATGTAGCGGTGAGCGGATGGAGCGATTCATCTGGTGTGTCCCCACTCCCCTAGTGGGGAGAGAGACCGTGAGTCGGTGTCGTGATGCGGAGCTCTCCGCCTGTTGAACGATGGTGGTTTCCACCAGTGCCCGGAGGTTCCATTGGATCGCCCATTCCTAGGGGTCATTCGTCTCGGGAAGGCCGCGCAGAAGCATTGCTGTGGTAGCGATGTTCTGGCTAGCCCGAGCAAACTGTGGGGGATCGTTCCTCCCGTCCACGATGTGGCACTAGACCTGGCGGGCGTGACCCTAGGCGTCGCTTACCGGGTTACACACACGAGGCGTAGTGTGGTGCACCGTGCGCCTCGGCATAGGTGACGGCTGGTTCTACCGCCATTGTAATAGCTTCTCGCCGTGCATTTGTGCGAGCGCGAGGGCCCCTGTATGAGGGTCCAAAGGGGTGTGAGTCTGCAAGGACTCCGTAACCACCAGTGGCTGTCCTAGAGCATCCGCCATAGCGCACTCTCGGTACAGACGGTGGCTAGGTGCCACATCGCCGATGCTGGAGCCATCACTCTTGACCTCGTCATCTACGAGTTTGTAGAAATAGGTGGGAGAGTAGCTCGCCATTCCCATGAATTCGGATGTGAGAGGAGGTGGCGTCAGCATCTTTTAGAGCCCCCGAGCATACGTGTCCGCAGGGGACGTGAGGCCGTAGGGGGACCGATCAAATGGCGGTTGCGGTAGGGACAACAGGGTCCCTCTGGAGAATCGGTAGAAGATAATAAATAGCGAGTAAATAACAACATGTATATTACTCACAGCGAGGTTTGAGCAGAGCGTTTGCTCGGAATAAAGCGTAGATGCCTCGTCGTTGAAGTCATCGTGTGTCCTGGAGTCGATGGAGGGCATCCCTCCGATGGGCGCCAGAACAAGTGCCTCCTCGTGGATGTGTAGTACACTGATCCGGTTGGCGACGGAGTCCAGGCTTCCAAAGAGAAAGGCCTAGGATGGCTCAAAGACAGGTGGAACCCACGTCCCAATATGTGGGAGTGCAGAAAACTCCAACGAGCCAAAGCGAATCGTATCGTTTGAGCCCGCCAAGGCAAAGGTGGTGGAAAAGTGGGTCATCCGATGACTAAAAGTGTGAACGTACAGCGTCTTCCCCACGGATGGCGCCAACTGTCGGTGTAGAAAATGACCAACACGTAAATACTTGTAGTTTTGTTGTACGTTGTGATCAGATGTGGCCTAGCACTCAGTGACATAGGGTTTATACTAGTTTATGCAATATGCCCTACGTCCAGTTTGAGTCAGTCAATGACTTTATTCCTGAGTCCAGGTGCTCAAAATTTGTTGTGGCGTTACAAACGGAAGGAAGAAAGATGGAGAGTATAAGAGGTCCAGTCGAACTCTGGTCTAAAGGGCCAAGAGTAACAGGAGCTCCGCTATGTGCTAAGTGTTTAAGCATGTGCTCGAGGTTTGAACCTAGTGGTTCTGTTGTTGTGTGTGAGTGAACTCTGGGGTCTATCTGTTGGGATATAGTGCATCCCCTTTTATAGATGAAGGGAACGGCCTTACAAGCGAGAGAGAGAGTACGCATGCTACTAAGTCTTATTGCCTACGTCATCGAGTACAAGATGATGGTAGGCGCCCATAACACTGTTTGTTGTCAGACGCCTATGGGAGATTTTACCGTTTTCAATATGTATGGTAGATAGGGATGAAAACGGTACGGATATTTTTCGACCGTATTCGAAACCGAATCCGTTTAGAGGGGTTGAGATCTATCCATATCTGAGTCCGGATATCCAACATTCGATACCGTATCCGTATTCGAATACTCAAATCACATATTTATGATGTTGATATCCAATCGTATCCTATCCGATATAGTTGACACTATCCGTATTCGAATCCGAATTCGGACAGAAATATGAAAACAAATGTAATATCGGTGATATCCGTCCGTTTCCGATCCATTTTCATCACTAATGGTAGATGACGGCGTCCACAACACTGTTGATGTCCAGAGGCATGTGGGGGGGAGCCTTACTGCGTTTGTCTGGTATGGGAGTTGATGGCGTCCACAACACTGTAGGGCCAATGTCGGCGCCCACAACACTGCTTGGGTTCTGTCATGCCTAGAAGGTTGTAGGGCACCCTTCTGACATGTCATGTCAGTTACTGTCCTGTAGGTGTGCAGGGTATGGTCCTCGGTATCACGGTCAACTTGAGTGCCCTGCCTTACTTGCTCCGTCCGTTTCCTGGTTCTCACTGAGCGGGCGTCCTCGGTCGGTTGGTTCCAGTCGGCTCTGACTATGCTAGTCGGAGAAGAGCTGTAAACAGGGGTTCGGTGCATCCCCGGTCGGAGACGCGAGTCGGATTTAGAGGCGGTGCGTTGTTCCTCCTTGGTGAGGCCTTCCGGTCGGAGAGGCGGGCCGGAGTCGGAAGCGAGGCCTTCCGGTCGAAGAGGCGAGCCAGAGTCGAAAGCGGGCGCTGTTTCTCCTTGGCCAGGCCTTCTGGTCAGAAGCTGGTTCGCCCTTCTGACCTATTATTAGGTTTTTGGGCCGGCCCAGGAGTCGCGCGTCGTTCGCAACGTCGTCTGCTGGGTCGAGCCTTTGCTAGAAAGCCGATCCATGAGGGACCTCGGGTTTATGAACCCGACATCTAGTATTAAAAGTTTTCTCTATTAAAAGTTACTTCTAATTTTAGTATTATTTTAAAAGTTTTAATAGTAGTCTTATAGAAGTAACTTTTCTCTATTATTAATACTGTAATACTGTAATACTATTACTTTTAATAGTAGTATTATAGTATTAGAAATTTTAATAATAATATTATAATATTAAAAGTTTTAATAATAATGTTATAGTATTGATAATAGAGAAAAGTTACTTATATAATACTGCTATTAAAACTTTTAAAATAATACTAAAATTAGAAGTAACTTTTAATACTATAGGTAATAATAATGCCTCAGTAGTCGGCGCGTCCGACAGCCATCCAAGTTTAGAGATCTACGGTAATCATCATAAAAGTTTAGGGACCTGGATGACACCATCTGCCAAGTTTAGGAACTCACGAATATCACTTTAGAAGTTCAGGGATCTGAATGACACTGTCGGCCAAGTTCAGGGACCGACGATGAATTTTACTCGTGATTCAGTTTTCTCGTAACACAATGTTTTATGGTTATTAATAGTAGTTATTACTGAAGACAGCATCTGTCAGCGATGTCGAGTAATGCAACCTTGTGTAGTTTCAGAAAACCGGATAAGAGGTGTTTGGTTCTGCATGCCTTCCTAAAATTTCTATTATATCAAATGTTTAAACACATGCATGAAGTATTAAATATAGACTAATTACGAAACGAATTACATAACTTACGACTAATTTACGAGACGAATCTTTTAAGCCTAATTAGTCCATGATTCGACAACGTGGTGCTACAGTAAACATATGCTAATGACAGATTAATTATGCTTAAAAAATCATCTCGTAAATTAGTCTCTATCTATGTAATTGGTTTTGTAATTAATCTATATTTAATATATTTTATTAATATCTAAATATTTAATGTGACATAAATTTTAGGAGCGACTAAACAGTCAAACACACCGTAGGCTCTGAAGACAGACAGGAATGATGCCCAAAGGTGGTGGTGATCTGTGACCGCCTGTACCGCCTGCAATAAAATGCCTAGGACAAGCCGTGCGAGTTTTTACATTTTGTTGCAAGATTTTACAGAGAGCTCACATGCATGCAATGCAACCCGTTAACCACGGAGTCATGCATGTGGGTGGCACGCTCGTAACCATATATTCTCCATTCACGTTGCCTGTTTACCAAAAGCTTGTATACGGTCACATTTTACAGCTAACTAAAACTGTCCTGTCCTGTACTGTCTTGTCTGGTCGATAATCTATCGTGTTTGTGCCAGGAACCTTTTGATGATCCAATAGATTAATGTGATCAGAACGGCTTTTTATGCCGTGGCTTCTACTACTACTGGAGTACGCAGTTTCATTCGACCGGATTGGCGCGCCAGCAGAGCAGGGGCTTCGTGTGTGAATGACGAAGCTTTGTGGATCGAAACCTTTGCAGACAAAAAGCACGCGAGCATGTAGGTGAAAATTATTCCACGGGATGCAGTGCTGGTCCATCATGTTCATGTGACGCACCAAACTGATTGATCTCTCAGCAAATAGGAGTACAACCTTTCGTGAAAGTCTGCACCAAACCAAGATACGAGTAAGAACTCCTGATTTGGAAATTCGATGCTAACTTGGTTTGGCTACTGATATAAATTCAGGCAGAATATTACCTGCCCTGTGGTTTCTCTTGGGACAATCGTGACGCGGCTGAATTTTCAAATGACTGCACACGCGCAGCTAGACCAACTACATATATCTAGGCCTGGTTTAGATTGCAAGTTTTTTCACTCTCTTTCCATCATATCAAATCTTTAGACACATGTATAGAGTATTAAATGTAGATAAAAAATAATTAATTACACAATTTAATTGTAAATTACGAGACGAATCTTTTGAGTCTAGTTAGGCTATGATTGACAATAATTATCAAATACAAACGGAAGTGCTACAGTGCCAAATAATGATTCCTAACCCCATCTAAACAAGGCACTACTGAATGTATTCCTATATCCGAGCAGTAATCTATCGAATCATAGGAAAAAGTTGAACAGATGTATCTTGTAGCACTAGCACTGCACCATCGATCCATCCTAATGAGCAAGAAAAACTGGAGCCGATTTGAGCGTCCACTAGGCCAGCAATAATCCAGTCGCAATCAGGTCGAGGGATCCAGAGCAATCCGGCTGCGCACGCACTGAAACAACTTGGAGGGATCGATCATGAGTCGTCGTTGCCGTCAACTACTAGCACCTGCACGGCTGCTCTGCACTATTGAGATAGCTAGCTAGCCATCCTGTCTGCGTGGACGTGGGGGTGAAAACACCATGCGTGTGGAAGGAAGGAATCTCTGATCGTATCAGGAGACAAGACCTGGGTCGATATTCAGGCCGGCGATCTCGTCACAGCAGCATAATGCGCCCTTTTGGTGGGAGAAGGGAGAAACGGTCGATCGATCCATCCTCGCGACCTTTCCGCAGCAATATAATGGGCATCTTTTTCCGCGGTTTCATGGACTGTCCGTGTTCGTTCACGCCAGTTTTCTGATGATCTGAAACGGCATGGAATGGATCGGAACCAGTGCTGTGTGGAATTTGATCTCTGCGACACCTGCGATGGACAGGATGCGAATGGAAGGCTGAGTTCGGTCGATGTCAGTGGTAAGTTCGCATGGAAATCGATCCAAATAGGCCAAGTTCTCAGCTCTTTGGAAGAGAACAACTGAGCCGGCTCTGAAGCGCACGTAATTAGATAGTGCTACGGCAAGAAATCAACGGTCCATGTCGCCTTCGTCAGTCATACAGTAGGAGAAAGTAGAGAGAGTGGACAGTGATCGATGGCATAGCTAGGAGTCCTACTCAAAACGGTGCAGCTCTCGCAAGTCGAATGACCCTGATAATGCTCCATTAACCAGCTGAGATGCGGCTGGTATTAAAGCCAGCTGCTACAACTGTTTTATTGTGAGAAAAAAATATTATAAATTCTAACCGATAAGTTTAAGCAAACAAACCCCTAGCAGGATGGTAAGCACAACCACCCTGCTATACGGTAGTGACCTAAGCCTAATCATAGCAGAAAAATATGGCCGATCGAGCAGAACAGAGAAGCCAATTTTTATTACTTTTTAGCCATTTTTTTAAAGTTTTTCACAAATAGACTCCTGAAGGAAAGATTTCAGAATATGGATCCTTAGCTCGGCGCCATCGATACTGGCGCCGAGCTCCTAGGCTCGACGCTAATGTGGCACTAATTTGGCAGGCATCTCGGCGCCGTCGACTCTGGCGCCGAGCTTAGCGCCGTCGACTCTGGCGGCGAGCTTGGTGCAAAAGCTAGGGGGTTCGTCCGGTGAGGTGAGGTGAGGCGGTCATGTGATGTGAATGTGACCTCTATTTACGGCCGGTACACAAAGGACTTTGGCTCGTTGCCCGATCGTGGAGCCGCTGTTTAACTTGACTTGACTGCCGGTTTAAAAAGATTTTGGTTCTGCAGCCGTCGTACCAGAGCTCTGGCAGCTCAACACGAACCTCTGCATCTCGTGGAAAGCGAGGTGAAGAAATAATGCAACAAAAATTTTCTGCCAAGAGCATTGTGTTCCTTGTGACTTGATTGATGCAGACAGCAAAATGGTTTTCTGGTTCTACGATACAATGCCGTCTCATTCTCAATGTGCGAAAGTTGGCATGCTTTTTACTACTGCTAGTCACGCACTGGCTACCGTGCAGGCAAATATGAAAGAAATAATTACCAAAGCAATCATAACGTGCTATGAAATTTATAGGCTATATTTTGACGCTGCAAAAGGGACAAGACCAGCCATATAGAGTTCTCAAATCATAGGCTACCATGTTAGGGCTTGTCCACGAAGGACTCTCTTTATCCGGAAAAGCTCGTAACTATTGAAGTATCGGTTTCTAAGGAGGAGTTAGGCAAGAGGTAAAAAGAGGAGTGTACCCCTACACATCAAGTTTTTAACACAAAGTGTTGTGTAAGTTGTGAATCTTATGATTACTCATTGGAATTTGCTGATCAACAGGAGCAAATTCAAGATATACGATACTTCCTCCTTTCTTTTTTATATGTCATATTATCTTTGTCCTAAGTTAAACACTACTATCTTTGATCATCAATTTAAAAAAAAATAAAATCGTTATAGTTCCACCGCATACGAATTATTATATATTATGAAAATATTTCTCATAGTGAATCTAAAAGCATAGATGTTATGTCATGAGTCTATATTTATTTGCTAGTAGATCTTATTTGCGTAGTTTAGAATAAAAAAACTGCTAGCAAATAAGATACATCGTTGAAAGATTGTGTACAAGCACTGTTATCGAGCCTTAGAGGCCAAGAGATATGACCCTAGCGTGAGCCTCTACTATTTCACCCTACACTCCCCGTGAATAGGAATAATATCGTCATTTTTATTAAATTTAGCGAATCTTGTAATGGATATTTGATTCTCTAAATTATTTTAAATGAAAAGGTTTAAACAGCAAAGTTTCGAGAACTATAGCTTTGTTTCAGGGTCCATATTCATTTTAGATTGTTTGAAAAAAATAAAATAATTTTCAAAATATGAAACACTAAATAACTTCAAATGACAAATTTGTCATCCGTCTTGATTTTTAAAAATGATTTTTTTTCATGTTGCGCCTGTTTTCTTACAAATTTCTGGCTATATGCCGCCTGATATCCCTATTTCTTCCTCCGGTGCATACGGTGTACGTGAAGATGCCCCATCACCCTGGCTTTTCCTTGCACAGCGGATTTGATAGAAAACCGTGCAGGCACAGTAACAGTGGTACAGATTAAGCTAACTAGACAATGCCCGTGTTGAGCTGCCTGAGCTCTGATACGACGGCTGCAGTACCAAAACCTTTTTGAACCGGCAGTCAAGTCAAGTCAAACAACAGCTCCACGATTGGGCAGTGAGCCAAAGTCCTTTATGTACCGGTCGTAAACAGAGGTCACATTCACATCACATGACCGCCTCACCTCACCGGACGAACCTTAGCTTTTGCACAGAGCTCGGCGCCAGAGTCGCCGGTGCCGAGATGCCTGCCAAATTAGCACACGTTCGCGTCGAGTTCAGGAGCTCGGCGCCAGGGACGTTGGCGCCGAGACGTGTTAGCTTGGCGCCAGCATCGATGGTGTCGAGCTAAGGGTTCATATTCTGAAATCTTTCCTCCAAAATCTATTTATGAGAAACTTTCAAAAAAAAAAGCTAAAAAGAAAAAAATTGGGACATAAGCAACCCAGAACGAGGCAACCACCCTCCTAGTCCTAGTCTTCTCCGTGGACATGGACCACCCTAGAGCTAGAGGCCTAAAGCTCGCCTAGGTTCTCCAAAGAGCGGCAAAACAAAAGAGAGGCCTGGCCTGGGGGATCAATCTGGCGACAAGGACACTTTACGTAATTATGTCTCCAAAGCCACCATCTTTCCCCTAACACCCCCCATGCGTGCGCGCGCGCGGTGCGCCCCTTCCAAATCCCACTCCTTTTCCAACCTCTTTACCACTAGTCCTAGTTGTTAATCCCGGAAGCCAGCGGTGCACGGCACACGGGCATCCGCTTTCGGTCGCGGCCAAGGCGTGCGTGTGCGTGCGTCACAAGACAGGCCAGGCCAGGCGCGAAAGAGAACAAATTATTCCAGACAGCCACGATCTGCCCGCGAGGGTTCGCATTCGCCCCCCGTGCAACGGAAGCTGCCAGGCAGAGGGCGTCGTGACTCGCCCGATCCACACTGATCCACACACGCACACAGCAGCCAGCAGGGCGGCAGCAGTAGCAGCGATAGATCTCGGGCTCGATCAGCTGCGCCTCTGATGCGGCTGCCGCGGCGCTGGCCGACCGCGCGGAAAGCCAAAGCCTGCCGCGGGCTCCCTCGCGCGCGCGCTTTGCCGCGCACCGCGACGGCTGGCCGAGATGTGGGGGGCGAGAGCGATCCCTTCGGCCTGCGACAACGCCGCGACGCGCCAGGCACAACGTGACGTCCCAGCAGCCGCTGCCGGTGGCCGCCTCCGCTTTTTCGCTTTGCCTCGGCACACTCGGCAGGATGGCCTGGCCGCCTGGCCCTGGCCAGGCCAACCGATCGCCGCACACGAGGGGGGTCCCAGGACCGCGCAAGCCAGAACTAGCAGCCGAGTGGCTCGCCAACACGCGAGTTGTCCGACACGACGCTGTAGCTTCCTGTTATGTTGAGGGTACGCGGGAACTGTAGCACTCATTGAGCTGCTGGTAGCAGGCGTTTCGTTGCTTGCTCGTAGATCCATAGTAGTATACTACTAGGTTTGCTAGCGTTATGAACAACTACTAGGAGTAATAATCAGTACCAAATGTTCAAGTATTCTTCAGAGCGCAGATATGAACTCAGGTCGTGTCTTCTTTTGTCTTTGGTCTGAGCTACTGCGCGTCTGTTTGGTTCGCGTCTTAGGTGGTGTTTGTTGCCTCTCCAAAATTTTAGTCGATGTTTCATCGAATGTTTGACACATATATGGAATATTAAATATAGACTAATTATGAAATTAATTACATAGTTTACGACTAATTTGCGAGACGAATCTTTTAAACCTAATTAGTCCATGATTTAACAATGTGGTGCTACAGTAAACATGTGCTAATGTTGAATTAATTAGGCTTAAAAAATCATCTTGTGAAGTACCAACGGATTATGTAATTTATTTTTTTATTAGTATCAAACATCCCATACAATATCCTCCCAGCATATAGTCACTGAATCTAAACACCATCTTAGACCAGACCTGGCTAGCCAACTAATCCAGGGCAACACAAGCCTGGCTCTCCCAATACAAGAGCTCCCCACCATCATCATGTTTGGTTACCTGGATAGCTCGAATACAGTCACCTTATCCCCATTCAGGTAAGGTTACCTCGTTGAGGCATTCCATCGAACATGTCACGGTCACCTCCGCCGTCGCCATGGCCACTGCAGCGTCGTCCTCCCCCTCCTCGCCGACAACCAGTCAACCAGCCGATGATGGACCCGGTGCCGCGCCAGGTTACGGTTGTACGTGTGCGTGTTCCGCACGTCCGCGCCGAACTGGTCCAGGTCACCCGCCGTTGGCCACCCGGTCTCTGCCAGCACCAGCCCGACGCCGCCGTGGCTCGCGCGGCACATGGCGGCCACCACCACGTCGAGTATCTGGTCCAGGAGGTCGGTGTACGACAGCCCCGTCTCGGGGTCGCGGTACACGTACCCGGCCGGCGGCTCGAGCAGCGGCACCACGGTCCCCGCGGGCTCGCGGAGGGGAATTCGGGGCCCACATCCCCGCGATTCCGGCCACGCTCTCCGCCTCCGCGCCGTTCCCCACCATCACCCTCGACCTCACCCAGGCGCCCGGCGGCGTTGCCGGGAGTGGCGGCGGCCTGCTGCCTCACGGGATCCACCCCGTCGCGCGGCAACAGCTGTCGGAGATGGAGACGGTGACCGCAGCCATCGTGGCCAGATGCGGTGGGAGAAGTGCCGGAGGAGGAGCAGCGCCCGAGGAGGAGCTGACGCGCCGGCGAAGTAGCTGCGGTGGGACGAGCGTCGGAGGAGGAGCGGGCGGTGAGGAGACTTCGACAGAGGCTTAGCCAAGCCTGGCCCCAGGAAAACGGATCGCCGATCCGTTCTTTCCGAGCCAGGCCAGCGTGTGTACGGACTACGGAGGCCATCTTTGGCCTGGCTAAAGCCTAAGAACAGGAACGAAACACCCCCTAAGTTAGCTTCAACAGACCAGGCCAAGAGTTGGCTACCCAACCAAACAGACTGTATGCATGGAGTAGGAGTACGTAGCTGCAAATTACAGTACAGTACACAGTGCAGGCCCGATAAATGGACGAAGAAAACAAATGAGCGAGGCCTGATCGTCTCCTTTGTTTGTCCACGTAAAAACAAAAAGAGCGGCGTGGCGGTGTGAAAAGCCGTGCCTTGTTGCGCATGCAAAGACGGAGCAAGAGAACAGGACTACAGAACAGAGGCGCCAGCCGCCATGCATGCGCACACACAGCAACCGCCAGGCAGGGTTACTGTTTCACTGGCCACTGAAACCCTGAGGTAGCCCGGACAGATCAAACCAGGCAACCAGACATGTCAACGACTCATGATCCAACACGCACCCACGCGCGCGCGCACGACCTGACTGATCGAACCGATCGCACCCACCAACACGTCCAATCACCCGATGCGCTTCACAGGCAGGCAGGCAGCACCTCCATCACTCCGAAAGCGCTGCGGCGCTGCCTGGTGTAGTGGTGTTCGGCGACTAGTACCGCCCGCCATATGGTATGGCATAGGAGTAGGAGGCATACGTGTGGCGACGCAGACCACTCGTGGCGTGTCCAGGGGAAGAGCAAAGGCGAGAGGCAACCTACTCGACCTCCATTGTCTCCCAGATCAGGAAGCGATAATCGATGGCTGGCCTGGCGCCCGGGCGCCCATCACTCGTGTCGTCCCGGCCGGGATCGATCGGAGAACCCGAACGAACAGGATCGTTTTCGGGCTCCCCCCGGTTGTCGCGTCAACCAACAGCAGCTGGGTGCTGGATCATCATCACGGCACCGGCCCCCGCCCGCCCGCTCTTGGACTTGCATTGCATTGCATTGAACGGATGGGATGGGCGGCCCCCGGCCCCTACGCCGGTGCGCGACGCGGTGGCGGCAGGTTGGTATGTTTGTCAGGGCCCTGCAGCTGGGGCCCGCCGCCCGGGTGAGGGGACGGCGACGGCGAGATTGTCCGCGGTCGACAGCGACGCCGGGCCGCGCGGCGGAGGCAGGCGCGTCGTCTAGTCTATTCGCGTCCCTGTCGCGGCCGGCCGGGCTACTAGCTCGTGATCATGGATCATGCGCGGCGGGCGCGCGCGACTGTTGGGAACGGGAACCGGTCGGTGTGGTGTGTGCACGCACACGGACGGATCTAGCAGTGCAGATTTTGTTTGTTTGGTTGGTTATTGGTCCATGCGATGGCCATGTACTATGGGGAGAGTTTGATGAGCTTCGTTCAGCGTGTCTCGGAAAACTGCCATGAATTCCGGTTACGGACATGGGCGTGCGTCTGCGCGATAACGAGATTCGATCGGTGCATGCTTAAAAATCTTCTTCACACACAGAAGAGGTTGCTTTCTAGGGCTGGCCGGTCATGGGCTTCGGAGTAGAGTACTATACATGCCTGGGTCTTACAATATTCGGCCTATTCGCTGGTTGGTTTCTGGACTGGTTTAGACTAGCTGATGCTGGTTTATTACGAGAGAAAAATATTGTTGGCTGACTAAAACCAACGAGCGAACATGATTGATCGATGACGAGGCGGTGTAGTGCATCCGGCCTCGTGCTCCCAACCTCGTTGCCGTCACGCTCACCCCCTCGTGGGCATGTCTCAGGCCGGCCGGGGCGCCGGGCGCCATCGAGCGCCAGTGACGACCCATCGACGGAGCTGCTGCGTGCAGTGCAGTGCAGTGAATCATCATGCACCGAAACAAAAACAAGCCTCAGGCTAAAGCCACAGAAATAGAAACAAAGGGCACTCTATACACGAAAGCAACGTAGGCGGGAGGGAGGGATGGGGAAAAAACATGGCGGGCCGGAAGACATTCCCCTGCCGCCATCAAGATCGATCGATCCCTTTCCGTCGACGGAGAGACAGGGGAGCCTGGGAGGCCGTCGATCACCAGCAGGCCACGGCCAGGAACCGGGAACCGGACGTGATGGTCCCGCTGTTGCAATCGCAACGATTGCAATTGCAACAATTGCAAAGCAGTAATAACACGAGCCAAGGACAGTGACGCCGCTGCCGCTGCCGCTGCCCTGTGCGCCGGGGCCCCCGTGTCCTGCGACACATGCGGCCGCTAATCCCGTCAATAAAGCCGGATTTGTTAAGAGGAACGGAGAACCTCTTGCTCGTGCTCATCCACTCGTGGATCGTTGGCTCGTTGCAGTGGCGCGAGGACGGTGATGCACCGATGCTCTGCATCCGTCGTGGTTATCCATGCTCGACTGCTCGTGACCTCTTGATCCAATACGGAGTATATAGGAGTATTCATTCATTGCATGTTCGCGCCGCCTTTTTGTTTATGGGCCGTCTGCCGCCGCCCTGTTCGTTCGCAACACGACATGCGTGGTTCGTCGGGGTGGCGGTCGACGTAATAAACAGTAAAACTTCGATCGATGGTGTAGGTAATCACGTGATCCTTGTTGCTCGATCAGGCAGTCCTGATGGTAAGAGTAACACGCATTACTCTTTTACAGCGACGGATTTGCGGATTTGGTCATGTGATTCATTCATCCACCTAGCTAGATAACAACAGGAGGAGAAACCGATCGATCGCGAAAACAACGTTTCGTCCGGATACAACGATATTGCTTCCCCCATTTCGGCGTGCTTATCGTGTAGCGCCCTGGCCCTGCTACAGCTACAGCTACCTCCAAGTCTGCTTAATTAGTGCTTATCTTTTCCTCTTCCGGCGGTACGCGCGCGCGCATCGGCATCGCGTTTCTGTACGTGCGTGGCACGTGCATACTAGCTGATCGGTGTACACGACCCGTCTGAGCAAGAGGGGAAGGGAAGCCTCGGTGCTCTCGCGTTATAATCCGGCGCCGGCCGGACCATGCAAACTTAACACCTCTGTTCACGCACGCTCGTGAACTGCAGACTGTTGAGAGGTCTCGTCTAGTGTGGCTCGCTGGTCTGCATGTCCAGCCGGGCGGGCACATGCATGGCACGTACGTACGCGCGCGCGGCTCACCGGAGTTAAACCTCGGACGTAGTAAAAACCAGAGCAGCACGTTGGTGGTGCACTGCAGCATCTATCCACGACGACAGGACGGTGGATCAAAATAAAAACCTGGGACGTGACGTGGTGTCTAAACGGGCACGATTGAATTTATCCCACAGTGGTACACAGCACAGCCACCCAGTAACTTCCCGATGAAATGCTTGCACGTGAGCCGCTGCTGCCTGCGACTGCGAGAGCAGCAAAGGAGACAGGGGTACAGCGCGCGGTGCATCCTGTGGGGGTAACGCCACCGGGGGGTGGTGACGGTGAATGGGGGCGCGTGGGCCCCCGTCAAGCCATCACCCCCACCCGCACGCCCAAACCGAATTAGCCGGGCGCCACCCCACCCCCGTTTCGTTTCCACCTCCCCGTCGCCACGTCGGCGCTACCCTCCGGCCTCCGCCCCGCCCGCCGCTATGGCGCTATATCTTCACGCCGATCGCTTCGCCCCCTCACCCTTCCTCCCCAGCTTTCCACGACCCTTTCGCCAAACAGCGCGCACGCTCGGCTCGCTGGCTACCGCCAAGCGAGCTCTTCTTCTCCAGTTCTCCCCTGTTCCATGCACCACCGGTTGCTCCTAGGTTCCTAGCTAGCTAGACAGGGCTTGCATTGAGACTGAACGCTCTCCGCTTGCAGTCTGTGTCCGTCTGTGTGTTGCATCAGGACGCGAGGTTGGTTTGTCTGCTGGGATGGAGAGGTGGGGGGACAAGGACAAGGGGGCGGCTCTGGCGCCGGGGAGGGCGAGGCGGTACGCCGACCAGCCGTCCTTCTCGTCCACGCTGCTTGACGCCATATACAAGTCCATGGACGAGCCCGGCGACGGGGCAACACCCGCCGCCGCCGCGGCAGCGACCAAGAAGCAGAACCCGGACCTGCACTACAGCTACCACTACAAGGCGTCGCTGCCGGGGAGCTACCGCGGCAGCAGGGCGGCGGCGGCAACGGCCCCGGGGCCGCACGCCGCCACCACGTCGAGCTCCTCCGAGTGCTCCAGCTACGGCGGGTTCTCGTCGTCGGAGGCGGAGTCGTCGCAGCACCGGCGCCTGCGGCCCATACGCACGAGCGTCGCCACCACCGCCGCTGCGGCGGCCACTGCGCCCGCGCCTGCGCTCGCGCCGGAGCAGAAGAAGAAGGCCGGCGCCAACATCCGCGCCAAGCTGAGGGACCTCCGCAAGCCGGCGTCCCCGGGCGCGCGGCTCGCGGGGTTCCTCAACGCCATCTTCAACGGCAGGCGCGCGCCGCAGACGCCGCCGTCGGCGTCGTGTGGCGCGGCGGCGGAGTCCGCGTGCTCCACGGCGTCGTCCTACTCGCGCTCCTGCCTCAGCAAGACGCCGTCCACGCGGGGCCAGCCGAAGCGGACCGTGCGGTTCCTGGACAGCGACGACGGCGAGGCGGCGGCCGCGGTCCCCGCCCGGAGGGTGCAGGTCGGGGTGGCGGAGCTGGAGCAGATGCTGCTCCACCGGATGGAGATGGACAGCGACGAGGACGACGAGGACGAGGAGAGCAGCGACGCCAGCTCCGACCTCTTCGACCTCGAGAATTTCGCGGCCGTTGCCCCGGACGCCGGCGCCGGGGCCGCCGCGTACAGGGACGAGCTGCCAGTGTACGAGACGACGAGGGTGGTGCTGGGCCACCGCGCCATTGGCCACGGGTACGCGCACGGGAGGAGTACCAGGGTGGTGTGATCTTGCTGCCGGGATTCATCATTCATTCCGGTTCCGGGGGGCCAGGGGTAACTGTAAAATGGTAAATGGTGGAGTAACTGTAAAATACAAGTGAGCGGTTGTTTGTGAGGGAAATGGGATTATTGGGGCAACAAGTGTTTGCTACTCGTACTCGAGATTTTTTTTTTTGAAACAAACTACTCGTACTCGAGATCTCTGGGAGGATTTCTTGGATCCTTTTTTTTCTCTCCCTGTCTTTATTTACCCCATCCTTCTCCATGTCGTTGTGTGTGGTTAGTTCTAATTTTAGTGGAGTAACTCAACGATTTGCCATGCTCTTTTGTCCTCTTTCTTTCCATCTGTTTTCCATCACGGATGCCAGCCAGGCGATGGTATGGCACTGTCATTTCGCATCACTCGTAGCAAATTTGTGCGGGAAGGAACAGAACGAACCCGCAATGAATTTACTCCGCGCCACTGCCACGTGTTGTCAGCTGCTGTTGAAGAAAAGCACTCATGGCGTATGAGATCACTTTCTTTGGTTCAGCCTTGGAAAAGCGAATTCCAATCGAAAGCAATCGATTCGGATACTTGATGAAAAAAAAGGATCGAGCCCGCTCGGGGTGTGTAGTTACTCAGAATCCAAACTTGCTATATGCAAAAAGAAGATTCCTCGTTACATCAAATTTACGATATATGTATGGAGTACTAAATATTGACGAAATCAAAAACTAATTACATAGTTTGGTTGTACTCTACGAGATGAATGTTTTGAGCCTAATTAGTCAACGATTGGACAATTGTTACCGGATACAAACAAAATACAACAGTGCACTACGTGAGTTTCGGCGGCGCCAAGATTGGGCAACTAAACGAGGGCTCGGTTGGAGGATATCTGACGACGTTTCTATCTCATCGATGGCCAGCGCACTCGAGCGCCGAATCGTACTAGGTAATCACTATATTAGGCACTTAAAACCGCGGACCGCAGCAGCCTCTGCAAATTTTCTGAGCTTGGGCGTGCGGCCACCGGCCAACCGAGCACGACGTGTGCAAAGAGATGAAAAAGGTGAGATCCGTGGATTGCTAGTGGTGCTATGATCGGCGAGGGATTTGACAGCGGGTGCACACGCGCGCTGCCTGCTGCCGATGCGATGCGATGCGATGCGATGCTAGTGCTAGTGCTCTGCAATGTGAATCGCCAAACCAATCATTACTCGAATCATTTCCAGTTCCAGGGGTTCAGACACAGTGCGGTTTTTTCTTCTTTCCGTTCTCACTCGTGCTCATCTCTACAGTTCAGTTGTTGGTCACGTTGCATTATTGACCACCGATGAGTCGGGCGACGGAGCAATGCAGATATGCACGCATGTCTTGCCATGTTCGTGTGGCACGCCTCGTTTTCGCGGTGCGAAACCTGGAAACAAGCCCTCTATCCTGGTTAACCCGTACGGCCATAACAGCCAAAATGCTAATCCTGGGGCTCCATGTCATGTCCGTGCCTGATGCCTTGATCCCAAAGTAAACGCTGTCGACGCGTGCTGTGTTCTTACTACCTCCCTTGTGCGTGTATGCTAGCTAGCTAGCGGACGTGCCTCCGTTAGCGATAGGTCTACGGATAGAAAAAATGGGGGAAATATACTGAATGTCCTAATGAATGCCACTTGTATCGTGTCAGTGGACAGGTTTCAGTAACATATTTTGGCTGGGGCTGCGCTGGGAAGAAGAAGATGCATGTGTTTTTTTCGTTGCTCACAGCTATTTAATACCTTCTTGTGCTCCACCTCTACCTTGTCGCGCCATCGATTATTTAGTTAGTACAATCTTATTTTCCCACCACTAGTTGGTGATTTGCGTTATGTGCTCCTCCAAGATGTAAACGGCTCCTCGCCGTGACTATCTCTGGAGCTCGTAAAACTTCCCACTTTCACTTAATGAAGCGGGTGCTAATGCACGCTTTCAAAAAAAAAAAGATGCATGTGTTTTCAAACAAGCCATATCCACATCCAGCTTGTCTTGGCTTGGCTACATGGAAGATCAGAGGAGCCTTTCACCTTTGAATTTCATTATATTCCATCGACTTTGAAGTTCTTTCATTTGGGCATTCGGAATAATGCAGCCTTTCTAGCGCTGTTGCTCAGTTGAAACTCACAGGGCAGCGTGTCCTTTTTATGTTTCAAAATTAAACAATTTATTTACGTTTATCCTTCGCTCTGGTCGTTTGAGCTTGTTTGACTTATAAGTCACGGCTGAAAGTACTGTTGACTGATTTAGTATGAGAGAAAAATACTATTCGTTGGCTGATAAGCCATGACTTATAACCCAAGTACGACCAAACTAAAAGGCTGTGCGTGTGTAGAAACCATCCGAGGGACACGGACGACTCTCGTACCACTGTCACTTCGAGTGGTGCCTATTAAAATTTGGAAACAAAAATCAAAACCACCCTGCGGATTTTTATTCTACAGATGCTCAGCCTTCACTCGTACCGTGATAAATAGCACCAGTCGTGTCCGCGAATGATGATTACTAATATAGGAGCAACGTATCCAAGATAGGAAGTTAAAGACTTGTTTGGCCGGGCTCTCAGAGGCTTCGGCTTCTACACTGTTCACATACTGTAGCGTGTCAGAACCGGAGCCGGAGGAGCCGGGAATTGGAGCTTCACTGGCTCCGTGAACAGTAACCGCGCTACAGTGAGTGGGAAAAGGTGGAGAACGAAAAACAGCTCTGTCGCTACAGTAGTGCTACAGTGTTCGTCGCAGGATGTCAGGTGGAGCCGGAGCTACCGGGAGCCCGGCCAAAAAGTCCTAAAACTAAGCAACCGTTATTGTGCTCAGGCGCTCGTTCTTAATTTGTTGTGTGGATGATTCAAGTGATGTTGAGAATGATTCAAACCGTTGACAATTGTGACTTGGACGATGTTGAAGAACGGTCAGTTGTGTCTCTTGTTCATTGACACAAGGCTTCGAAGCCACGGCTGATGGTTTTTACGGCTGATAAGTCAGCTGCAGCTGTTTTATTGTAAAAAAAAAATATACTATAGCTGATAAGCTGGGATGTTCATTGACACAATGTTAATTTGTTGGTTCTCTCTTTTTTTAGCTTATTTAATGATGATTCTTTGTGACAACGATCTTAATTATACCGTGAAATGTATTTTTAAGATAAGCTGACTTGATGCTAGTACTAACCTACTATGATCCAAAACTCTGACTGTTTTTAAATTTCTCATTTAGAACTTAGCTGGCACGACGCCAACTCCTGCCACGAAGCCGTGACAAACGCTGGGATTGCCGAAACGGCTTCTATCGAGAAGTTAAGAGAAGTCAGAGCTATTTTTATACTACCAAGCAGGAACCACGAAGACATGCTTTTTTCTAGCTTATTCTAAAAAAATTAACACAAATTATTATAACAAAATTATCACTGGAGTTGTTTTGCTAAACATCTTCTAAAATGACTTGAGCTCCATGAGAGGACCAGGGCGAGTAAGGGGAGCTGAGGCCCTAGGCCTTGGTACCTGATCTTTGTAGTCCCCTACCAGACAAATATCTACTATTTATTAGCTTGTACTCCCTGAAAAGACATTTCAAATGGAGGTAAGATAATAACACGTCTCCTGGAAACACGTTTGAAATGGAAGCGGGAAGCCAGAACAACGGGATTGCACCGGTAAAATAATAGCACGTTTGGAGTAATTGTCAGTATTGAAGCTGGAGAAGGAGAATGTTCATGTGATCCAGCTTCAGCGCAATCAAACCGCTCTATTGGGCCACTCCAAACGGCCATCCATCATCTGATAAAAGTAAAATAAAATTATGGAAAAAAAAGATCTCACTTCTTATCGTCGCCTTTATCCGAAGTAATCTCAGTAGCGGAAAGGAAACATGAGGGTGTGTATTTTACCATTATTTTCCACCAAATATCTTTCACTTTTTCCCCAGCTTTGGCGAGTCCCCAGTCAAAAAGAAGAGAGTTCATCGAGTCTCATGAGAAGTAGCCGTCGCATTCGTGCTCAAACATTTTTCTATGCCTCGTTCCATCAATCGATTCCCATACTTTTGGAGCGTGGCTGTAGTTGTACCCGTACTGCACGCTAATGGTCTTTGGCCAGTTGGCCATAAAATTTTAAAATACACTGCAGCTCTACAGCCTTCAATTCTATGGGGATGGATTACAGTTCTGACTATTACCGTACAAAAATTAATAAGAGATGTTTGGTTCTACCTCCTAAACTTTAGTCACTATTTCATCGGATGTTTGACACATATATGGAGTATTAAATATAGACTATTTACGAAACTAAATGCACAGATTTAGACTAATTTACGAGACGAATTTATTAAGCCTAATTAGGCCATGGTTTCACTACGTGGTGCTACAGTAAACATATGCTAATGCCGGCTTAGTTAGGCTTAATAAATTCGTCTCGTGGATTACTGATAACTTCTATAATTTATTTTTTATTAGTATCCGGACGTCCATGCGACACCTCATGACATCCGATATGACACCTCTTAAACTTTAGTCTTTCATCTAAACACCCCATAAGACCATTTCTGGGCATGCATCTGAATTTTTCTCTACTTTACTAAAAAAAATACCATGCGTTTTTCTTTCTCAAACAGAATAGCAAATAGCGTTCTCGGTTATTATTATTTTTATTTATTGAGCTTACCTATTTTATGGATCTTATTATTCTTGTCTAAGGATGCAGGGCACTAATAATTAATTAATACCCTAACGCCTGCCTCAAGCTAAATGACAACATTTGTGGCTGTGGGCGTACACTCGATGCATCTTTGTGCGAAATGAGTTCAGACGTTTATATGAAATGACTGCAATTACAAGGACCACAATACCTAGACCAACCTGATCGAGCACGCAAAGGCAGCTGCAGATGCAATGCAACCAATTCGGTTCAGGATGATTACCAGCTGGCCGGGTTGTTTGGGCAGCCATGCGTAGAGACATAGACAGCTACTTCAAAGTTGATTAGGACTTAACTGAACCAATTGGTGGGCTGAATTGTACTACTACTACTATGATTTATGGATCACACACACATGCGATGCGATGCGACCCTAATAGACTATCTTCAACAACAAACTTATATAGGCACCCAAATCCAAAATAGATAGCAAAAGACCCAAAATCAACCTCCAACAAAGTATCTATATGGGAGACTTATTTTGGGTTGCCTGAGAGACACAACCTAAATATGAACATCCTCTCTACTAGAAACTCATTTGTAGAAATGATTCTATTTTAGATCTTATTGTTGGAGAATATGTCGAATAAGTATTGAACCTTTTGCCTATAGCAATATCCAATAGACGAATAAACCTTGTATTTTGGACGCTGTCTTTGGAGATAGCCTTAGAGACCGGCCGATAAGCATCATGGGAAAAGATAAGCACTTCCAGCTCAGAGTGGCTGCACTGTTCTGTACCCTGCACACATTCTCTAATCTCCTCAAATGCACACTTCTATATTGCTTACACGATGCTTTTTCCGTGTAGGCTCTTCCTAGTGTCCCTAGAAATGGGGGTAGCTAGTAAGTACCATTGCCATAGCTTATGCAGGCCTTCCATTTCCATGCTATAAATATAGAGGGACAAAGATCCTCATGGCTGAAGAGGAAAGCAAGCCGGGGACCCCTGCACACGAAAAAAGAAGGGTATAAATGTTAAGCTCACATGTGCCCTGTTCAACTTACCTTAAAAGCCGATTTGTTCAGCTTCTTTTTTCAATCAGAACAATGTTTTTTTCTCACAATAATTCAGTTTTGGCTTGTTTTTTTAACCAATTTCAGCTAAGCGAACGGGCCCATATGCATGTTAGGCCCTGTTCACTTCAGATTGTTATAATCTAGATTATGAGTTATCTGTCTAGTAATTTGGATTAAGGAGTATAATAATCTGGTTAGTTTGGATCACTTTATATACTCCCTCCGTCATGTAATATATTTCCTTCATCTCAGAAAACTTGACGTTTTAATATTTAAATTTTGTCCCTAAAAACATAATGTTTTGCTCTTGGGCCCATATCAGTTTCAGATTGTGGTTTGCATGCCTTCATGCATTCCTTTTAATTAGCAACTTATTCCTTACTCCTAAAATGAGTATTTAGCATGGATTACCTTCAATAAATAGGGGTACATATGAGTAATTTTAATTGACCACTATCTGTCCTAAATATCCTAAAATGTCAAAAAAAACAATTTGACGGAGGGAGTAATGTATCCTAGAGACTTTAGGACAAATTAAGACAGAATACAAAAGACACATATACCGTTACTTTATTTCCTAATAAGACGCTATCATTAGCGTGATAAATGGCAAGTAATGATATAATACCTACCAAATTTGTGCTTTTGTTTAATGCAAAACTATCTCTTATCCCCTTGAATCCCTTATATCTGGATACAAATTCCGAATGCTTGGATGCACTTTATTACATGACATAGGGAGTAAGCTACAATAGCTTTTTATAAGATGGGTGGCTGTGTAGTTTAATATTCATTTTTTATAAGCTTGATTGTTTGGATTAGCCATGTTTGGGAAGTAATTAATTCAGTTAAATTATATATAGTGAGAAAAATCCAAGTAGTATCATGAAGTAAGGTAATGGAGTCAAATTACAAAATCCTAGTAGTATCATGAAGTAAGGTAATGGAGTTAAATTATAGCCTCTTATTGGAGAACAAAGCCAGGTGCTTAACTAGGATGAACACAAAGGTTTATAGAGGCTATAATAAGTTGATTAAAGAGAGGTTTTACTTGCCCATTAGCAGTTGACTCTTGTTTGTTTGTCCACGCAGGAAGCATGGCTAATTGTTGTATTAGCCCGATGATACAAATTAATCGGGTTAGGAAAGGACCTAGGGGTTGAAAAGTGGAGGAGGCCAGACTAAATATCTTAGTACATGAGACTCACTAGTTTTTCTTAAGCATAAAAGAATGGTAGAGCAAATACTGCACTAGCAATGTGTTTCGAATTTTGTAGTGCTCCCATGTAATTATGGTGTGGTTGTGTTGTGACTTGTGAGGTAGTCAGTGGCGTAGCTAGGATTTGTAGCTATGGTGGTCCATTGTCTAAATTTTTTTAGCCATTATAAATTTAATATGTCGGTGCACAAGTATATGAATTACAAAACACAATTAAAAAAAGGCATACATAGTTCGAGCAAAGAAGAAAGGGTATCATGATCAACGTACAGGTGGTGCGTTGCTAGCCTTGCCTCTGACTCCGATGTCTGGCCGGCCAGCGGCTGCGCGGCTGCTGCAAATACAGATTGTCGAGACCCTGAGTACGAGTTTGGACGGTTGGAGTCGGAACTCAGTAGACCAAGGTGCAGGTCGCGAATACGCGGACGTCGCTTGGACTTCGCTTTTAGGCTCGATCGGGATTCGCCAGTAGAAACACATAGGCCAGCCAGAAGAGCCCACGGCCGAATATTGAGGGAGTGAGAGATACTACACTTTAGGCCAAATCTACGAGGTGGTCCGTCACCCACAGTGGAGGTAGTAGACTAGTAGGTATAGTTGGGATCTAGGGCATATATAGGGTGCAAGGCCTATGAACCTAGCTATGAGATTTCTTATTACGACATGATGGAGCATCGCTTGTGTGGCCTTACATTCAGCACCTACTACTTCACTCATACATGCCCATGCCCAGCCCATACGCGGCCTTTGAGGGGAGATAATGGTAAAACAAATTACAAATATGGCCATTTGTACATTTTTTTTGACATTTTTCACGAAAGCAATCAACTTTATCACGGATATAAAGAGGTATGCATTTGTTTTGGCAATAATTTGGTCGTGCGTGAGGCAAATCGATCGGCAGCACCGTCTTAGGCTAGCTATAGCCTATAGGATGTTATATATACCCCTATTAGGCTATTACGTGGGACTTAAAAAACGGCGGCTGCGGAGAGACGACGACGATCGATCCCGGCGTTTCGTATGTGTACATTGAAAAATAAAGAACGCATGAACATGCACGTACATACGCTGATGATACGCACATGGCTTAATTGCACGTATAGCACACCCTCTTTGTCAAAGCTCGGTAGTCCTAGATAGCAGTCCTGTATTACTCCGTACTGTACAGCGCTTCCCATTTGGCTGGCACGCAGGTTTGTTCGTGTTTAGGCGTGTGTTCAAAGTTCAAACCTTGAGCACAAGGTCAAAAGGGACTGTGCGCCAAAAGATCCAGCAACAAGCAGCCTGTTTGTTTGGCTGCGGCTTGTCGTAAACGATCGTAAATTTCTAGCCGAAACAGTATTTTTCTCTCACATAAACCAGCCAGCGGTACTTCTTCACGAGCCAGCAACGATACGAACCCGCCAACCGAACAGGATGAAGGTCCGGTTCGGGTCCCCAACGGCAACGTACGTATGAACGATGAAAAGAAGAGCGCATGATCGAGCGTGGTCGCCGGCCGCCGATCCCAAGGCACACGGACACGGTCACGGACCCCCCCCCCCCCCCCGGAGATCATCGGTGGATCACCAACGCTGCCAGCGGGCCGCGGAGCAAGCCGATGGCCCTGTGCCATGCCGCGCACTTTCGCTCTGTCCAAGAGAACCCAAACAGGCAAAGCAAGGCGAGCGCGCGCCTTGCATTGCCCCCACCGTGATGGAATGGCGCGGCGCGGCGCCACAAAAGGGCGCGGCGCGGCGCCACAAAAGCTATGCGTGGGGTGGGATCCGTCGGGCCCGACCGACCGATCGATCGATGGATCTAGTGGGATCGGATCGGATCGCGTTTTCGCCTGCCCCGTCCGCTTGAGTTTATTTAGCATTACTTTTTAATTATATAATATTATTGTTCTTTTATAATATTTTAATATAAATATTAGTATAAGTGTGTGTTTAGTTCTCAAAAAGTTTTTTAAAAAGTACTACAGTAGCCATCACATCGAATCTTGCGATACGTGCATGGAGCATTAAATGTAGACGAAAAAAAACTAATTACACAGTTTGGTTGAAAATTACGAGATGAACATTTTGAACCTAATTAGTCCATGATTAAATACTAATTACTAAATAAAAATAAAAATGCTACCGTAACCAAATTCCTAAAATTCGCGAACTAAACCCGTACTGAGCCAAATTTCAGCATAACCGGCGTGGTCTCGCTCGCCCACTGGCTCCTCTCTCTGCTTTGCCCTGCGTTCTCGGAAGCCGCGGCGCGACACGACCGTGACACGGGCGCCGAGAAAGAGGAAAAGCTAGCGCCGATGGCACGCGGGCCCGACGTGCCGCCGGATCGCGAGCCGTACGTGGCCGTGCCGCTTTGGTCTTTACCGCGTGCAGTGCAACCAAAGTTACGGTCCCGTCCCGTGCGATCCTGAGACCCAGCCTACGGTTAGCCAGTGCCAGTCCGCGCCCCTCAAAGCCTCGTGGGCGTTTTTGTAGTTTTCCTTGCTGGAAGGGCGTGGCCGTGATTTTCCTCCGGCGAGGCGGCGATGAGGGGAGTTCTGGCGGCCGGCGGCGACTCGGGACTGTTCGGTTGGTCGAAAAATCGCCGGTGCTGATTTGTATGGCTATTTTTTTAGAGAAAAAAATATTATACCGTGTCTTATAAACCAGTAAATAAGCTGACTTAGGGTCTGTTTAGAATGCAAAAATTTTTTATTACTGCGTTTTTTCTGTAAAATTGAACCGATTCTTGTAAAATTCATAGGTGATTCGTGTGAAATTCCTACCGAATGGCGCCGGCGCCGGCTTGCATGGTACGCAATGATGGCCGCCAGCCTGCCTGGCACGCGTGATCTGCTTCCCACGTGCGAGCCTACGATGCTACGTGTACCCCTACCCCTGCCTTTATCTTCGTTTGGTATTACGCCTACTAACATGTCACATGAGATATTTAACACTAATCTAAAATATTAAATATAGACTAATTATAAAATTAATTACATAAATTATGACTAATTTACTAGATGAATCTATTAAATCTAATTAGTCTCATGTTTAGTCTTTCTAATTAGTATCTAAATACCAACGTGACATTTACTAAACACTTTAGTACCTGCATGGTAGGAGCACCACTGCACTGCACCGCTACTTTTGTTACTGCTGGGCTGCTGCCACGACCGTACTACTGCTTGCTTGTTGCTCTGCCCATCCTGGCATGATGCTGCACTGCAATGCAACGATGCCGCGGCAGCAGGCATAGCTGATAGCTCAACTGACGTCGCTGGCCGGCCGATCGATGTGCGCAGCTACGCTGGAGGCGCCCCGGCCGTGTGTACGTAGGAGTAACGAGTATAGCAGGTGCACCACAGTCACCCTGTTTGTTCATACGTTGATTTGTGTCAGACTTATTCAATTAAATAATAGTATTTTTCTCTCACAACAAATCAGCACTGGTTTAAATCAGCCTAAAAATCTACCGACGAACACACATGCATGAATGATTGATGAGGTAGTGCAGCGGTCGGCGCGCGCCGCGCTGCTACCTTGGATCTCGGTCGCCGTCGTCAGTCAGTCTGTCGCGCGCGTCAAGCCGGTTCAAGTCTACTACAGTCCGGCCGTGAAGTGGTGCTGGGTGAGGTTGCTGCTGTCCAGTCCATGTGCCGGCGGAGCAGATACAGAGTGCTACTCAGCCACTGTATGCACTATTGCACAGCGTCCGCACCGCTGCACGTCCAGCAACCAACAACTGCTACTGCAAGTGAGCAACCAACAACTGCTACTGCAAGCAGGGACGAAGCCAGCGGTGGAGCCAGGAGGGCTTCAGCCCATTCTACCCATCTTGAGTATGTAGAGTTTTTCTAAGTCATCTTTTAAAATTTTATGTATACATGTATTAGGTAGGAGGAGCTAAGATTAAAAAAAATAAAAAACCTCTATTTTTTTATTCAGCCCCTCCTAAAATTTTTTCTAGCTTCATCACTCTGCAAGTGAGCAACCAACAATCGCTGGAAGTCTCTGTGGT
Organism: Miscanthus floridulus; assembly: GCF_019320115.1. Lineage (NCBI taxonomy): Eukaryota > Viridiplantae > Streptophyta > Magnoliopsida > Poales > Poaceae > Miscanthus > Miscanthus floridulus. The sequence goes on from NC_089580.1 coordinate 188,170,794, forward strand.
CTACGTATGCGCGGGCGAGCGTACGTATAAACACGTGACCGGCCCGGCCGGCCGCGTTAGGCGAGCGTACGTATAAACACGTGACCGGCCCGGCCGGCCGGCAAACGCGTAGATTCTGCTAGATCTGCAGTCCGTCCGTGCCATGGCCCAAGGGTACGTACAGTACAGTACGTATAATGTACGCATGCCTCGTGGCTCGGAGCACGCCAGCACGTACTATACGTACGCATCCATCCTCGTGGCTCGGAGCACGCCAGCACGTACTAAAGTTTAAGAGATGTTTATTACATGGGTATTATAGAGTGTTTGGATACTAATAAAAAAATAAATTATAGAATCTGTTAGTAATGTACGAGATGAATTTATTGGTCTCATTCGGTTTACCCCATATTCGGTTTGTTCGGCTTGTTTTTCCTGCCGGAACAGTGTTTTTCTCTCACAACAATTCAGCCAGAACAGTATTTTTCAGCCAAGATTCAGCAAGCCGAACGGAGCCATTAAGCCTAATTAATCCAACATTAGCACATGTTTACTGTAGCACCACATTGTCAAATCATGAACTAATTAGGCTTAAAAAATTCATCTCGTAAATTAATTTCAATATGTGTATTTAGTTTCATAATTAGTCTATATTTAACGTTCTATGTATATGTCCAAACATCCAATGAGACAGCTACTAAAGTTTATTAAGCCTAACTAATCTGACATTAGCGCATGTTTACTGTAGCACCGAATTGTCAAATCATGGAGTAATTAGGCTTAAAAAATTCGTCTCGTAAATTAATTTCAATCTATATATTTAGTTTCGTAATTAGTCTATATTTAACGTTATATGTATATGTTCAAATATTCACAGCGACTAAAGTTTAGGAGGTGACACCGAACACGTCCCACCCTGCAGGCAGGCAGGGGCAGCAGGTCGCCGCAGAACAGCACGGCGCTCGGCAACAAGGCAACGGGCGGCGCGTGAGATTTCCGGAGAACGCGGCGTGCTCTACTGCTCTCGTTCTCTCCCACAACTCACGAGCCGGGAGTGAAGAAGTGGGTTTTGCGCGGCGCAGGAGTGGAGGACATGAGCCACGGCATTGATGGAGAAGCCCACAGGCCTGACATCCAGTTCGCCATCACGAGCTGCAGGGGAGCCTGATGAGAGGACGGTGCCAGCTGCAGCGAGGTCGAAGAAGGCTCCTGACGGGAGGCGACAGCCCAAGGCCCATGCAATTTAAGAAGCAGGTGAGACGAGGCCCAAGCGACGATGGCGCGATCGTACTGGGGAGTACCACAGAGACACAGCTTGCAATTACGGCTCTGGCACTAGTACTCACCTTTTTTGTTCAAAAAGAGGTAGACATTTATATGCAGACAGGCAAACGCTCTATTTTTACGAACACGTTCAAATTTTTGGTAGTCACGAGAGATGTTTCGTTATCAATGAACACGTCGCCTACTATTACAATAATAACACTGTTAAATCCTACTATAAATTTAGAAAAATACAAGTAACTGCGTCAAGTCAAGGACTCCAACGTAGGTGAGATCTGCTTGTTGTTTCACTATTCTTTTTATACACAAACACAAACAAAAATAACACACACTACTTTTAAACATACAAGTAAACAGGCAGGACCTACCGTTTATATTACATAGGGGAAATTAGCCTTAGTCCAAAAGTTATATAAAACAACAAAGGAGAACAAGATAAAAAAAACAATCCTGTACATTTAAAACATAACACGCGGCAAAAACAGAGTGAAGGAAAACTTCCTTCAGCATCTTGGCAATAGCAACGCACCAGCGTGCCTCCTCCAGTCCCCCTTGATCTTCGCCACCAGGGTGGCCATAGACGAGCGTGATCTCTCAAAGACTAGCGCCTTGATTAGATGCCACCAAAATTCTAAGTTTTTTCACTTTCTCTCCATCACATCAATTTTTAGCCGCTTGCATGGAGTATTAAATGTAGGTAAAAAAAATAACTAATTACACAGTTTAGTTGGAAATCACGAGATGAATCTTTTGAGCCTAGTTGGTCCACGATTGGACAATATTTGTCAAATAAGACGAAAGTGGTACTATTCATCGGGTTGAAATTTTTTCAGCATCTAAACGAGGCCTAGCATTTTGGCACTTCGGCAGAAGATAGGTACACAGGCTAAGGCCTTGTTTAGATCACCTCCAAATTTCAAGTTTTTTCACTCTCTCTCCATCACATCAATTTTTAGCCGCTTGCATGGAGCATTAAATGTAGGTAAAAAAATAACTAATTGCACAGTTTAGTTCGAAATCACGAGATGAATCTTTTGAGCTTAGTTGGTCCACGATTGGACAATATTTATCAAATAAGACGAAAGTGCTACTATTCATCGGTTTGAAATTTTTTGCAATCTAAACATGGGCCTTGTTTAGTTCCCTTCAAAGTTCCAAGTTTTTTCACTCTCTCTCTCCATCACATCAATTTTTAGACGCTTGCATGGAGCATTAAATGTAGGTAAAAAAAATAACTAATTGCACAGTTTAGTTGGAAATCACGAGATGAATCTTTTGAGCTTAGTTGGTTCACGATTGGACAATATTTACCAAATAAGACGAAAGTACTACTATTCATCGGGTTGAAATTTTCTTCAATCTAAACAAGGCCATGGCCTAAAGAGAGTGCACACAAAACTGATTCTGCAATGGCGCGAAGATCTGCATTGAAGAGAACTGAATTTGAACCTTGGGGTCTCACTTTAAATGGAAGGCGTGAGAGGCCTTAAATTGGCTTCACAGGTCACAGCTCCGGCCACCAAAAGGCTGTGGGCTTCTTCAGTTCTGGGCTCATGAGCTCCCCATGCCTGAGCCTGACAGTGTGAGGCACCTGCGGTAGCAGTGCGCAGCGGCAGTGCCTGTCGTCTTCGGAAGCCCTGTGCCCCTCCCTGTTCGGCTTTTCCTGAGCTGCGGTGGTGCAGGGCTGCAGCCCGTCCCTGCAGCATCGCCAGGGAACCTGCCTCCTCATTATGCTTCCCGCAGTTCACAGGTTTGCCCTACCCTGCCATCATATCCATTTACTCTAGTACTGTGGCTACTGATGGCCAAACAAATGGGGGATCCATTGCCACCAGGACGCGCACAAGCTAGTTCAAACTCGTAGTGCACAAAAGGAAATGGAGAGAGAGGTGTTCTTCATACATTAAAGTAATCAATTTATTTGGCAACAGGAGACACACCGATAGTACAAACTATAGGCCCTGTCTGTAGTTCCTCCTAAAATTTCTATCACATAGAATATTTAGACACATGCATGAATATTAAATATAGACTAATTACGAAACTAATTGCACAACTTGCGACTAATTTACGAGACGAATCTTTTAAGTCTAATTAGTCCATGATTTGACAACATAGTGCTACAGTAACATATGCTAATGACAGATTAATTAGGTTTAAAAAATCGTCTCGCAAATTATCCTCCATCTATGTAATTGGTGTTGCAATTAATCTATATTTAATGCTCCTTATTAGTATCTAAATATTTGATGTGACATGAATTTTAGAAGCGATTAAAAAACCAAACACCCTCATAGTCGCCTTCGTCCTCTCCATCTTCACACATCAGATCGATCGATCTCTAGACAGGGCATCGACATGCATATCATGAACGAAGCAGTACGAGCAAGCCTGCAGAGTCAACTGCTCTCCTGCTTCGTCACAGGCTCACAGCTGCGTCCAGGCTCGCTACTGAGTACTGAGAACCAGTCTCTGGGATATCTACCAGCTGATAAAGATCGCCACGCCGTTGGTGTTGCAGAGGAAGAAATTGCCTAGAGAAGATTTCCGCGACCTCATTCAACCAAGGGTGAAGATATATAAGACTACAGGAAAGCATATATAATTTCACTCTGCGTACCTCTGCTCGATCAGCGAATAGTCTATTTCTGCTATTATAATTGCCTCCTCATGCTCAGTTGTTGCAATCACCTCTCCAAACTGGCAGTAAGCAAATGGTTAGTTATGGCATGGCATATCTTTGCTAATGTACAGGTTTCAGATTGTTAGCATGGTAAAAATCACAAGAGGTTTTATAGGAAACAAAAGTAGTTTTGACGTGGTGCAGTGGTGGTTACTGATAGAACCAAAGGGCAGTAAATGGAAACCTCATGTCAACATACAGGCACAACAAGAGTGCAGTGTCCCCAAGCAACATAACCTGCACTGGTATGTCGAGCTGGGCCGCATGTTGCAATAAACAGCTGGCACCAAACAGTTGATTAACATTCTAAGGGGGTGTTTAGTTCGAGCTACTAAACTTTAGTAGCTACTAAATGGTTTAGTCACTTTTAGTAACTTCAGAGTTACTAGAGATGACTAAAACCCTTTTAGTAGCTTTTAGTCATAGCATTTGGTTAAAAAGTTACTAAAGTGACTAAAAGCTACTAAATTTAGTAGCTACTAGACGAACCAAACAGGCCCTAAAGCATAAAACTGGCAAAACGAATGCCAAATGAAAGTTGAAGTCCAGGAAAATGAAACACCAGCACACAAAGAAGCACAGCATACCTGGTTGTCTGCAGCCCTGGCATTGGAGAAATGATGTCATCAGCACAGGGCAAACAAAAGTAGTGGAGATATTTCAGATATGAAATTATCCCTAAGAATTATGATGAGTTACGATCGAGGTTTTGACTAGTTTTGGACTTTTTTTTAGATCAGCATACAAAAAAGCAGCGAGCGTTTCAGCTCGCTATGTTTCCTTTGCATAATTACCATAACTCGAGGTGCATTCAACATGACTACTGGACCACTGCATTGGGAGTTGCTGCAAAGAGCGAGTTAATGAATGACAGGATATCACAAAAAAATAAGCACCTGCAGTGAGTGAAATGAGCTTAGTCTGTTTAGTCAGTTTCAATATTTTTTCAAATTATCAGAAAATAGTAGTAGTAAGCTGTAAGCATGTGTTCAGAATTGTTAATATAACTGAAAATCTGAAAATTTTAATCAAACATAGAAGAATCTGAGACTTAGTGTCTATCCATTTTACATGTGGAGTAGGTTAGAAGATGACATGGTCCAAATACGGCACATGCCACAGTGTCTTTAATAATTATAATCGTTTACTTCATGAAGTTACAGCTTAATAGAGATGACTACAATAGAAAAACACACATGAGGAAGTCATATCTCTTGCAGCATACAACATTGCTAATTCCTGGAAACAGATGCCATAGCATATACCAATACCAATTCGTTCGACATTTGAAAAAAGGAATCAATAATGCCATTAGAATATAAGAAAGACTTAAGCAACACAAACAAAAGGCATTGTAAAACTAAGTAACACTAACATAGCATATAGAAAGGTATAACTTGAATGGAACTATCCCAATCATCAAACTCACATTGTAGAACCCAATTCAAATCACCTAAACTCAAAATTAGAACGTGTGCACAAAACTTCCTTTACTACTTGGTGGCTGGTGTAAAACTCTCCTTTACTTATTTCTTGACTAAGGCTACAAAAATATACAGTGGAGGGCTTAGAAATTGTGCAAATGTTGGAAACCACACAAAATAGAGATACATGCTGACATAGAATCCTACAAACCAAAGAAACCAGACGTGTAAGTGTAAAAAAAATAACACAACTGATGAAAGCATAACCCCCATAATATAAGGCTAAAAGACCGGTATTTAAAAAATGTCAAAATCAAGATCATGTGTTTGGAAAAAAAGGTAAGGTCAAACTCCTTGAAACATTAAGAGCACTTCTGTATTAATTTAGTGGCTCAACTTCTTATCTGTGTACTTTGACCTAAGAATGGCATCCACAATGCACAGGACACACTGCCTTGTTTTCTCTAAATACAAAAGGATACTAGAAAAATTGCCTGTGTGTCACCACGACACCACAAATCAAAGCATTGTACATGTGTACACTATTCCAATTCTATATTTCTTTTTTTTCACCAGAATATTAACGTCCAAGGAAGACAGTCAGACACTGATTCAAGACTACGTGTTTGTGTTTCACGAATTTCCTGCAACACCTGTCGTCAATAACATAAAGGACTAGGGCCTGAATACCAAATTAAGAAGCTGCAGCACAAGGAACTATAACTATTAGGCACCGTTTGAAACCTTTCTAGATTCAACAATGATTCCCACAAAAACTAGATTCTGCAAAGCAGTGCAGCACAAAAAATCACGTCGCCTTAAATCATTCAATTGCAGTTAATTATAGGATCCATGCCATCTAAGAACAAAGCAACATTACGCACACATATCTCTAATGCGCAAGGTCTACTCTGTAATTTTGATAGGGCATTGGGTATTTGAGTTATAACGATAGGATTTAGCTCAAGGACTTATCAACAGCAAGACCACCATTTTGTATAAGTATGTTATTCCATAAACTCCAAACTTTTAGTTCTTTCATCAGATGAGCGATGCTCCTAAGTCCCAATGCTCAAGATGTATGCAACCATCGATGAGCTAATGGGTTTTGTCGTTAAAATCTGACAAAAAGTTGATCTAAAGTTTGAATTTCTTTAGAAGCAAACTCAACTCTGGGAACAGTTTTACCATACTACTAATTCTTCTTCATACATACATGCCCTGCTCCAAAAAGGAAACCCGTGCGGCCTGTGCCTGCCTCTAACATGCAAAGTTGCTTGATGGATTCAATACCCAGCATATTCTAAACTCTTGTATCCACTGTTTGAACAACAGTTGCAAATTCTCATTCTAGTTGGCACATGCACATTTGAGCCAAGCCAAACAATCCATGCATTACTATTATGTCACACCAAAATGCAGCACTATATATGTCGACTAGGACAATTAACATTTGTTAACATCAATCCACAGAATTGCATACGGATGCCACTGGTAACATTACTCCACAGCGTGACTTGGACCTAAGTTAAGACGGACGATGGGCGATTGAGTGCGAAACGAAATTTTACACCAACATTGGCAGGGAATAGGATAGAAGCTAACCCTTCACAAGGTCCACGGGCGTGGGCGCGGCAGCAGCTTCACGGAGGCGGACGAGCGGTACGGCCGAGGCGCCGAGGAGCACCACCCGCCGCGCCAGCACGTAGGCACCGGCCGCCACCGCCGCGGCCAACGAGGGAGAAGGGTCGCCATCGAGCGGCGAGGCCGTATTGGAATGCGAGCGGCGGGGAAGGCGACGGCGAGAAGAGGAGGTAGCCCATCCCGCTCGGGAGCCCACAATACCATTCGAGAGCCCACGGCCCACAAGCCCATGTACAGTCTCGACTTCTCCAGATATTTCGGCCCCGAAGCAACTAAACTAGCCTCACTCGCCGCAATAAGACACCTCACCAGTTGCGGCTTAAACCCTTATCGCCACCGCCGTGTCCTCTTCCCTCATCTCCGCGGCCCGTCTCGTCTCCCACTAGGGTTTGGCACTTTGGCCGCCGCCATGGCGTCGGCGTCGCGCGCGCTCCTCCTCTCCCGTGCGCTCCAGGCCAGCGCCGCGTTCCGCCGCGTCCCCACCCTCCTGCGCCCGCTGGCTGCGGCCGCGAGCCTCCTCCCGGCGGGGGCGGCCGCCCCCGGCGCGGGGGTGCGGTGCTTCGCGACCCAGCCGGCGACGTCCTCGCTGCGGGACTCGTCCCCGAACTGGAGCAATCGCCCGCCCAAGGAGACGATCCTCCTCGACGGGTGTGACTTCGAGCACTGGCTCGTCGTTATGGAGCCGCCGCCTGGTGACGCCTCCAACCCCGACATCACGCGCGATGAGATCATCGATAGCTATATCAAGACCCTTGCCCAAGTCGTCGGGAGGTATATATGGCTGTATCCATTTCTCTGTTTAGTTGGTATTTTCCTGCTAGAATAGATAAAAGTGCTCTGGTGTAGCATGACGGTAAGAGTGTAATGTGTTTTATTTTATTTAGTGGAATTAGGACTGGTTGGATCTCTTACTGCTTGATCAGAGGAATATGTAAGATCAGATGAATATGTGGATATTACAACGAATGGGAGAAATGGAAGTTTGGGTTTTAGAACGATTTGGTTACGTGGATATTACAATGAATGTTTTAGATGGATTTGTTGTTGCTCATATTTTACAAGAGATACTTTTAAATCTGATCATCTTATAGGTAGCCAAGAAATACTTAATGCTGCGGTCTGGGGAAAGAACCGAACCATTTCCTTCAACCATTTGCTTGTGTCTGAGGAGAACTTTCAGGTTAATAGGGATGATGCTTGATGTGGGCTTTAGTGGGTTCATGTTGAATGTAATTTTTTTTAATGATTTTGTTTTTTGTGACTGTACAAATTATTGGAGCCTGTTAGTTGATTCTCTGCCTGGTGTGAGCTTGGGTAACTGTTTGTCTGGATCCTTTTGTTCTAATTGTTACTACCTCTGTTTGCCTGTTTTGAAGCTTGGGTAACAGTTTGCTTGGATCCATTAGATCTAATTGTTACTAGAAGCTAAAGTTATTAATTGGCTAATAGTCCAACTAATAGCTCAGAATGAACTACCTAGCTGATAATGAGTTATTAATTGGCTTCCCTAACCTAATTACTACCACTGTTCCAAATTATAAGACGTTTTGGCTTTTCTAGATACATAGATTTTGCTATGGACTTAGACATACATTGTCTAGATACATAGATAAAACAATGTATCTGAAAAGCCAAAATGTCTTATAATATGGAATGGAGGGAGTACTGGCTAGTAGATGGAGGATCCAAACGGGGCTCAACTAATAGGCTAACTAATAGCCCTGCTATTAAAAAGCTACTAGCTGGCTGGCTTCCCTCTGCTAGATGCTAACTATTGGCACCAATGTATCCAAAAAGGGACCTACTGACCTGCTGCTGTGATCTTTCAGATTTGTTCTTTAACTTGGTCTAGTTATGGTTCTTTTGTGCGTCTAGGACATTAGAGTTTAGAGTGATAATATGTGTGTAATTTTTAGTTCATAGAATTAAGTTTTTTTGCCCATTTTAACTCTGCAAGGCCCGCATCTAAAACCAATTCCTTGTTTCAGTGAGGAAGAAGCTAGGCAAAAGATATATTCGGTGTCGACTCGTCATTACTTCGCCTTTGGTGCACTTGTATCTGAGGAACTCTCTTACAAACTGAAAGGTATATATGGTCTCATTAAGTAATATAGGAGTAGGAAGTAAATCATTGTTGAGTACCATAAAATGTGTCCTTCGAGTCTTATGCCTATTAATCATTTGCAGAAATGCCCAAGGTCCGCTGGGTTCTTCCTGATTCATACTTGGATGTCAAAAATAAGGACTATGGAGGTACTGATAACATGTTTCCTATCCAAGCATAGACTATAGACTATTTGCATTTTCTTGGTCATGTACAAACATCCTGCTCATTATACTCGAATTTCCTTTTTCACATTCTATTCGTTGTTTGTTGACACTGTTATGTCTTTCTTGCTTGTACACAACATATTACAGCTTAATTTTAAACTTGAGTAATTTAAATCTTCATTATTTTGTATCAGATGTGAATGTCTTCTCAAGTTATTTGCTAGTGTCCAAATAACTGTTCTTTAAAATTTTGCTCCTCACTACTTAATTGACTTGCCTGTTTTTGTGCCCTCTAATTTTCTTTTCTATGCTTGTGATGTAAGGATATCACTGTCCTTGTGTAAAGTATATGAGGTGCTTTGTCAAATCATCGTAGGCGCTATAATATATTAATATATGGTTTGCATCTCAAATGTGTTCTTTGCGTCTTGAAAAACACCAATACAGATTTAAGAACCTATATCTTGGGATAGCAGTTCACACATGACACACCCTCTGTTTTGATCAACTATACATGTATGCCTTGCGAATCTATTTTAGATTTTTTAATTGATGTTTTTAATTGAAATTGTCAGTGGCTATAGTTTTTGTCCGTCCATGTTTGGACAACTTATGCGAGTATAGTATTAATATGGACTTACTATTCCACAAGCTTATGGTACCTTCTACTTCCTGTTTCAGGAGAACCCTTCATAAATGGGGAAGCTGTTCCTTATGATCCTAAATACCATGAGGAGTGGGTGAGAAACAATGCCCGTGCCAATGAAAGATCCAGGCGCAATGATAGGCCTCGCAACTTTGACAGGTCAAGGAACTTTGAGAGGAGAAGGGAGAACATGCAGAACTACCAGAACAGAGATGGGCCTCCTGCACAGGGTTTCAATGGCCCCCCACCTCCACCTGGCCAGAACCAGATGCCACCTCACCATGGTCAGGGCAACATGCCGCCGCCACCGCCGCATGCTGGTGGTGGCCAACCAAACTATCAGCACCAAATGCCAAATCCACAGGCAGGCTACAACACTGGCGGTGCTCCTCACTACCAACAAGGTGGTGCTCCTGGCTACCAAGGTGGACCTCCGGGGTATCAAGGTGGTAACCAAGGTTACCAAGGGAACCCAGGCCCGGCCTACCAAGGTGGTAACCCTGGCTACCAAAGTGGCCCACCTGGTTACCCTGGTGGCAACCAACCACCTCCCTACCAAGGAGGCAACCCCAACACACCGCCATATCCGGGTGGTGGCAATCCTGGCTACCCTGGTGGCGGTCCAGGCTACCAAGGTCAAGGAGGCAACTCGAATTTCGAATGAACATGACCACGAGTATAAGTAGGCACCCCTGTTCCAGAGTAGCCTTCTGGGAGAGATGTTGTGCAGTAGCATAAATCGAACCCTTGTTGCTATCTTATTTTCATGGATTGTCGATGTATGCACCTAATTATTATGTTCTATATGGTACTCGAAACTGTGCTTGGTGTCTGAGTGATGTACCTGGAATTCTGAAACTATGATGTACCATCAGCTCTTTGTGCACTTGCTGAACCAGGTACTCAGCGTTGTCATAGTAAGCTTTGTCTGTCTGTGTTCGTTCTGAATGGTCGGTTGACCACAAACTTGTTAACAGGTTCGTTTTTCGTTTTGAATGTTTGGTTAATCACAAACTTGTTACAGGCCATTCTGATACTTTTTTCCTGCATTTTACATTGAACAGGCTGCACGTTCATTTCATGCTCATATACTTGAGACACATAAGGCTTGAACGGGCGTCATCATTTTGCTTCCACGAACAGGAACTAATCAACGAGCAACGACAGTAATGAGAGTAGGTTCTCCGCCGTTCCATGAACACGGACGCCTTTTAAAAGCACAGGACGCTGCATCTTTCAAAAACCGAAAATACACGAGGACGTGATGCACGAATGCATGCATTCACACCTTGATCATCTCCGTCTACTGACCAAAACCACTTCTTCAAAAACCGTTAAAAGCTTATTAATAATTGGCGTAATCACTGTCTGGCACATGAGCGGTTGAGAATAAATCCTCATCAAAAGGCCCAATCTGCTGCCACACAGGTTTTTAAGAAAAGAGAAAAATTAAGTTTTATCGTGATGAAACTCTCTCAACTCAGTTTCTAACCATGAGTCATAAAAATAAATGTCTACAAAACGATAAAATAAAACTATACATTGAGGTTGGTTGTTTCATCTATATTTCATTTCATTCTATGTGATGTGACAGACTTGAAAAAAAAAACAATGCCATGAAACTCTCTATTAAGAATGGCGTAATACACACTAAATACAGCATGATGTCATGAATCATGATGGTCGCTAGCTCTCTCCGATTTCATTAGCGATGCAAGTGAATTTTGGATGCATTTTGTCAGCTAAGATTCTCCGGTTCTGTTTGTTTAGTGGCGGGCCGTAATGATTTAACTTGCGTTGGGGCTACGGTAGTCCAACGTTTTCTTGGTTTTTGTGCTTTAACATGCTCCGGCATTAACTTTTCTAGTGAGTTTATGTTATCCAAATACTCATTCCATCTCTGAATAAGTTAATTTCTAAAGTTATTAATGAATATCTAAACACCAGGGTTACACAAATCACTTACTTAACACCATCATGGCGTAATGGCTCGGTGGCTAGGCGCTTACACACATATTTCTAATACGCAAGATCTACGCTGCAATTTTGATAACGTATTGGGTATTTGGGTTACAACGATAGGATTAGCTCGAGAACTTATCAACAGCAAGCCCACCAGTTTGTTTAAGTATTATATTTCATAATAAAACTCTAAAATGTTATAGAGTGTAGTTTAAGGAATCACTTTATCTTAAATGAGGTGGTGCATCATAATATAAGTCCATTTCTTAAATTTGGTGGAATTACTTCATTCCTCTGTACTAATTATAAGCTTACGAGGAATGAGACGACGATACATCAATCCATTTCTTTTCACAAACCAAACACAAAAGTCTCCCAAGTCCCAATGCTCCAGATGTTTGCAACCATTGAGGAGCTTATGGGTTTTGACGTGTAAAATCTGGAGAAAAAAAAGTTGATTTAATGTTCGAATTTCTTCAGAAGCAAACTCAACTCTGGGATGGGTTTTACCACCTACTAATTCTTCTTCGAGTAAAATGCATGCCAGGTGCTTAAACTTTTAGGACACTCCCATTTGGGTCCTCGAACTAAAAAAACGACTATATGGGTCCTTGAACTACTGCCGCCGTGCACTAAAAGTCCGAAGCCCGCCACGCCAACGCCAACCGCCAACGTGGTCACGTGCCACGGTGGCAGCTAGACACGGTGGCCGTGCCAACTTTTTCCAAAAACACCCTGTCCCATTTCTCTCTCTCACTCCCAAGTCTGTGCCGGGGTGGGAATGCCCAGGAGGAGGATGGCGGTGCCCGTGCTGCTCGCGAGCCCGAGGTGCCGGGGCCGCCAACTCCCACCACCCGTGATGCCGGTTCCACGTCGCGGTCGCCGGCGCCAGCAGACCCAGGGCAGGCGAGGATGCCGAGGAGCGCCTGGTGCTCGACGGGCTCCTACGGATGATCCACGGCGACGTCGGCGGGGTTGGGGCGAGCGCGGGACGCTGCCGAGGCTGGGATCGAGAGGAAGGAAGGGGAACCAGCCGGCTCGTCCGGTGGCCACCAGACGTGGGCCTGTCCACCCTAGCCGCGCTGCTCCCCTCGCCTCCCGCGCACCTCCAGTTCCAGGTGGACGCCGCGCTGTGGGGCGTCGTCATGGCAGCCGATGCTGCTCGACGCGGCCACGAGCTTCGCTTCCAGCATCCACACCAGCCGCGATATGTCGTCCGGCAACGCGGCGAGGTTCTGGCGCATGGAGCATTGGAGCTCGCCGCCAACGCACGCGGCCAGGAGCGCTTCCGCCCCACGCGCCTTAAGGCTTGGCCAAGCTCGCGCTCGCCTCCACTCTCTCGCCCTAGCCCTCTTCTCCTCCCTCTCGCTCTCCCTGCTCGTCGCGGGCACGTTCACCATGGTCGCCGGGTGCGAGGCTGCGAGCTCGCGATTTGCCGTTGCCGTTCCGCCATAGCCGAGCCACCCCACGCCTCACCATCAGCCGTGGGCATCGCCGCCGCCCCGCCACTGCCGTGGGCGTGCGCGCCGGGCAGTCGCGCTCTGCCCGCCGCCGCGGCCCCGACCGCGCGTCACCGCCACCGCATGGACCTCACGGGCCCCCCAGCTGCCGCCTCCGTGGTGCCGGCGGCCAACTCCGCGAACGCGCTGAGCAGGCAAGCGCGGGCGGGCCGCCACATCCGCCGCGCAGGCGCCGCTACCGCTGCTGCGGGCATGCGTGCGAGCCGCCACGGCCACGCGGGCGACCAGCAGCAGCCGGCGTGTGGGCGCGCGTGCTAACAGGGGTTGCCGCTGCCGCTACAGGCACGTGGACGAGCCGCCGTCGCGACCAGGTCTGCCGGCTCAACAGTCAACACGCACGCCATCTACCCGTCACCGCGACGTCGGAGTGCGTTGAGCTACATGCATGTAGGTGCATGTGTACTTTCACATACGTGCTCACGTGCAAGCTAAGTAGCTAACGAGCCAGCAGACGGCGATGGGCCAAGAGGCAGCCGCATCTCTGCACATGGCGCTAACTAGGAGGAGATCGACGGCTCAAGGGCACGGAGGAAGCGGCGCTGTAAGAGGCTCCAACCAAGAGCTCCGGCCGTGCACAGGTGGGCGCGCACGAGGCCGCACAGGCCCTCCACGCCGTGGAAGCGGAGCGCGAGTTCGCGCCCAGGGACAGGAGCTCTTGTAGCTCGGCGGCGATGCGTGGCGTGGTCGCCTCGAGGATCGGATACGGGAGCTCCTGCAGGTTCCCTACCAAGACCGGCGCCGCGGTGCAGGAGCCCATCACGCGCTCCTTTTCCATGGCCGCGCAGGATCCCATCACGGCCTCGGCCGGAAACTGTAGACCAAGGAGGCTGCTGCTGCTGGTAGCTCGGGGGAGTTCGCGCGCTGAGCAAAGGAGGCGGTGACGACAGCAGTATCATCGCTGACCGCAGTGCTGGCGAGACGAGCGGCCGGTTCCAGCGGCTTCTGTCGTCATCATTCAGGCTCGGCCGGAGCTCGCGGAGCAAGGTGCTGGGATCCACCTCGATCCGTGACGGCCAGAGCTCGCGGAGCACAGTGCTGCGAATCTCACAGCCAGGACGCCGCTGACGAATCCCTTCCCGGTGAGGTCACGGCCGGTGCTCTGCTTTCCCACCGCATCGGGCGCCGCAGTCGCAGCGCCATCACCCTCCATTCCCCTTCCTCTCTCTGAAACAGCGTCCTCCAAAAGTGTGAGGGTTTTTTTGAGAATGTGGCATGGGCCCTAGTGTTCAGCTGCCACCGTGGCATGCCACGTCGGATGTTGGTGCTTGCGTGGTTAGTTTTGGACCTCTAGTGCATGGTGGCAGTAGATAAGGGACCTAGATAGTCGTTTTTTTAGTTTGAGGACCTAGACGGAAATGCCCCGAAAGCTTAAGGACCTAGGATGCATTTTACTCTTCTTCATACATGCACGCTCTGCTCCAAAAAGGAAAACCGTGCCTGCCTCTAACATCCAAAGTTGCTTAGAGCATACTCCTAGATGGATTATTTAATACCCAGCGTATTCTAAACTCTTGTATCCACTGTTTGAATAACAGTTGCAAATTCTTATTCTGGTCAGCACTGAGCACATGCACATTTGAGCCAAGCCCAAACAATTCATGCGTTCCTGGCTATTATCCTATAAAATAAGGTCACATCACATTGCGGCACTGTATACGGATTTCAAAGGTAACATTACTCCACAGCGTGACTAGGACCCAAGTTAAGACTGGCGAGGGACGATCGAGCGGGAAACGTAATTTTACACCAACACTGGCAGGTCCACGGGCGTGGCGCGTGGGCGCGAGCAGCCTCACGGAGGCGGACGAGCGCCGAGCGGTATGGCCGAGGAGCACCGCCCGCCACCGCGGCGGACGACGAGGGAGAAGGACCGAGGAGGAGGTGGGAAGGTGGCCCATCTCGCTCGGCACGGCGGGAGACGCGAAGCCCTAGAAGGCCCACATTTACCATTCGAGAGCCCACGGCCCACAGGCCCATGTACAGCCTCGACTCCGCCAGATATTTCGGCCCGAAGCAACTAGCCTGCCTCATTTGCCGCAACAACACACCTCACCGTCACCAGTTGCGGCTTAAACCCTTATTATCGCCACCGCCGCGTCCTCTTCTCTCATCTCCTCGTACCCCTCCAGGGTTTGGCACTTTGGCCTCCGCAATGGCGTCGGCGTCGCGCGCGCTCCTCCTCTCCCGTGCGCTCCAGGCCGGCCGCCGCGTCCCCACCCTCCTGCGCCCGCTCGCTGCGTCCGCGAACCTCCTCCCGGCGGGGGCGGGTGCGTCCGCCCCCGGCGCCGTGGTGCGGTGCTTCGCGACCCAGCCGGCGACGTCCTCGCTGCGGGGCTCGTCCCCGAACTGGAGCAACCGCCCGCCCAAGGAGACGATCCTCCTTGAAGGTTGCGACTTCGAGCACTGGCTCGTCGTCATGGAGCCGCCGCCTGGTGACGCCTCGAACCCCGACATCATGCGCGACGAGATCATCGATAGCTATATCAAGACTCTCGCCCAAGTCGTCGGGAGGTATATATGTGTGGATCCATTTCTCTGTTTAGTTGTTGGTGTGTTCCTGCTAGGATAGTTGTTGGTGTGTTTCTGCTAGGATTGATAGAAGTGTTCTGGTGTTGCATGACCGTAAGAGTGTATAGTGTTTAATTTAGTGGAATTAGGTTTGGTTGGATATCTTACTAAGGGGGTGTTTGGTTCTCTAGACGCTCCTAAAATTTATGTCACATCGAATGTTTAGAGGCTAATAAAGAGTATTAAATATAAATTAATTATAAAACTAATTATATAGATGGAGGCTAATTTCCGAGACGAATTTTTTAAGCCTAATTAATCTATCATTAGCACATGTTTACTGTAGCACCGCGTTGTCAAATCATGGACTAATTAGGCTTAAAAGATTCGTCTCGCAAATTAGTCGCAAGTTATGCAATTAGTTTCGTAATTAGTCTATATTTAATACTCCATGCATGTGTCCAAACATTCGATGTGACAGAAATTTTAGGAGGTGGGGAAGGAACCAAACAGCCCCTAATTGATCAGAAATTCAGAATGAATCCGTTGCGCACCCGCGCCGCCGGCCGCGAAGCCATCCGTCATTCTGGTTTAGTATAAAAGGGGGCGGAGGTGAGAGTACTAGTGCATGCAGGCGTCGCTTCAGTTCTGGCCCATGCATATATAGGAACGTAGGGAGTACTAACTATTAGATGGAGGATCCAAACAGGGCTCAATTAATAGGTTAACTACTAGTCCTGCTAATAAAAAGGTACTAGCTGGCTTCCCTCTGCTAGCTGCTAGCTGCTAACTATTGGCACCAATGGATCCAAAAAAGGGCCCAAGCCCCAAACTGATCTGCTGCTGTGATATTTTCAGATTTGTTCTTTGATTTGATCCAGTTATGGTTCTTTTGTGCTTCTAGGACATTAGAGCTTTAGAGTGTTGATATATTTGTGCAAGTTTTAGTTCATAGAATGCAATTCTTTTTGCCCATTTTGTCTCTGCAAGGCCTGCATCAAAAACCAACTCCTTGTTTCAGTGAGGAAGAAGGTAGGCAAAAGATATACTCTGTATCGACCCGTCATTACTTCGCTTTTGGTGCCCTTGTACCTGAGGAACTTTCTTACAAACTGAAAGGTATTTATGATCTCATTAAGTACTATAACAGTAAGAAGTACTCCCTCCCTCCCAAAATATCTGTCGCTTTCGCTTCCCGAGAAACAACTTCGATAAAATATATATTACAAAAATATTAATATTTATGGTACATAATTAGTATCATTGGAAAGATATTTGAATCTAGTTTTTTAATAAATTTATTTGAAGATACAAATGTTGTATGTATTTTCTACAAATCGAGTCAAACGTGTGGCACGGAAACCGAAAACGACAGATAATATGGGACAGAGGGAGTATTCATTGTTGAATACCATAAATGTTTGTCCTTGGAGTCTAATGCCTCTTAATCATTTGCAGAGGTGCCCAAGGTCCGCTGGGTTCTTCCTGATTCATACTTGCATGTGAAAACTAAGGACTATGGAGGTACTGATAACATATTTCCTATCCAAGTATACACATGCTATAAACATAGCCTTAATGAATTAACCGACTTATTTTACTTATTAAAATACAATTGAAATTGAAATACAAAATCAAAAAAATCAGACCTGTTAGCATTCTAAGGTCAGAAGTATATATTTGTATTTTCAGGGTCATGTACAAAAATTCTTTTCATTATTCTCGAATTGCCTTTTTCACATTCTCTTTGTTGTTTGTCGACACTGTTATGTCTTTCTTGCTTGTCGTACACAATGTACAACATCTGAATTTTAAACTTGAGTAATTTAAATCTTCATTATTTTATATCATATGTGAATGTCTTAAGTTATTTGCTAGTGTCCAAACAACTGGTCTATGAAATTTTGCTCTACTTAATTGACTCGCCTGTTTTTTTCTGCCCCTGTTCCTCTAATTTTCTTCTCCAGGCTTGTGATGTAAGGATATCACTGTCCTCAGGGTAACGTATTCTTTGCATCTCATATGTGTTCTTTGTGTCGTCTTCAAAAACACCAATAACACCAATACAGGTTTAAGAACATCTAACTTGTGGTAGCAGTTCACCTGACATGACACGCCATTTGTTCTATCAGGCATGTAGTACGTCTTTACAAGCTATTTCAGTTTTTTTTAATTGAATTGAACTGAAATATGCGTGACCATAGTTTATGTCCACCCATGTTTGGACAACTGATTATGAGAGTTTCATCATTTATATTGTTGAAAGTACATTTCTGTGAATGGGCTGACTATTGCAGAAGTTTTTGATAGATTTTTTTAATTGATGTTTTTAATTGAAATTGTCGGTGGCTATGGTTTATGTCCATCCATGTTTGGACAACTGATTCTGCAGAGTATAATATTAATATGGACTTACTATTCCACAAGCTTATGGTACCTTCTAATTCCTGTTTCAGGAGAACCCTTCATAAATGGGGAAGCTCTTCCTTATGATCCTAAATACCATGAGGAGTGGGTAAGAAACAATGCCCGTGCCAATGAAAGAATCCAGCGCAATGATAGGCCCCGCAACGACAGGTCAAGGGACTGAGAGAAGGGAGAACATGCAGAACTACCAGAACAGGTCAACGAACTTTGAGAGAAGGGAGAACATGCAGAAGTACCAGAACAGAGATGGGCCTCCTGCTCAGGGTTTCAATGGCCCCCCACCTCCACCTGGCCAGAACCAGATGCCACCTCACCATGGTCAGGGCAACATGCCTCCGTCGCCGCCACCACCACATGCTGGTGGTGGCCAACCAAACTATCAGCCCCAAATGCCAAACACAGAGGCTGGCTACCACCAGCAAGGTGGTGCTCCGGGGTATCAAGGTGGTAACCAAGGTTACCAAGGGAACCCAGGGCCGGCCTACCAAGGTGGCCCACCTGGTTACCCTGGTGGCAACTCATCAGCACCTCCCTACCAAGGAGGCAACCCCAACGCACTCATCAGCACCTCCCTACCAAGGAGGCAACCCCAACGCACCGCCATACCCGGGTGGTGGCAATTCTGGCTTCCCTGGTGGCGGCCGAGGCTACCAATGTCAATGAGGCAACTCAACTACCAATGAGCATGACCACGAGTGCATAATTGGGATGTTAGGTCGGATAAATGAATGGTTGGTTAGCCTCAAACTTACAAGCCATTCTGCTCGCCATGTGGCCCACATGTACATTTTCGCATGCATGTGTTAATCTGCCATAATCCATTATTTTGTTAGATGATTTCGCATTCAAGTATCATAATCCATCTGATTTTTTTGTTTACATTTTTTATAAACCAAAACCATCCCTGAAAATACACGAGGACACGCACGGATCAGTGCATGCGGTTTGCGTCTGTCCATTGTCGTCTACCAACCAGCAGCATGTTCGTTTCGGCTGAAACAATCGTGGATTATAAGCCCTGGCTGATTTGGTGTGAGAAAAAAACACTGTTGTAGCTTATAATCTATTATCGTAAAAGCCGAAAAGTACATGCGCAGAACCAATCACTGCCTCGCACAACACAAGAGCGGTTGAGGATAAATCCGCATCGGAGGGCCATCAGCCTGAGAGGACTGAGAGATCGAATTAGCCTCCTGAGTCCTGACGGGAAGTGACAGCCCAAGCCCATGCAATTTAAGAAGCAGGTGAGAGGAGGCCCAGGGAAGGTACTAACCGAGCATTAGGCCAGTCTCAATTGGGTTTTATCCGAGCTTCATGGTCTTTAAATATGCTTATGTAGCGCCGTAATGATGAAGAGAAAGATGATAAAAATTTTATGAGAGTAGAGAGTTTCAAAGGGATACGCTAGTACAGTAATGCTCTCTCTCTTTTCCGAATAGGCAGACACGTATACACTTTTTTTTCTCGAGCATGTCATAGGCACGGTTTTCATTAAGCAGAAGTAGAGTTTTACAAATTAAAGCTGGAACGGTAATTTTTGATTACCGAGTCAAAGACTGACAAAGATCACACAGTTGTGATTTACAGGAAAAAAAAACTTAGCGACCAAGTGAAGAATCAAGCCCCCTGGAGACCCTGAGCTCAGCGGCTAAATGGGTAAAGAGCGTCGTCCTCGAAGCCAGCTCCATGGCAACCGGATCGAAGCCTGGAGCGAAGAGCGCCTGAAGGGCCTCTATTTTGGAGGGCGACAACGGTGCAGCGAAGAGGGCCTTGAGACTATCCAAAGCCACAGGGTCTTGGACCCTGCGACCTAACTACGATCCCCAGCTTTTGCTTGAGCACATTTTGTGCTTGGAGAGTCGGGTTGGAGGCCCTGGTCTTAGCTGCCAACCTCCCACTCCGACACACCACCCTTGAAGGTGTCTTGGACTTTCTCAGCCTCGGCGTGCTGAGCAACAGGGTGTCGAGCGGGATGCATACCCGCGCCTCCAATTGTGCCAATAGGGACTGGGCCCTCGAAATGGGCGGCGCCGCGTTGTCAGCGCCAGGATGGCCAACTCATGTTGGTGTAGAAACGGTCGCCTGATCCGCAACGCCGTGCTGTCCCATCCTTGGTGGCGTGACTTGCGGCATCTCCAGCTCAGCGACAAGGGTGGCGAAACTGTTGTTAGGGAGGCGCCCGCCGGAGTAGTGGGACAGCAAGGCGTTGTTGGTCCTGTTGGTCGGGTCACGACGAGCGAGTCGGTGATGTAACACCCCGGTGTTATGCCAGCATTTAGGCACTGCAAATCATGCATATCATGCGTCATCAAGCATCCTAATCATACATGCCTAATCATGTAAATAATAACTGAAACCCTGCTTCGAAACATATGAAATATGCTGTGAAACATGAATGTTGCATACACTTGTTTATAGTTGTTTTTGCCCTGATTATGCTTGCTAGGCTAGTAAAACATGTTTGGCTATCATTGTAAAACATCTAGAATTATTTAGCACAATTTTTGGAGCAAAGTTTGTATTTAAATTATTGACAAATTTTGCTTTAAAAATAATTCTCCAAAAATTAAGGTTTTGAGTTAAATTGACTTTAATTTTATAATTCAAAATCTAGCTAGAATTGGATTTTGGTCATAAAATCAAAGTTGGAGAGGATTAAATTCTAAGCAACTTTTATTTTTGGGCCATTTTCAAAAGATGTCATTTTCTTGCTCAAAATGATATTTGAAAATTTGTATTTGAAAATTTCTTAAAAATGAAAATTGAGAAAAATGTTTTCTCCTTTCGTGGGCCGCCGCCTCCCTTCTCGGCCCATGGCCGAAGCCGGCTTGACCTGTAGCAGCGCCCGCTGCTCGCGCGCCCCGCGTTCGGCCCAGCCCAGCGCCGCGTCTGGCCTGCCCCAGCGCTGCGCCGCGACCGTTCCCGAGCGTCGCGTCCCGACCACGCCAGGGCGCGACCGCCGCGTGGCGGCCATGCACCGGCGACGCTCGCCGCGCGGCAGCCACGGCCTGCCTCTGCTCCCACGCGCCCGCCTTCATCTGCCGAAGCCGCTGCGCTCGCCACTCCATTCTCCCGCGCTGCCTCTTTGCTCCGCCCGCACGCGCTCTGCTCTCTCGCCACCGAGCGCCACCGCAGCCCCCGCCGGTGAAATTCGCCGCCCATCCTCCACCACTGCCCGCAATCAAGCGCACCTGGCTCCGCCTCGCTCTCCGGCACCTGGTGCTCGCAGCTGTGACGCCTTTTGAACCAAGGTAGAGCATTTTGCGAGCTTCGCCGCCGTCAGTCATGGCGCCGCCGTGCTCGGCCGCCGTGGAACGCGTCTTCCTTCCCCTCCTCCACCCTTCCTAGTTGCCTGCTCGGGTTCGCCACCTCCTTGCGAACCCCGCGCGCTCACCCGCTTGCCCTGACCCGGCCGGCAACGACCGCCGGCCCGTTGGCAGAGTCCGCGCCGCCGTGGCATCTCGACGCCGGCGTGGCTCCTTGCCTCCGCCGAGCTAGGCCAGGCTGGCTTGGGCCGAAGCCCCGAGCCAAGCCGCCGCACTCCCCTTCGCTCGGTCTGAGCAGGCCGAGTGTGGCCATGGGCCAGTTGGTTTCCACGGGCCGACCCAATAGTAATAGGAAGTTTTCGTTTTCAGTTTTCTTTATTATTTGAAAAGAGAAATGATTTGAAAAATGTTTGTATACTCAAATTTGCTCCAAATCTGTTGAAACAAATTTTGCTAGGTTCCTTGTCACCAGATCTACATGATAAAAATATTGCAGGTCATTTTTTAGATACTTTTCTGTAGAGCTTTATTTAATCCTTGATATTGCTGATAACTTGAAAATTGTGGAGAAAAACCTATAGGCTTCAGAAAAATATGATTCCAAGTTTGTTAATCTTCTTATGTAATGTACTTCCTAGAAAAAATATGTGTCATGCATGTACTATAGAAAAATTATGAGGTGTAGTTCAAGTGCCTTTAATGGCTGATTTTTGTTATTTTTGCTAGAGAGCAAAATTTATATAAAACATGCATGTGATAATTTTTGTACAGTGATTATTTGCTGTGTAGAACATAGGAAAAATATTTCCTCTGTTGTTTGACACTTTTCACAGTACAAAGTATTTTCAGGTTCACAAATATGCCACAGCTTGTTATTTTTGTGTAGGCTAATCCACTCATTCAAATACCATGAAAATCTGATGGTAGACTACTTAGGGTAGTACTGTGCTATGATAATTTTCTAAGATTTTTCTAAGCAATAAAAATAGATATTACTATTCAAACCTATTATTAATTAGGGTTTAATTAAGTGTTGCTTTATGTGTGATTAAGAAATTAGTGAAGCTTTGGTGTATCTTTGAAGCATTTAATAAGATGTGTTGACTTAACATATTAGTAGTAGAAGAGAATACAGTAGATGACATGTGCTTGTAGTATATGTTCTTGCATGATGTTGACTACCTTGCATTCAAGTATATCCATTGTATTCATCTCATCCGATGCACCGATGGCATAAGCACTTACGCACATTGTATCATACAGGATCGCAAACCGAGAACCCAGTCGTCATACCCGAGGAGCCCGAGGAGCATCTTGAGGTGCAGCCGTAGGAAGTGCCCGAAGCCGACGAGGAGGACGTTGAGGAACTTCCGGAGTGCCCCGATCACCGCCCGAGCTCCTTCGAGAGAGGCAAGCCCCGGAGCATTTTCTCCCAGTTTGCAATTATTAATTAAATGCTTTACTTTAATTGATGCATTACGTTCAGGAGTTGTTTGCAACCGTTGCTGCATTATACCTTGTCTACCTTTGTTATATTATATCTTTGTTACCCTGGTATCCGCAGTCGAGTCAATGCTTAGCTGGCTTAGACCGGTAGAAGTCGGGTGATTTCCTATCACCTGCGAGCTATAGGTGGTTACCTGGATCTGCTTGGATGACTATGAAGTCATGGTATAACTAAGTGTTAAATGAAGTTGAGACCAGACGGAGACTTACAGAGTTTTGAACTGTAGTGCTTTCTGTCTGTGTCGATTAAGGACCGACCATTGTTGGGCCTCGAGTCATGTTGAACGCATGCCTTACATTTAGCTGGCCGGATAAAGTACCTTTCGACCGCGAAGCTGGGAGATTATTCGGGCCGAGTAGATTGCTCGCAGCGTACTGTGCCGGAGCAGGTGTGGTAGGACACGGGGGCGAGATGATAAGACCAAAGTACAGTCGGTCGACCCCCGGGGTACATGTGGTTCCTGGCAAACTCGAGATACCTGGATAGTTGACTCGGTGATCAATACCTCACTTTAGCGGGTGAGTGAGGTTTGTGTAAGGAATAAATCACCAGCTGGTTAGGAATCGATTCGAATCACCATCGCTCCTGGATAGTGAGCACTTGACTTGAGTGACTTCATCATAGTAATGTTGATGGAACACTTGGACAGTTATAATGAATATGACATTATGGAAGTTGTTTAATGATCATTGGTTATCATTATTGGCTTAATCACATGTTTGCTCTAGTATAGGTGCAAATCTAGTCGACATGTTAATAACAATTAACTTGACAATAATGCTTTTGGAAAGGTTATTGAATTGCTAAAAATGCTTCTTTTCGCAAATGAGTCAGCTACCCTACTATAAATCCTTTCATAATCCTTGGTGTCACTTATTTTCGGTTATGTCGGGTAAGTCTAGCTGAGTACCTTCTCGTACTCAGGGTTTTATTCCCACTTGTTGCAGATGGGCAGATGTATTACGGCTACTGTATCAACTGCCTTTATCCTGCGATGGGTGATGCTTAGAACCATGGGCATGGTCATTCCTTATGTCTCGTCTGATGCTTTTGTTGGAGATGATCATTAGCTGGCACTGTATTTGAACTCCGTGTGAGTGTGTGTGGTTTTGCGCAATGGCTTCCGCTACTTTTATTCGAACTTGTTTTAATAACTATGTTTAAACTCTGATGTATCTGAGATGCGAACTTTTATGTAATATGTGATGGTGACCGCTAAACTTATTACGATCTTGGCTGGGATGTAAGTTGGTTTGAAATCCTTCGTGATTTCACGGACTACCGGGTTATACGGGCTTAAGTTTGCTAAATCGTCTGCTCTGGCGGATGATTTTCTTATTTAATTTTGTATAATTGGTCGGTTCTGTTACAGGTGAGCTCCTCCAGCATCGGGTCAACCCACGCAGGAGGCCCTGCGCCCGCGCAAGGTTCCAAGACCAGCGGGTTCGGCTCAGGAAAGTAGGCAGCAGCAGCGGTAGAAGCTTCGCCCGGCGCCGTCGGAGCGGCCCGTGCCAACCTCCCTAGACGCCTTCGTCGTTGGTGTCGCTGGCCGTCGCTGGTAGTAACAACGCTGTCCGGCATAGTCTCACCAGTGCCACTTGAAGCACCGTGGGCCGCCGGCCGAGCAACGGAGCTGCTGGTGGGGTCACAGTGACCCTCCCTAGTAGCACAGTCGGCTGGTGCAGTGGTTTTCAGCGCCGCAGCGTTGCCGGTAGCCTTGTTGTGGTCAGCTACACCGTCGCCGTGGATGTTGGTGTTGTGTAGCACTGGCTGTGTCCGACGTCTCATCCACCGCCGTCACCGCCTTCGGCCAACAGACGCTAGAGCAGACAACGTAGGCGCGGTTGTACCCGCCTCCACCGGACCACCATTGGCGGGTGGCCGGGTGACCGGGGTAAGGTCCCGGGCAAGCGGTCATGGCCGGCCGCGTATACCAGCAGTTGTAGGAGGCCTCTGTCGCTGGCCACCACCATCCACTGGTCGAGCACGAGGCCACTTGCAGTCCCTGGCCAGGTGCCGTAACTCATGGCAGTGCAGGCATCTCGGCGACAGACGACAGGTGGCAACCCTATGGGTGTATGACAGGCAGTTGAGGCACCTGTCGCGTAGCGCATCTTGGAGGCGGCGACATCGATGACACCAGCCCCGGAGGTCGTCAGCAACAACCTACTGAACCTGACAATGGTACTACGAGGCTGAGACGCCCAACACCTCTTGCCACCCATCACGATCCGACGAAGAGGCCCTTCGGTAGGGGCCAAGCCGGCTGTGCAGTAACCCCACCGCATCTGCCGGAGATGCCCTGCGCAGTGGGTGCGACGAGGAGACAGTGGGGCGTGCTGGGAGCTGGGCCTGACGTGTTGGCACATCAGCGTCAGGTGCGGTGGACCTACGGTGAGGACCCAGCCGCTGGTGCACCGAAATTCGCTCCACAGCCTGGGTCTCTGTCGCCGGAATGGAGCGATGAGTCCCAGGACCGGCGTTCGGACTCGTGTGCCTTGGTCGACGACGCCCATGCACGGAAGCCTCGTTCGCGCTTGATCGACTGGGTCGATGACGCCTTCCCTTGCGCCTGTGCCTGTACTTGTGGCACCCAAGATCCGCATCGGGTGCGGAGAAGCGGCACCGGTGGGTTTCGGGGACTCACTTTCCGAGTCTTAGGTGAGCTGGCACACGCCAGAGCCACCCGCAATCCTCTCCCCACGGGAAGGAGCACCGCGGGGATCGCGCTGCTGCCTCCTGTGACGAGACCGCAAGGAGCACCTAGCGAGCGTGCGACCACTGCCAGGATTGCCCCCTGGAGCGGGAGCCTGGGACGACACCGGCTCCCTAACCGGAGAAGGTCCCCGCGGCGACGGCCTGCAGACCGCGTCGAGGTAGGGAGTTGGTGAGGCCATCGGCGTGGGCTCGTCGTTGTAGTCGTTGCGGAAGCCATCGTCCGCCCACCGGCAAAACTTGGAGCGGCCCTCCGAGGCACCGCTGGGGTAGAAGGGTGCGGCGTCGAGAGAGAGGGGGAGCCATGGTGGCTGGAGGCGGAGTAGGGCACCGGATCCACCGGCGGGCCCAGGATCCGCTGATGCCCAAATTCACGGGGTGCACGAGATGTAGCCGGCGGCGGCGGTGGGCCACAGCGGTGGGGAGCAGCCCATGGAGGTGGAGAGGCACCCAGAGGCAGGGATGGGGTCTTGGCCGCCGGATCTAGTCGTGGGGGCCGTGGGTGCCGGATCCGGCTTCGCCGGCGGCGTAAATGGCGCGGCGGTCGTGCGGCGGCCTCGCACGTGCTGTCCCCCGCACGCGGCTAGGCAAGGGAGGGAAGGGGAGGGGAGGGGGAGGGGGAGGCGGGCGCCAGGGCTAGGGCGGCCGACGACGTCGACGGCGGTGGCACGAGGGTGGCCGCTAGGGGTAGGCGGAGGGGAGTCACAGAAAAGGTGAAGTTCCTCTCTAGACACGTATACACTCACACTCAAACTCTTTGGGATATGAGCAACTCCGAAATGGAGATGGTCAGTTTGGTGGAAGATAGGTACATGCTCAAGAAATTGCAAACAAAATCTATGTTCTGGTGAGTCCGAAACGATAGATATCGATTCAGCAATGGCGTGAAGATCTACAATTTAGAACGGTGGGAATAGTTCACAGGTTTACTCTAGTACTGTGGCTGCTGAAGTGCTGATGGCCAAACAAATGGGAGGATCCATTGCCACATCAGCTCCAGGTTGCGCACAAGCTAGTTCAAACTTCAAACTGGTAGGGCCCAAAGGGAAATCGGAGCAAATCATTCATTTATCTTTGTTTCATTGAGAGAGGTTTTCTTCGTACGATCGAACAAGATGCCTGACGAGTGGAGGAAAAGTATATTGATATCAATCTACAAGAATAAATAGAATATTCAAAGTTGTACTAATTACCGGGAAATTAAGTTGATGAGCCATACTATGAAGCTATGGGAGAGAGTTATCGAGCATCGTTTGAGAGCAATAACACGGGTCTCTATGAACCAATTTGGTTTCATGCCCGGAAGGTCAACCATAAAAGCCATTTTCTTAATAAGACAAGTTATGGAGCATTATAGGAAGAAGAAGAACCTACACATGATTTTTATTGACTTGGAGAAGGCTTATGATAAAATATCAAGGAATGTTATGTGATGGGCTTTGTACAAACATAAAGTCCCAACAAACTACGTCGGGCTCATTAAGGATATATACAAAAATGTTGTGACTAGTGTTCTAACAAGTGACGGAGACACGGATAACTTCCCGATTAGGATAGGACTACATCAAGGGTCAGCTTTGAGCCCTCATCTGTTTGCCTTAGTAATGGATGAGGTCACAAGGGACATACAAGGGGACATCTCTTGGTTTATGCTTTTCGCGGACGATGCAGTGCTAGTTGATGAAAGTCGAACAGGAGTGAATCAGAAACTGGAGTTATGGCGGCGGACTTTGGAGTCCAAAGGTTTTAGACTCAGTAGAACTAAAACTGGGTATATGAGATGTGACTTCGGCACTACTCGAGAGGAGGAAGATGTCGGTTTGGAAGGTCAAGTAATGCCTAGGAAGGATACCTTTCGATATTTAGGATCAATGCTAAGAGAGACGAGGATATTGATGAAGATGTTAGCCATAGAATCAAAGCAGAGTGGATGAAGTGACGCCAAGCATCTGGTGTCCTATGTAACAAAAGGGTACCACAGAAGCTAAAATGCAAGTTTTATAGGACGACAATTAGACCTACTATGTTGTATGGTGCAGAATATTGACCTATAAAAAGACGACATGTTCAACAGATAAGTGTCGCGAAAATGTGTATATTGCGTTGAATTTGTGGTCATACAAGAAGGGATCGAGTTCAGAACGATGATATACGTGATAGATTAGGGATAGCACCAATTGAAGAAAAGTTTATCAACACCGATTGAGATGGTTTGGACATGTCCAACGGAGACCTCCAGAGACACCGATGCGTAGTGGAATACTAAGCCAGAATAGTAACGTGAAGAGAGGCAGAGGAAGACCGAAGTTGACTTGGGTAGAGGCAATAAAATAAGACTTGAAAGGATGGAATATACCCAAAGATTTAGCCTTAGATATAAGTGCTTGAAAAACAGCTATTCAAGTGCCTGAACCTTGATTGCTTCTGCTGGGTTTCAACTCTAGCCTACCCCAACTTGTTTGAGACTTAAAGGCTTTGTTGTTGTTGTTGTTCAAGTAATCAATTTATTTGGCAACTTGAGACACTTACACTGAAGGTACAAATTATAGTCGCCTTACTCCGTCCTCTCCACCTTCACACATCCAGTTGATCGATCTCTAGACAGTAGACAGGGCATGGACATGCATCTCACGAACGAAGTAGAGTCAACTGCTCTTCTGCTTCGTCACAGGCTGACAGCTGCATCCAGGCTCGCTACTGAGAACCCAGTCTCTGGACATCTACCAGCTGATAGAGATCGCCACGGCGTTGGTGTTGCAGAGGAAGAAATTGCCTGGAGAAGATTTGCATGACCCCATTCAACCAAAGGTACGATATATAAGACTATACTGGAAGCCTAGAATTTCACTCTGCTTACCTCCTCTGCTCAATCAGTGAATAGTCAATATCTGCTATTACAGTCACCTCCTCATGCTCAGTTGTTGCAATCACCTCTCCAAACTAGCAGTATGCAAATGGTTAGTTATGGTGTGACATATCTTTACTAGCGTACAGCTTTCAGATTGTTGGCAAAAAATCACAAGAGGTTTTATCAGAAACAAAAGTAGCTTTGTGGTGGTGCAGAGTCTTAGTCTGGAAGCTAGATAATTAGTGGTTACTGACAGAACTAAAGGGCAGTAAATGGAAATCTCAGGTCAACTTACAGGTCCAACAAGAGTGGAGTGTCCCCAAGCAACATAACCTGCACTGGTATCTCGAGCTGGACCGCATGTTGCAACAAACAGCTGGCACCAAACAGTTGATTAACATTCTCTAAAGCATAAAACTGGCAAAACAAATGCCAAATGAAAGTTGAAGTCAAGGAAAATGAAACACCAGCACACAAAGAAGCGCTGTATACCTGGTTGTCTGCAGCCCTGGCATTGGAGAAATGATGTCATTAGTACATGGGAAAGAAAAGTAGTGGAGACATTTCAGATATAAAATTACAACAACAACAAAGCCATTTAGTCCCAAGCAAGGCTAGATTTGAAACCCAACATGAGCCCCTAGTCACGGTTCAGGCTTCAGATATAAAATTACCCCCCAAGAATTATGAGGAGTTCTGATCGAGGTTTTGACTAGTTTTGCACAAATAAAAGTAGCGAGCAGTTCATCTTGCTATATTTCCCTTGCATAATTACCATAACTTGAGGTTCAAAGTCATTTATTACCTCGCCCTTTGCAGCAACTCCCAGTGCAGTGGTCCAGTA
Source organism: Miscanthus floridulus (assembly GCF_019320115.1). NCBI lineage: Eukaryota > Viridiplantae > Streptophyta > Magnoliopsida > Poales > Poaceae > Miscanthus > Miscanthus floridulus. The sequence continues at coordinate 188,200,322 of NC_089580.1, forward strand.
GTCATGTTGAATGCACCAGGATAGCACAACAAATGAGCACCTGCAGTTAGTGAAATGAGCTAAGTCTGTTTCGTCAGTTTCAATATTTTTCAAATTATCAGAAAATAGTAGTAGTAAGCTGTAAGTATGTGTTCACAATTGTTAGTATAACTGAAAATCTGAAAAATTTGATCAAACAGAAAAGAATCTGAGACTAAGTGTCTATCCATGTTACATGTCAAGTAGGTCAGAAGATGACATGGTCCAAATACGGCACATACCACAGCGTCTTTAAGAAGTATAATACTTTACTTCATCAAGTTACAGCTTAACAGTGACCACTACACTGAGAAACAAACATGAGGAACTCGTACCTCTTGCAGCATACAACATTGCTAATTCCTGGAAACGGATGTCATAACATATACCGATACCAATGCGCCCGACATCTGAAAAAGAAATCAACAATGCCATTAGAATATAAGCAAGACTTAAGCAACAAACAAAAGGCATCATAAAACTAAGTAACACTAACATAGTATATAGAAAGCTATAGCTTGAATGTAACTATCCCAGTCATCAAACTCGTAAGACCCAATTCAAATGACCTAAACTCAAAATGAGAGATACATGGATAGCCAAATATTAGGCTTGCAATAAAAAAATGGATGGCCTGATATTCTCTTATCATACATGCTTCATTAGCTGTAGACAGCAGATTAATTGGACAAACCTGTGTCTACAACAGTAGGGCTCTGCCCAGCAGTAAGAGTCTTTGATTCCTTGAAAGTGATCTTTCCTGGAATGTCAATGTCGAAAAGATGGATCTGCAGGTGCACAAATTTTCATTGTCAGAAAGCACTAGGAATGAACTAAACTTCCTACTCATAGAGCACAGTGAAAGGAAAAGAGGGCATAAATATGACGGGAGCAAGCAAATCACAACCGGAATTTCAGTGTCGACCACAATGTGATCAAACTTACTACTCTATTGATCACACTCAAAAGTAAAAGAAGGCATAAATGCCACGGACATGATCTAATATGCATCTGTCAGCACTGCAGCATGTTCAGTGCTCATGATGAGGCTGGACTCATTGAGGTACTGTTGGGAGCTGGTATGATGGGGGATAGGATACAACATTAATTTGGTATATACAATTTTCTCATGATAATGTCTACACAGTAAACCATAGCTTCTCATCAAATCTAATCTTAGCAAATATAGTGCAATGGAAAACTGTACTCCAGCTACTAGAAGTTTGAACATACCTTTCTATGTTTACCCTTAAGCTGGCCATCTGAACCAAAGACACAGCATGTATTGTATAAGTTGTTGCCAGAACGTTCAGCTATGGACCCACCAACAAGAGTGATTTGTAAGCTGCAAGCAACCTCCGACATCATTGAAAATGAAGGGGCTGCATCTCCGCCAGCATCAATGTCCTCGGCGTACTCTGGAAAACTGTCATTTGAATACGGACCATTCCATATCTCCTACAGGCAATAAAAAATAGCTGCAGGTCAATGCAAGAACCAACATAGGCAAAGATAACATTTCTGAAGCATGGCCTTATAAGAGAATATGCATATATGTGCAAATTTACAATGAACAAGGTGAGAAATTTACTAATGTCTAAACCTAAAGACCTGGCTGTTGAATAAAACACTTAAGTTGTGTCCAAACCCGAACCAGGATTTATGCTACCACAGCCCAACCCACCCCTGAAAATTTGCTTTACTGTCATTTCCATAATGAATTTTATGCTTTTAGCTAAAAAAAGGTTTGCAATCCTGGTGTCATCAATAATCGGCCCACAGGAATAGCTAGCTTGGTTATGTAGCATTTCATGGAAATAGCACAGTGAACACTACCCCATGTCCAATGATGCACTCCTCTGCCAGAGGACGACAGTAGCCATCAATGAGTGCACCTAATACTGTGGACAAGGGACGCACCCATGAACAATCGTCAAATGATTAGACAACAACGCGATCAATATCAACCGAAATACCGTTCCGCTTGGAATTCAACCAGACATCAATACCATCAGAACAGATGGTAACATAAGGCCTGTTATCAGAGACTCACGGGGAGGAGCACGAGCTTGGCGCCGTCGGAGGCCGCCTTCTCGATGGCCGCGCGCGCGTGCGCGATGTTGCGACTCTTGTCCGCCGTCACCGAGAGCTGGCACAGCGCCACCTTGAACTGCGGTCACAGAAGAAAACTCGGCACGAGGTCAGATCAAAGCCCCGACCTGCATCATAAGCCAAGCCCGAAGGAATCCGAACCGGAAGGGCGTCACCTTGGAAAGCGGCGGGGTCGGGAGCTCGAGGGCGGGAGGGGAGCGCGCCTCCTCCGGGCGGAAGGAGGAGTTGGGGGCGGAAGCCATGACGGCGACGCGGCGGAGTGGGAGGCGGGAGGGGCAGGAGACGCGCGCGCGGCCCGCGCAGAGCTTTAGACCTGGGGCGAGGAGCGCGGCGGCTGTGGCTCTCATCTCATGGGAGGTGCCGTGGCGGCGTAGATAGTAGTATAGCGGGTAGCGAGGAGGCAGCGTGAGTCGCGACGGCGACCGGAACGGGAGTTGTTGGCGGATGGATGGGTATCTGCAGCTTGTGGGCCCGGTTTGTCAGTGGGATGTGCCCGCAACGTTTGGTGGTGTGGCAGTGGCACAGCACTTTTGGTGCCCGGTTTGACGGGAAAGGCCCTGCCGGCCGGCGCCACCAACGGATGTCCATGCCAATCTGGTCGCCGGCCGATCGTCGGCGGCGTCTGCGCCGTCGTGTGGCTCGGCTCATTGTCCTGTGTCTCGTGAATTTCCATCTCCACATTGGAACGTTTCTGAGTGGTCTGGAGAATTGGCGTTGGCCGAGTTCGAGCCGGCCTGCTCGACGTAGCAGCTGGTTACGTTCCGTGTTGCGGCCCAGTAGGTGGAGCAGTGTCGCAGAGGCACAGTGCACCGCCAGAGATCGGCCCAGCCCAGGGACGCTTCTCCAAACACTTACAGGGGCCTAGTTCTCACCAGGGCCGCGGCCCGTGGGCAACATGACGAGTTTATCGCTGATCAAAATGGGCCTCCATGAGATTCAGCCGAACTGGCCTCTTTTGCAGGTTTCAGCACAACAGAAACGGTAATGCTCAGGGGCCGGCTTCCGTCCGACCGGACGCCACCTTTTTGGGCCTGCGCGTTACTATATTAGCCCAACAAGCTTGCCTCTTTATAGTGTCCCCCATCTCTCTCAAAAATATCTCTTTACTTGCTTACGTCATTGCGTGCTTTTCTGCGCCGTGCGGCCGTCCGCGCCGCCCCACTCTACATCGCCGCCGCGCGCCAACTCCCCACGCACCCCTATCCTGCGTCGTGATGCCCCTCTCCGCCTTGCCTATCGCGGCCATCCCTCACTGGGCCACACCCTCCCTCGCTCGCCGCTGCGGGATCCTCCGCCGCACCCTAATCTATGCTCGCCCGTCGCGGCCACGGCGTGACCGCGCCACCAGGAGAAGGTCGTTGTCGGCTGGGACAACATCTCCTGCGATTGGTCGAAGACACCACGATAGGAAGAAGCACATGTTGCAAAACGTATGTATGAAGTGTTTTAGATGTAAGGTGTGTTGCAAGTGTTTCATGTAGATGTTGCGTAAGTAGACCGGAATGTTGCATATGTTGCAATGGTTGTACACGAATGCTGCAAGCCTTTGTTCCTAATGTTTCATTTGTTTTTCGAGACGTATGTTGCAAGCGTGTTTATTTCGATGTTGCATATGTTTCACACATATATTGCAGTTGTTTATCTGGATGTTGCGTACGTTTTTACAGTGGTTTTAAGTGTTTTTCAGGTGTTTTTGCAAGTGTTTCAATTGCATGTTTCAAGTGTTTCGTCGACGTATGTTGCAAGTGTGCATCTGAATGTTTCGAAAGTAGATCTGATATTGCATCTGCCTCCTCGCTTCCCCTCCCCGTCTTCCCCTCCCCCTCCCCCTCCCGGCGTCGGGCTGAGCATCCGCCTCCCCCTCCCCCTCCCCGTCTTCTCAATGCTGGTAACATTCAGGGCGACGTGGGCCCTTCGTGGTTGCGCAAAATGGTGCGGGAAACAGTAGACTTCCAAGCCCGTAAAGAAAAGGTACTAAATTTCTCTAAAAAAGAAAAAGGTACAAAAATACTCACCTCCTCTTAAAAACAGTAAATCAATAGATTTGTTTTTTGAAATATTTGAAATACGAATATTTATGATTATAATAAGTATCATTAAATTTTATAGAATATATAATTATGGTAAACCTATTTAAAACGGAAGTATAATACTTCCATTATTCTTGGGATGAAGATAGTACCAGTGGAGGAGGAAGCCAGGAACTTGCCTGCGGTCGTTGTTGGGCGGTGCTCCGTAATAATCTGCAGACCTGGTACAGCGTACGTTATCATCGGAACTCAGAAGTTAACGAATATGGACGACATACTGGCCAAGTTAACAGTTCCATTAATGTTAGCATGTTAACCATTCCAGAGACGATAATCAGGAACTACAGTACCAGTAGCAGTCGAGAAAAATGAGGTGCAGAGATTCAGAGAGGACGTGACGTGAGACTTGGCACCTGCTGCAAGAGCAAGGCGCGGGGGAGGAAGTTGGTTTGAGGTAACTGTCAATCTGTCATGCCGTGACTTCGTCATTGACATGAACAGCAGTACACCACACATTAGTGATGAGATTAGCACAGCTTTAACGTCAAGACGCTACACGCCAGGGCGAGGATAATGAAACTGTCAAACTGGTAGTCTGGTACCGTCGCCGGCCAGGTCCCCTTCCGTGTGGACGAGGCACTCGAAACAATGACTCTAGATGTTCCACACACTTATTACTCTAACTCAGTAGTAATTGGCTGTTTGGTTGATGATTTTTTTATGGCTGATAAGTCGACTGATGCTGCTTCGTTGTGAGAGAAACGCACTATATCATGACTGATAAGCGCGGAGCTGATAAGTTGAAGCGAACAAAGGTCTTTGCCTTGATTACCGCGCAATTTTCCAAGCATTAAAAAAAAGTGCACCGTGGAATTTAAGTGCGACGTTTGACACGATCCGCGACAGTGCCACGTTTGCACTGCACGTCACCGTAAACCTTCAATGAGTGACAGCGACAGAGGCTTCCTTATGAGTCTTTTGGGCTAGCCGCTCGCCTTGCCCTTCGCTCCAAGGAGACAGGAGGAACTCATAAATCAACGACCTCGATGCGTGGCTTGTTTTGCTCCCTTTTGATGCCGTTTTGCACTGTTTGTTGTTCTAGTCGCTGGCGTCAACATTCGTGGTCGGTTGCCTGATGGCGCTGCATACCAAGATAGTCTTTGCCGTCTACAGGTTGCTCCTCTGCTAGCCGCCTAGCCACGTCGAACAACCGAGAGCTGCCGACTCCGTAGAGCAGTTCTGTTTGGAAGAAGCGTGCGTGCGTAGCGTGTGGCTTCTGTCTTTTTAACGACCAGGGAGCGGAGATGTGAAAGCGTTAAAAGCAAAGGTTTTCAGTATTTCACCGGAATATCCTAGAATTTTAGTAGATCATACCAAGCTGAAACAGTACCGACTTATTTACACTATAAAAAGGTCGTAAAATTAGTCTAATTAGATAGGAATGCTGATACGACGATCTGATATTTGTCAAATTAAAAAACCATCCCGCACCTAATCCAGATCCTAAGATGCCAACGAGGCCATTTGTGGATGAGACCATTAGAGGCAGGAGGGACCAGATGGCAGCCAAATCCAGGACCGGGTGCAGCCTCCTGATTCGGAGCACGCGACAAGATCCGTCGTTGCCTACTAGAGTTCGTAGCCTATCAATCGAGCCGAGGCAACGCGACGAGGAGAATCCAACCATCCGCACAAACAAGCCAATCATTCACTGGCTCACTGCCCCGCCCCGCCGGCCATACGCCCATACCTTAACCATACCGGTGACCAGGCCCAGGCCCAACGAACCGCACGGAGAGAGCGACGCGCGCGCGCGCGCCCGGGCCCGGCCGTCAGGCGTCAGCTCGCGCCACGCCACGGCCCCCTGCTTCCCCCACCCCGCCGGGCCCGATCAGGGACGCCTGGTTCGGAGGGGAAGGACCGGAGCTGACTGTGGCTGGACTGCGGCATCCTGGCCCGCGGCACACGCGATAAAGGCACCTGATCCTGATGACACGCTAGCGATTGCCAAATAGGAGGTGATCTGCAGTTGCTGCTTCTTTTACGCGTCATGTGAGTGTAGACGACGGCCAGGTTTCTCGAGGCTTCTCCGATCGATCTAACGAGTCAAACAAGCACCGGCGCGTGTTTGAGAAATGGGGAGCACAGCTTATCATACGCAGCCTCGGCCTAGCAAACATCACCACCTGCCGCCTGATCTATGCAGGTGTTCATATCCGAATTTCTTTCGCTATCATGCTGTCATACTCGGGAATTTCTCTAGAGCCTTTTTAATCACCCACCAAAGTCCTAGAGCTTTTTTTTAATCCTCCAATGTCAAGCACCCTGTCTTCTGAAGTAACCGAATTCGAATCCGTCGCCACTTCACCAGTGGAGTGGAGTGGACTGATCTATAGTGCGACCTTAACTTTTCTCGCGTCTCCGGCTCCTTCTTTTCTTTCTCGTGTCCAAGGTTCCGGGAATCCGGAAGGAGAGGTTCATCGAAGCGCTGTACACCAGCCTACAGCAACAGCAAGCCGATGGATAAGGTCCGGTGAGAAGGACATCTTCGCCCTCGCTGTCCCGGGCCAAGCTCCACTCCACTCCCCGGGTACTACGCAGAACGAAGCGAAGAAAATGGCGAAAAGAAGCGACGCGACACGGCGACAGCAAGAGCGCATCGAGTCTTCCATTCCATGAAGCAACGCCATGACAGCGACGCAGCTAGAGCAACAGCACTGGCACTAGGCAAAACAACAGGATTCAATGCTGACATATGTCCATTGGCAGATGCAACACATCGGAGTACTGTAGTGGACAGGGAAATCGACGCAAGTTTTGGATAGAGGTTCTTCATTTCACACAAGTTTTCATCATCATCAGAAGCAGCAGCATGGCCACAGCAAAATTTTTGCATCCTAAAACCCCTTCTACTTCTTCTTCTTCTTCCTGCCCACCCTCTATAGCGCCGGATCTAAGAAAACAAGAACGACGGCAAAATAACCTGATTTTTTTAGCAATATGTACAAGAGAGAAGAGAGGATCCTAATTCACAAACCAACCCCCCATCTCCATGGATCGATCGCCTCGACCTTCGACCTCGAGGACGGCGGACACGCGGGCGATACGGTAGAGTCGCTTGACGAGATCGTTACGGTTAACAAGGACGGCGAAGGAAGGATCTAGCCCAAGGAGCCCTCCTTGGCGGAGAGACGCTTGAGGAACTCGTAGGTGGTCACCATGGTGGCCGCGGACAGCGACATGGACCCCCACCTGGGCCCGAGCCCGCGGTAGCACGCCGCCCAGCCGCCCTCCTTGAGCAGCCCGCGCACGGTGCTCGCCAGCGTGGGCCGCGCCGCCGCGTCGGCCTCCATCACCTGCAGCCGCGTCTTCACGGTGTCCAGCGGCATGGTCACCAGCGCCGCGGCGGCCCCGGCCACGGCCGCGCTCGCGCCCTGCACGGCCATCAGCGAAGCGCAGCTCTCGGAGCGCTCGGTCCCCACGGCGCGCCACAGGCACCGCTGCGCCACGGCGTAGGTCGACCACCACACCGCGTTGGACGGCGCGTAGGTGAGGATGGAGAGGCCGAACCCGCGGTAGAGGCCGCGGACGCCGTCGGCGAGGAGGATCTTCCTGAAGGCGTCCGCGCCGCCGCGGTAGCGGCAGGAGGCCGGGGTCTGGACCATCAGCCGCTGGCTGATGACGTCCACGGGGGTCCACACCACCTGCGCCGCGACGGCCGCGGACACGCCCGCCGCGGCGGAGGCGGCGGCCGACGCGGCGGGCTCGGACACGCCCAGCCGGACGGTGGCCGACCCGACGGAGCTCTTGGTGGCCTCGAGCGCCGCCATGTAGAGCGCGCGCGCGGGCACCGTGCCGGCCAGCGACGCGCCGAACCCGCGGTAGAACCCGCGCAGGCCGTCCCGCCGGAGGATGGCGGCGGCCGTGGCCGTGGCCGCCTGCGGCGGCGGCGCCACCTGCAGGTGCGTCTTGACCACCACGGCCGGGTACAGCGCCGCAGACACGCCCGAGAAGAGCGCCGCGCCCAGGACGAAGAACCGCGACTTGTCGAGCATCTCCCAGTTCACCTCGGCGGGTAGCCGCCGGATCTCCTCAGCCGCTGCGGCCGCCGCCGCGGCGCCGCTCTCCTCCTCCATGTCCACAGCACCGAAGCTCATCGTTTCCTCCAGTACTGCTTCCTTCCAAGTATCAGCAACTATCGCCTACCAAAACTCCAAAACCCAATCGAACCTCGCGAGGCAGCAACTCAGGCCAGCACCACCAGATGCACCACCATCTCGGCCCTGCAGATCCTACTCCGGCCAGCGACACGACAGAAGCTCCTCCTCCGACTCCGATGAGCAGAATTGCAGAAACCCCAACCGAGGGCAGAAAAGCGGAGCGCTCCGGATCCTCGAAGCGGAAAAAGGTAGTAGTGTGAAGCAGCGCGGAGTGTGCGATTCTTTGGGATCCCGAGGGGGTAAGTGAAATATTTATACGGAAGGTTGGTGGCGTGGCCACACCCGCACTGCCTTATCGGCAGCGAGATGCCCAGGCGTGGACCGGCACGTGCCCGGTCGGGACGCTGGGCTTATCGGTTACTGTTGCGCGGGAGGGCCGGGGGCCGACCGGAGACCGCCGGTGGGAACGGTGGGCGTCGCCCATTGGCTGGATCTCGCGGGAGGGACGACGATCTTTTAATAATCTTTTAATGCCCGAGTTGGAGTGTTGCGCACACAGAGACAGACGGACCTCGCCCACAATAAAACGAAATCAATGCTGGAGGAGAGGAGATGGGTCGCCGACACGCCGGCCCAAACATTTCCGTGTGCTATCATTCGCGGGCAGAAATTCAGAAGTACGTATGCAATTCTAGTTTTTCGAGAGATCTATTATAACCTGGACTTTAATTAAAATTATATAAAAATACTAACATTAGATTAGTCATAGAATATATTTTTAGAATAAATTTATTTAGAGACATAAATATTTATATTATTTGATATAAATTTGATCAAACTTAAGCTACTTTGATCGACACAGATTCAATGATTGTATTTTTTCTAGACGCTCGAAGTACATAGTTAGCTGGATTACCTATATAGGTAGGTATAGTGCACAAATTTAGAAGTCCACAGGCTTCACGCCGAGGTCACAGATTCAACAGAAAAGGAACGTGAAAGTGCAGAGGTCTCCTTTAGTTCATTCCTCTAAAGTTGAGTCCATGTTCTATCGGATATTTGACATATATATGAAGTATTAAATATAGACTAAAAAATAATTAATTATAAAGATTGTGACTAATTTACGAGACGATTTTTTAGACCTAATCAGTCCATGATTTGACAATGTGGTGCTACAATAAATATGTGCTAGTATGGGTTAATTAGGCTTAATAAATTCGTCTCGCGAAGTACTGAGGGCTTCTGTAATTTATTTTTTTACTATTATCCGAACACTTCCCTATGACATTTTGATGTGATATCCATAAATTTTAGCTCTAAATTTAAACAAGGCCTGAGTTGTTAGATGTGCTCTCCACACGCTATAGACCTAAGTATTGTGGAAGATCGCACCGTATGGCTTTTTACGCATTAAAAATGTCAAGGCACTTGCCTATTCGCTTTTCTCTGCGTTCGACTGGTATGAAAACCAGTCGGATTTCACTGTTCCTGGATGAAAAACATTGTTCACGCTCTCATAAATTTCTCCAGATTTATCCAGATTCCTTCAAATTCCTCTAGAGAAACGGGCCCTTTGGATAAATTTGAGTTAGGCTGTGTTTAGTTCGCGAAATTTGGGAATTTGACTGCTGTAGTACTTTCGTTTTTATTTGGCAATTAGTGTTCAATCATGAACTAATTAGGCCCAAAACGTTCGTCTCGCGATTTCCAACCAAATTATGCAATTAGTTTTTTTTCGTCTATATTTAATGCTCCATGCACTATCGCAAGATTCGATGTAATGGCTACTGTAGCACTTTTTAGAAAAGTTTTTGGAAACTAAACACAGCCTTACATTTGCGTGTAAAATGCCCCACATAGGGTAGGACAAAACAAAGGTGATCAAGGTTTTCGTGCTTTCAAGAGCCAAGCAAACGTTTAGGAGCGTCGAGGTCGTGCGAGCAGTCCCATTTGTTAGAATGCTCGAAAAATGCACGCTGGAAGAGGCAAAAGCTAAAAGCACTGAGAAATCCATCATGCAAAGCAGTTGGCAAGAAAACTTTCACTCTTTTGTTGCGCATATCGTGGAGAGGAAACGTTTCTTTAAGTTAGCTGATTTTAGAAACTTTGGTTTGGGAACATCTTCGTTCGCCAGCAGCAAACAGAAAAAACAACCCCAAGTCCCCAACTTGCTCCTTGACAATTCTCAAGAAGAAACCACATAGCCATATATGGTCTGTCCGTTTAACTTATAAGTCGTATTTTTTCAACCAATAAACAATATTTTTTTCTTTTATAATAAATTAATCAATAAAATTTATCGGCCAAGTAAACGGAGCAAGACGGCAGTAGAGACCTGTGCGGTGCCGGTAAGGATAATGTGGCGTCCTTACTTTCCATGTTTTGTTTTTCTTTCCGTTTGTCTGTTTCCTGTGGGCCAGCAGTCAGGAGTAGCGGTAGCCACACGGTGGGTCCTCCTCACCGGTCCCACGTATTGTACGTACCGGTTGGGTGCACTCAGCAGCTTTGTTCCGATCTGGGTGCGTGCGGTGCAGGTGCAGGTGCAGGCCGCAGGCGTGAGAGGGACGCGATGCCGTTTGTTGGGCGCCCGTAGAGTTGGAGGATCCATGGGCTATACGCGCAGATCTGGTGGGCGGGACAGGGGCGGGCCCAACGTGGCCGGCCGTGTGGGCTTGGACGGCCGCCGTGACCTTGGGCAGTTGCCAGTTGGGCTCCACGGGACGCTCCTGTTGCAGACCAATGACGTTCTACTACGGTTTCGTCGTCGCTTGGCAGGATCCTTTCCTTCCCCCGACCCCCCTCCAATCTATGGCTCGAAATCTCTCTGTAGTCCAAAAAAAAAATCTCTCTGTAGTGTACTGCCTCCTACCATATTATTTGTCATTTTATTTTTGGGTGCGGAAATTAAGAGGAATAAAAAAAAATGTATGGTGCATAGACAACAAGAATGAGAGATAAAAATAAAGATGTATTAGAGCAATGCCAAAAGCAAAGTGTTTGAATATAAATTAAGTTATAAAAGAGCCAAATTGTATGATACTTATCTTCTATTTGCCTAAAAAAGCGTTTTTATTATTATGTGGTACCATGTCTCGTGTTCTCTTTCATACCTCCTCACAAGCACTTGCTATTTGGGCCCACCTACATAGACCTTCGTGCATAGTTTGGTGTTCGTATGAGAGCCCAACTCCCCTCTCTTATCTCCACTCCTCCATATCAGGAAAAAAACATTGACGAGCTTAGCTATAAGACCATTAGAGAGCTCTAATGCGTGTAAGAAGGTGCAAGGAGAGGAGCGAGATAGGAGTAGAAGCAATACGCTGGAGCAAAGGTGCTAGCTTTGTAGCTTATTTAGGCACCGATGCAAAAAGAACAGACAAATTAGCTTTGGCTATTGGAAGAAGAAGTGAGTGGAGAAAGTTGTTTGTCATAACAATGTTTTATTGTTCAGCGAGACACCGGTTGAGATGGTTTGGACATGTCCGATGGAGACCTCCAGAGGCACTGGTGCGTAGTGGAATCCTAAGCCAGGATAGTAACGTGAAGAGAGACAGAGGAAGACCGAAGTTGACTTGGGTAGAGACAATTAAAGGAGACTTGAAAGGATGGAATATACCCAAAGACTTAGCCTTAGATAGGAGTGCTTGAAAAACAGTTATTCACGTGCCTGAACCTTGATTGCTTCTGCTGGGTTTTAAATCTAGCCTACCCAACTTATTTGGGACTTAAAGGCTTTGTTGTTGTTGTTGTTGATTGTATATAATCCGAAAAATAACAGAAACAGCAGGAAAGGACCAAGTTAATCAATTCGATAAAATCAACATAGCAAGTAACCGGCCATTTGACCACATCGAGCAATTTAAACGTTGAAAGAGCATCAGGATTACTTTAACATGTTGTCTTGCTCCATTTGGATATCAAATATCTACAGAGCATAAACGGGATCAATACAGAGTCATATCTATTGACTCACTGATGGTTAATACATAATTTATATATCCGTTGACTTATGTTAATGAACAGCTATACTCTACTTCTAATTCCGAATCTGATAGTGAAGATGTCGCTGAGCGCCTTGCCACTGTTGATGAAACTTGATGATGACAACCTTGCAGTGAAGACTATCTCAAGTTGCTCAGCAGCAGAACAGCATCCAGTTGATTCAGTAAAAGTACAAAACAATGGTGCTGACCAAAATAGTGTGGCCATCAAGACCGACATCACATTTATTAGGTCCTGTAAAAAAATAGTTCAAAAATAGTTTGAAGGATAGGCTATTCACAGATCAGAAATAGTTTTGACTCAAAAAGTAAAGATGCACAACACTAACAAGTTTTTCTATATGAGTCGACAAACTAACATGACTTTTATATCGGAGCTGACATTCTTCTTACTGCAGTAATCATTGATGTAGAAAACACACACATTAGGCAACATTGATTTCAGTTAGATACCCCCGAATTATGTGTCTTCTTTTTGCAGTTTTGGCACAGTGAATATCATACTGTATGTTCATATTCATAAGGTTGTCACGATCTCAATTCATATGCACTGATCATAACTTAAGTACACAAAAATAAATCAAACACAAGGTATGTATTGGTTACTCAGTTAGTACTTGTAACCTGACACTTGCAAGGAACAAAGGATTTCAGATGATAGCTGCAAGCAAGTACTTAGCGGCACGTGCTCGACCTCAGGGCTCTGGCAGAAGATCTCAATGTCCCGCAGCTTGGAGAAGTAGAAATCTCTTTAGAGCATCTAGTAAGTATTAACCTAAACAAGAAAAAACTAATTTACTACAAAGTATAACAGCCCAACTCATGATTTGAATATTTTCCAATGAGACCAACAAAACGACGCAGACAGCAGAGTGTTTCATTGTTCTCGTCAAATTCTAAAGAAACCAAATAACACGGCGTGCAAAAATTTTCCGCGCTGTGAGTATGGCATCATCAAACTACTTCGAATTAGCAAAGGAATCGAGAAAAATTAGGATCCTACAATGCCTTAACACCACTGCATAACAAATTCTTGCCTAGAAAGTGAAGCTACTGCATAGCATGTCCACATGTTAGTATGTCACATCACACAACTAGAATCAACTCTCATCAGCACTGAACATTTAGAGCACGAAACACAAGGGCAGCAAACTGGTTCAATCAAATTTAGGAAACAAAATCTCCACGCGGGCAGCACAAGGCAAGGGAGAGAAACTAAGCCGTGTCTCACCTTAGTGATCTTAAACTTGTTGAACACATCCTGTAGGACCTTGTAATTCCAGATCATGTGCATCAGCACGGCACCGGGATGCGCCTGATCCATCAGTTTGCACGCAACCGCGCCCGACGCCGCCTGCAGGCCATGAAATCGACGAATGGGTTTTAGGGACTCAAAACTTAGATAGAACCCAACCGCTTAGCCCACATCCACCCCACAAATTCGCAAAACCTCTGCTGCACCACTAACGCGATCAACACAGATCAGGAAGAGGGACTCGGGTGGGCACTGCTTATCTCCACCTTGGAGAGGACAAGCTGCAGCGTGGTGCGCCCGACGAAGTAGGCATCGTCCATCATCGAGGCCGCCCCGCCGATCCAGCCACCGCGGGCTGGCTGGCCCGACCGGCCGCCATCCCAGCTGGGCACCGTAGTCATGATATGGCTGTTACAGAACGTATTTGAAATATTAGAAAACAAAAAGCATTGACATAATTTTTTTTGTCACTAAGCCACCATAGTCATGCTATGGCTGCAGATAAAAACTTAGGAATTAGTAGACTGTTGAATGATTTAGAGTTTTTGATAATATATATTACATATGTAAGCTCTCAAGTATGAACTACTGTTAGCCATTGAGGCCTGCTGCTAAAGAGCAGAGCTACTGAAAGTCCACTACATATACACAAGTAAATTAGGTGAAAAACAAATTGACCCATTATTTGTTTGCAACTGCAAATGTAGATCCCCTGCAGAAAAAGAATGGAAATCAACAAAATACAGTTTCATGATTATAACAATCACAGTCCATATTCAACTACTGTAAAAATTACATTTTAGACTACTTACTGTAAGGAAATAACAATTTTAGCTACTAACCTTTGGACCAAGATTCGAAAGCAAAGACTCCAGCATTTCAACACCAACAGCCAACTGAATCAGTTGTCAAAGAAAAAAACAGCCAACTGAATCATATCTGAATAATAAAAAAATGTTGATTACTAACCCAACAAACTGTTAAAGCTCAAGAAAGAAAAACATGGCAAATAAATAAACCAATCATTGAATGTTGTCTCTGCAGTAACGCTAATTATGAATGTTTAAATTTCCTACTTTATTCACCTCTCTGCCTGGTTCAATCAACTTGATTATAACAAAATTCCAATGAGATAGCAATGAGGGTTGTTTTTATTTCACATACTCAGATGAACAATAGAAAACTTTAAATTCATAATATGTTAGTTACTGTAAAAGAAAAGCTCACAGGTCAAATTGCTTACCTTGTCAAAAATAGTAATTTTGCTATGAACTTGATACAAACTGTATCCAGGATATCTTCATTGCTGCCAGGCTCTTGACCAGCAAATTGATTATTACATGGGAATGCAAGTATCTCAAGGCCTACAAGTAAGAGCGAAAGGAAGACAAGGAAAATAAGATAAATTCATTTTGATAAAACATAATTTTTTATTATTATTTCAGATATGATTATGCATGAAAACCCTATAGTCAAAGAACAAACCTTCCTCTCTGTATACTTCTCGTACAAGACATTTAGCTCTTTGTTTCTTCTTTCATTTCACTTGCTTGCTCGCTGCCATTTTTGACCACTCTGTAGATCTGCTGGATGGGATCTGAAAAAAAAACAAAATTGCTATTAATGACATCAGCTGGAATATCTTCTGCGGGACAGCAAGCTATTACCGTCAATCTAAAAAGTCACAAAAGATCAATAATGTAAATTGAGTAGAAAGGTCCTACCAGCACATGTAGGTATTACATGGAGGAAGTCGTGCTGGTGGACATTATCCATCATCTAGGTATTACAACAAAATGGCTTTGATTCGATTACTGGCTACAGTGACTTATAATCTCGGCAAGGCGAGCTGGTGGACATTGCTCCATCATCCCGTCCCCGCACATGCATCTGCATACCCATATCAGATTTTAAGTGAAAAAAATAGAAAGCTTTAACCTACGGAGAAGACAACTTGCAGCCGATTTAATTGCCCCTCTCAAATATTCCGTAGCAAATCTTGCAAGGCCTCTCAAATATCTTCTGTACCAAATCTCTCAAATATTCTTTCATGATGCGGTAGAGAGTACCTTGCAGGTTGTCGAGGGGGCTGGCCGCGCGCCTCCTAGCACCGCCCGGGGCTAGCCCTGCCCTTCCGCGCGCTGCGGGGGCTCGCCGCGTGCCTCCCGCACGCCGCCGGGGTGGCCACCGCCCTCCTGTGCGCCGTCGAGGGTGGTCGCGCGCCCTCCCCCACGCCACCAAGGGTGGCCGCGCGCCCTCCTCCGCGCCGCCAGGGTGTGGCAGCGCCTCCGCAGGGGCTCCCTCGCGCACGCGCCGCCACCATGCCTGTTGTTTGCCGCCGGTCTTCGCTAGCTCGCCTTCTCACGGATGATTGAAACCCTAGCTCCTGTGCCCCTGGATCTGAGGCAGAGCCGCGGAGGTGCTCCATCACCGGGTGAGACTGTCTCCAACAGTGACCACCCAAACCCAAAATGATAGCAAGAGACCTAAAATTAGCCTCCAACAAAGTACATATACGAGAGACCCATTTTGGATTGTCTGAGAGACACAACCCAAATATGAGTATTATCTCTTCTAGAAACTCATTTGCAGAAAGAATTCTCTTTTAGGTTCTGTTGTTGGAGATGATGTCGAATGGGTATTGAACCATTTGACTATAGCGCTACCCAAACATTGAATAGGTCTTGTTTTTTGGGTGTTTTTGTTGGAGATAGTCTAAACGCACATATCGTAGCGTTGAGTTTTTTTATTACCTCGGCCTTTGATACAAGGTGTAGTATGTGAACACACGCTAACTCACACCATAACACCACACGCACACACACCTAGATCTACAACATATATCTAGGTCAACTAGAACACAGCTGATAGATATGATAATTGTAGTCTATCCATATGAGGCATCCATCATCCTGAAAATAATTGGAGAAAAACCCCGGTGGGAGATGTGAGACGAGCAAGCCTCGAACTCCCGACTGGCTGCTCACCACTCGAGCATTCTGCCGTCCGAGCTATGGCTCGGTCCTGTATCGTAGCGTTGAGTTGATGTCTCTTTTTTCGGAAAAAAGAAAGGCACCTAGGAATCGAACCGTGGCCGTCGGGGAGAGGGGGAGTGACGTGCGGGCTGAGCGCGGGATGGACGAGTGATGATGTTTGATCCAAACAATTTGGTCCGTTGGATATGAGTAAGAGAAAGAGGCGGACAGATTGAATCTCGTCCTTTCACTTCAAAGGTTAGCTTCGGTTGAATGCAATTTTTTAGATGTACTTAGGAGAGTTCAAGACTATGGTGAATAGTTTTTTATGTGGCTTTAGAAAAATTTACATCGGTGCATTATATGTGGTAGAGATTAAGCAACTATAGAACACCGAACTTTGAGTAGTTACGTGTGCCAGTACTGCCGATTCTACGAATTGAGTGGTCAAGGTCCGGAGATTATAACTTAATAAACGATTAAATAACACAGAAAATTCGTAACTGAAGGTTTTTTTTTTAGCCGGCGAGCGCCAGGACTCCCTCTGTCCTTCAAATAAGTTTATTATAAAAATAATTTAATGATCTATCTAACGATACTAATCATATAGCATAATATTAATTTTTCCTATATATATTTATTCAAAGTTGAGTATGTTTAATTGCTTGAGAGATGAGAAGTATACTTTAAAAGAAACGGAGTGAGTAGAGCTCAAGTAAACCATATGTACAGGGAAGACCCGTCTGCGCCTGACCGATTGTGTGAAGCAGAGTAGTAGATGACATAACAGTCGGTAGCTGGGTAGCTTGCGATTGCAACGGAGAGAAAGCTTTTGGCGGCAGCCATCTGATATATGAGGGAGTTCTATACTTGTACAGTATCTCTTGGAAGCCTGAGGGTCTAATTCCGCTCCGTTGCAATCGAAAGGCTGTCATGCTTACGTCTCTGACCCTCACCGTCTCACTCGATGTGCCCTTCCACCAACCATGGAGCCGCGAGAGCGTACCATTTCATTTCTCTTCGTTAAAAAAATGCAGCACCAAGTAAAACTGTCAGCGTGACGAACAAAGAATCGAGGAAGCAAAATATCTTAACCGTTGGAACTCAAGCTTAATTTTAAGATCTTATTACTTTATTAGTCACCCTAATGACTCGATCAAGTCTTTATCTAGTCGAGATCAATCATAAAGAAAGATCGCTGGCGTCTTTTTGTTATCTTCCTAAGGCCTGGTTTAGTTCTAAAAAATTTTCACCCTAAACTATCACATCGAATCTTACGGCACATGCATAGAGTATTAAATATAGACAAAAAAAATCAATTGCACAGTTTAGTTGGAAATCACGAGACGAATGTTTTAAGACTAATTAGTCCATGATTAGCCATAAGTGCTACAGTAACTAACATGCGCTAATACCGGATTAATTAGGCTTAATAAATTCGTCTCGCAGTTTCCAGGCGAGCTATGTAATTAGTTTTTTTATTAGTATCCGAAAACCCCTTCCGACATCCCTGAAACATCCGACGTGACATCCAAAAATTTTCATTTCACAAACTAAACGTAGCCTAAATTATCCGTGTGTCTTTTTTTTTCTAGACTAGAGGTAGTAAAAAAAAAAGAGATGGACATTAAAAAAAAGAAAAAAGAACAACAGTCATCTTTTTTAGAACAACAGTCATATGCTCGTGCCTGTGGATACCTTTTTTTCAGAACGGTAAGTGTGTGTTTCTGAGATCGTTTTGCATTTTTTTTACAACTAGGCAGAAAGCGTGCCTATGCGTTACTACGGAATAGCTAATATTTTGTACTAAAAATACACAAATCGCACGATAAGATAACAATACTGTAAAAATTAAATACCAACGTTAAAGTGACATTTAATCTAAAAAGCAAAGTTTATGAATTTAATATAGTCACGGAGAACGCGACGTCGCAGACTCACATGCTCTACTGTATAGATCTTTCCGTGATGCGGCTAAGATAATGTTTTATATCGACAGGAAGAAATCTCCGATATTCATTTCTTTCGTGCGCCAATGAATCCACGAATAAGTTCCGCCGCATCTCCGTACCATCCTGTACATAGGTTCGAGTATATATATAAATATAGGTAAATGCTCGTGCATTGCAACGGGAAAAAACAATGTTACGATAATATATGTATGAATATGTGTTGTACTATTACCTCTAAGTATGATGTACAGAACACCAATATTACATAAGTCTTCATGTTGCATAGACCATTATAAAGTTTAAGAAATCATTAGTATTTTACCTTCTAACTTGACTATAACCATCAGTTTAAGGGCCCTAGCATGCATGAAAAAAGACAAAGGTAATATCTTTCAGAACAAGATAATTAGATTTGGACAGGTAACTATAATCGTATCAGACAACCATCTGGACTAATTCCTAACCTACAGAAGCATATATCATGGGTTAACAATCAATAATGTAAGGAAGGTGTCATGCATAGTCCCTATTCTAGGTTGTTTGTTTGTTCGTTCATCATGCAATTGCAAGCATTTCATAATTTAAGCACATACAGAGTTCTTAAGCTGTGTGCCTGATCCAAAGCTTAAGTCGTCAGCTAGAATCGGCAAAACTCTTGAGTCCACAATTGGGTCAGATATAGTATCTGTGGGTATCTTATTCTCTGATTCATGAAGGATGGCATTACCAAAGAAACAAAAATCAGCATCTGTAAGCATACCAATTTTGCCAACACTGGTAAACATCCACACTTGTGTCCACCAGCACGAAGAGGATAACTTCTGCTGAATGCATCAGAAAATACAGTTTTCTAGAGATCAATAGAAAACTCCTATGTTGCTGATCACCTAGAAAGCCCGAACAACCTCCTAATCTTTGGAGTTGACAAATCTTCTATAGGGGTTTGCATGTGGGGTGTCATTGCATGTGAAATGAAAATCATTCAGAAAACTAAAAAAATGAATTAGTTTGCAGTAGGTTTTACTCATCACTGTTTTACAGGAGCCATACTCAGCTTTTTGGAAAGTGCCAAGATAGTAATAGGGTTAACCTTTATATGCCACCACATCTGATGGGTCGAGATGGCGACTAGAGGGGGGGTGAATAGTCTTTTCTAATACTTAATCGCGTCGGCTAACCGATACAAATGCGGAATTTAAACTAACGGTCTAGCCAAGACTACACCCCACTATATATGTTTACTAGCACCTTGCAAAGATAACAATTAAGCAATAAAGGTGCCGGGCTAGCTAGAGCTCTCCTAAACAATTCTAGGAGCAAGGTTACACAAACCTATGCCACTAGTACTTTAAGTGACAAGGGAGCTCCTACACATGCTAGTAAGCAAAAGCACAAAGCTAACTAAGCTCACTAGCAATGCTCAATAACAAGGCAACCAATGCCTAATTAGAGAGCGCAAATACTTAGTTACACAAACTAAGCAATGTGACTAACAAGGTTACTAAAACCAAATTAGCCACGCAAGAGAGCTACTTCTATGCTACACAAGCAAGAAGGTAATTAGCAAGCTACACAAGCTATCTAATTTCAAGAGCAACTACACAAGCTTAATATGTATAAAAGTAATTGCAAGCTTGTGTAATGGGGAAGCAAACCAACGGGAAGAACAAGGTTGACACGATGATTTTTCTCCCGAGGTTCACGTGTTTGCCAACACGCTAGTCCCCGTTGTGTCGACCGCTCACTTGGTGGTTCGGCGGCTAATTAGCATCACCCGCTAAGCCCGCACGTCGGGCGCCGCAAGAACCTACCCCTTGAGTGAGGGTAGCTCAATGACACGCTTTACTAGAGTTGCTCTTCGCGACTCCCACGGGGCGAGCACAATGCCCCTCACAAGCACTTCTCCGGAGCGCCGCACAAGCTTCTTGCGCGCTTCGACGGAGACCACCACCAAGCCGTCTAGGAGGTGGCAACCTCCAAGAGTAACAAGCACCACCGGCTTGCAACTCGATCACCTAGTGCCACTCGATGCAACCTCACAATGCAATCGCACTAGAATCGCTCACTCACACAATCGAATGATCACTATCAAGTATGTGTGTGATGGAGGGCTCCCAAGCACTCTCAAGCATGGACACAAAGTCCCCCAAGGTGCTCCACTTCAGCCATGGCCGAGGGCCACTTCTATTTGTAGCCCCAGGGGCTAAACTAGCCGTTACCCCTTCACTGGGCAACGGTCGGGCCGACCGGACGCTCCGGTCGTGTTGACCGGACGCTGGACCTCAGCGTCCGGTCGCCCACAGACGACCACGTGTCCCGGTTCCAACGGTCACTTGACCTGACCGGACGCTCCAGCTTCAACTGACCGGACGCTGAACCCCCAGCGTCCGGTCGTTTCCAGTAAGCTCCCGAGCATGACCGGACGCGTCCGGTCGAACGCGATCGGACGCAGCCAGCGTCCGGTCACACTCCAGCGACTTCTACACTCCACGTCAGTGCGACCGGACGCAGCCTGCCAGCGTTCGGTGCATTTAGATCCAGCGTCCGGTCAGTTGACCGACGCCAGCATCTTCTCCATTTTCTTCACCCTTGCTCAAGTGTGCTAACCACAAGAATTTGCATCCGACGCAATAGAAAATAGACATTCCATTTTCCCGAAAGCGCCGAATCCCGCCTCACAAGCTCGGCGGGAGGGAGAGAGGGACCCAAACCCATCTCGCCCCTACAAACACCACCGCCTTTGTAAATGTGCCAACACCACCAAGTGTACACCACAATGTGTATGTGTGTTAGCATTTTCACAATCATTTCCCAAAGGATGTTAGCCACTCAACTTGCCACGCCACTCGATCCTAGCGACAATGCAAAGTTAGATCACTCGAGTGGCACTAGATGACCGATATGCAAATAAGTTTGCCCCTCTTGATAGTACGGCCATCTATCCTAAACCCGGTCATAAACTTCTCTACACACCTATGACCGGTGAAATGAAATGCCCTAGGTTATACCTTTGCCTTGCGCATTCCATTCCATCTCCTCTAATGTCGATGCAACACATGCACCAACACGATCAACAATGATATGATCCACTTCATATCATCACATGATCATATTGGTTCATCGATCTTGACTCTACTTGCTTTTCACCGTTGCCATCGTCCATCGGCGCCAAGTCTTGCTCAAGCTTCACCGCCACGCGGTCCATCACTCCAAAGCCTTCGACTTGCCCTTCACGCTTGCAACCGGTCCATCAAGCCAAGTCTTGTCTTGATCTTCTCCACCTTGATCACATGACTCAATGTCATGTCTCATGTGCATTTAAGCTCCTTCATCATCACATGTGTGAGCTTTGCAACATCTCCAAGCCATTTTCACCTTCATGGCATATGTTGCTCACACACATGTACCTATGGACTAATCACCTGTGTATCTCACATAAACACAATTAGTCCACCTAAGTTGTCACTCAATTACCAAAACCAAACAAGGACCTTTCAACATCTTCTCCAATGAATCTACAATGTGCTAGTTTCACGCCAATCATCTAGCAGCTTCATGATATTGGATATACTTGCCATTGTAGTTACTTTTCCATCGTGTTGTAGCGAAACTCCTCTCAGGCTTCTTTGCACCATTTGTGCTGAAAACCTTAAATGGACTTGAGTGTCGTGAAGCACCAAATGTTTATGCAACGATCTCTCAGGACAAATGTGTTCGATAGCCAAAATGTCAGCCTACATCAAAATTAGGTTCTTACTTCTTAAATTTTGATCTAAAAGAATTGATGCTAACAACAATAAGAGAAACAAGCGGTAGAGCGTAGTCATAATTTACCTTGAAACATCATTACCACGAGATTTTGAAACAAGCAGAAGCCCAGAAACTGAATTTTTTGCAACTGAAGCTTTCCTATCTAAGGACCAAAATTTTGATGCATGAATGTAAATCCTAGATAAATGGGGAGCTAGCGTATGAAACTTATGTGATGAACAACCATGCTCTAGCACCACAGAGTAGAGAGAAACCTAAAGAGCAGCCTCATTATTTTCATACGAAACTTAGTTGCCATTATCAGCTAGGTTTCCTTCAGTATTAGCAATTCCATAGTCAGTGCCCCAAATATGATCACATTTTGGAGTTTCATCCAAATATCGACCTGCTTTGCCTCTTAAGTGACTTTACCTTCAATCTCTCTGTCCTCAATGGTATTACCATTAGTTACTTTGCTCTGAATAGATTTACCATTAGTGACTTGATATTCAATGACCTTATCATCCTTTATTCTGTCTTTAATGTCCTCATCATTCTTTGCTCTGTCTCAGCAGCTTTGTCATCGGTGGCTCTGCCTTCAACAATGCTATCATCCTTGATTCTGCCCTCAACTGCTTTATCGTATGCGGGTTATTAGTAAAAAAAGAAAAAAATCCATCTCAAAGAAAAAAGGAACAAAACTTACACCATTTAAATATGAAAAGATCAGACAAATATTAAAGCAATGGATATTAGTATGATTGCTATTTTACATCTACAGACAACAAATCACGAATGACTCATTGATGTCTAATGGAATGCATAAATAACCAGCGCCATAGTCATAAATTAAGTCTGTTGAGCTAAAGAAAACAGGGAGACAAAAATAACCATTTCCCTTGCTTATCTGAACAATCCAACAGTTGCTGCTGCTTTCACTTCACCAACAAAAGATAAATATCAAGTCACTGCTAGTTTCTTCCAAACTATCATGCCTGCTTGTTCACAGAGGTGGGAACATCATCACAAGATTATGTAAATTCGATTAGCATTCTATCTCTTTCTAGCAAGAAGTCAATTATGGCTACCAGCTCAAGATTATGATTTAGTAGTACATACTACCATCTTATTAATTCTAGAGCTCAGAGAAATAATGTGGTAAGATATTTCACTACCTTAAACAGTCCCTGTTTGTATTATTACCAGCAATAATCTTAGTATTTTTTATGAAACTATCCTAAGGTACAAAATTACACGTGACAATCGAGTCATGCAAAGATTAGATAGAAAATATCAACGGTGTACGAACCCCATCATCCTCTTCCTCATCATCATCCCCAGCATCATCCTGCTCAATGGTTCGCCATGGTGCAGCGGAAGATTAAGCACCATACAAAAATAGGAAAAAAGATTATCAAGGTTGTTTGAATTTTGACATTGGTCTATACACTCACAATCACCGATTTTAAGGAGCGCCATCAGCCTGTCGGCAACGTCGAGCACCTCGGTGTCCTACAGGGGGCACGCGAAGGCCTTGAGATCACGTACTCGCCACCGGCAGCATCATGTATGCCCGTTCCTACAAAAAGCAAGAGGAATCAGCAGCGATCAGCGAAGTGCCTAGCCTGGGTGCAATCAACACCGCAAGATTGGCCTCTTGCTAGCTCTTGGATGACGCGAGCGAGGGCGAGATTGTTCTCTTGCTAGCTGAGGCTAGTGAACGGCCACCTCCCATCAGCCGGCGGTGCGACCGCCACTGCAGGGATCGATCGCCACCGCAACATGGTAGATAATCATGTTCGGTTGTTTTGCATGAAGAAAAATCATAACCTCCTGATGAGAATAATTTCTTATTTGATTTAATTTAATTGATTGATAGTAGTTTCCTTTTGCATGCAAGAAAAGTTATATCACAACAGGCGTGATGGTCGCGCGAGGAAGCATTTCCTTTTGCATGGAAGAAAACTGCCATGATTGCCACCTTACGCGGGTCTCATGCAAGGAAAATCAACAACTGCATGCAAGGAAAATCAACAACTGCTGTGATTGTTGTACGGAAGTGGGATCGATCGCATGAGGTGGCAAACGAATGAACCAAGGCAATTGTGGCACAAAAATGATGTCCACACTTTGTTCTTTTTAGTTGTAGGAGAAGGAATGAGATCATTTTTCATGGGCATTGGGCCTAAAGGTTTCTATCCGAGGGTAGTAGGCCTTCAGTGTTGCCCTTGCTGGGCCAGTCCGTAGGGGTTGCCATTGTTGGGCCTCTCCGTAAGCAATCTATGCTTTAGTAAAAATTTCATAGACATGATCCATTGTGTATGAAATTTTTACTACACTTCAAGCATACAATAGTTAGTCCACCATAAAAAATTTACCACAATTGGACCATAGAAACTGCAGTTATGAATTATTACAATTAATTACAAAAAAACATAGATTTAAAGCTACAACAAAAATTTTGTACTAAAGCATACCATATTATATGTTCACTGTGTAGATCTACTCATTTAGAGTCCACCAAATTAGATTTTCCATTTTACAATTTTTCTGTGATTTACTATGATTTTTCAAAGATTTAGTCAAAATAAATAAAAAAGAAAAAAAAAACAAAACCGCCTTCAAAACCACTTATAACAGGGTTGTTGGTGTTTATTAACTTGTGACTTGTTTTAGTAACCACCTATTAATTACCTACATCTTCTAACATTATTTTACTAGGTTGTCATCCCTAGTGATGATGCTAGAGATGCTCGGTGGTACTGCCTAGCATCACTACTATACTAAGTAGTTTATTATTTTATGTGACTAGAAAGAACATAAAGATATATGAATGAAAAGGAATCTGAAGCGCACATATAATTATATTATTGTAGTACTTCACCCGAGAGTATTCTAAGTATCGTTATTTATATTTTACCACAGGAAAGATCTAGCATGGACATGTATTGATAACTTATATTATTGATGGAGAAGTAAACCATAACCAATATTCTACCCATAATAGGGGTAAGTCATAGGATAAGAGATATGATAAGTATTGATCAATGATGATGATAAATAATTCAGAGTACTCCTTTCTACGGCATTAGCATAGTTAGGTAGAATATTAGAGGAATAATTCATAAGTCATTCTTAATTATAAGTCAAAGCATACATTGATTAGTGTAATTATATCTAGTAATCATGGCTAAGATCATCTTTATATCTACACATAAGAGATATTACTAAGAAAGATTAAGAACAGAGCTTGTCTTTCTTCGTAACTAGATCATACTTGGATACCTATATTCGAGGAGTGGACTACAAAGGACTCAACGGGAGGATCACATCCGCGATCTACCACATGGCCCGGAATATAGGGTGTATCTGTAAGTAAACAACGTATAAGAACCACGCTTACACAATGTTGACCACTCACTCTGTGTACTTTGGAGCGAGCGCTTTGCGAACTTATGCATAAACATAATGATAAACTAGATATACTAAGTATATAATCAAAGTAGACGATGAATATTATAACAAAGAACATGAATAAGATAAATATTAATATTGTCATAACAATTATAGCAAGCATATAAAAATAATAGAGATACAAAAAAGAGGGGGTACAAGGATTATACCAAACCACGCTCTTGACACGATCGGGAATCCAAGCGAAGCCTGCTTGTCTCCCTCTAAACCTAACCTAACTAGCTATGTCCTAGAATTACTAGAGCTCTGAGGATGATTAGGGTTTATGTCTTCTCAAATGACTTGATGCCTCAGGGTGGGTGGCAGGGGCTGGTATATATAGCCTAGAGACGTGGTGTCCTCTAGTGTCATCTAGAACCTTCTAGTGTCCATTTCACGGCGGATAAGCGCAATTAAATCTGACATGTAGGTCCATATTGATGGTTTTCTGGTTAAACCCTGCAGAAAATACAGATTCACCAAAACTCATGAAATTTATTAGTTTAAACCCCTAGACCTTTGTTGGTGATCATATTTATACCCTTATTCATGTTTCTTTGACGGTCTATAATGGTTGTTAACTACCGTCAACAAGGGTTATGGAGGTAAGATGAACGGTTTTAAAAGTTGAGGGAGGTGTTTTGCCTAGTTTTGGAGTTAATGGAGGAAAAGCGGCTTCCGCGAAAGTTGAGGGACGTAATGTGGATTTTTTCCTTTCATTTTTGTTTGTCCTTGCGTTCATCATTTTCTCCGGTGCGGTGAACTGATTCGCTAGGGCTGGGGCCTAGGGCGTCCGATCAGGATCTGCCGAGAGCAATTGCTCTTGCGGGGAGCGAACGCGGTGACGGAGGCTATGCGTGGAGTTCTCCGCCTTTGTGAAGACGCCGGAGCGACAACGTCGCCGGGAAGAAGGGGGAAGCGGAAGGGGGGGGGGGGGGGGGATAGCGGTGCGGGATGCTCCTATTGCAAAGGTAACCCACTGATGAAACTGACTTGCAAGTCTAACTCGTACAGAGTTTGAATTTGTCCGTACGGTCAATTTGTTTTTCTTTTCCAAAAGAGGGCCGACTTGCGAGTGGTGTTGTTCGTACCAAATTGTCCACATGATTTGATTTCACGAGATTTTGCTCAATTGTCCGTGCATACGCATTATCATCACTGCATGCTTGAATGCCTGCTTGCATAAATCATTTCTTTGCCAAGTTCTTTCGGCCTGGAATGTCAAACCGATCGAGCTATGACTTCTACATGAGTGTTGGGAGCATTTTAGTACTGTGCATATGATTTCACATGATCACATAGCCATGCATGTTCACGTCATACGACATTTCATCTTGGACTTTCCTGTGTGGAATAATGATCCGTGGCAGGAACGTACAAGAAAGCTCACGCACCAATCTCTGGATTTTCCTCGGATGCACTCGCAAGCTCCCCCGGCATAGCATGCCTCGCTAGTCGCTATAATCCCTTTGAATTGTTCTCCACCCAAATCTTTGAGTTTAATGCATAATGTGACATGCTAGTATTTTATTGTTCAGTTGTCTCGCAATGGTCACCACACCACAATCGGATTCTTAAATTCATTAGTAAAAAAATACACTTGTGATGCCTTTGCTTATGCCGATTGCCGACATCACGTGCATACACATGAACAGGAAGGGTTTAATTTGAAATTTCTAACACCTCCAATCTCATCCGATCGATGTGCGATCACCCTTTTTTACTTTGCCGATGTGCTGATATAGATCTGATCTACTGACATACCCGCAAACATTTTTGCTCTCTTTTCTTGCATCCTCTTTATCTTGTGCACTCCACTTCTTTGCCGCCATCTTTTTCGCTAAGCTTAATCACGTGGCGCCGGTACAATTTACGAGTTGATTAGTATTACCAGCAAACACACGCAAATTAAATATAGTATTGTTAGGTTGTCAGTTGATCGAGAAACATGGATAAGATTAGCCGTTTGAGATAGTGTCGTCTAGCGTAAAGGTAGGGGATTGAGAGGATCATTACATTTTGTCGTACCCATAAAATACCTAATCCTATGCAACATAGCACTAGTAGCTATGGTTGATGGCACAATTAGTGGATAAGTCATAAGGGTCTCAAGAGGGCCATGCACTGATCGAGCATTTGCAATTATATATACACCTTCTAGAATGTTCTAATTGGACCAAAGCAATAGGCTTTGAAAGTTCAAAAGCCCGTTGCTTTGGTGATAGCTAGTGCCCTGGCATCACAAAATACTGTTCACCTACCAGCTGTTCGGCTCGCTGGAGCCGGCTGCTTCCCCTCACAAAATACTGTTCACCTACCAGCTAGAACATTGTTTTTCTTTCCCAACGAATCAGCCGAAAACGACCAACAGGCTTCAATCCAGCTCAGCCGAACAGACTTTCGCCCCCGGTCGTTGTTAAACTTGTAATGTGTGATTACGACTTAATCATACAATGAATGATGTGCTTATCCGAACTGCATGAAGCCCGGCCAGTTGACTTGGTGCATTATTGGTATATTATATCTTATAAGCTAATAATTATAGGAACTCATTCTTTCTCAAACTTTTTTTTTCTTGATGCAGCGCCCCTGCTCTCTTCTGCGTGCTTGAAGCCGCAGCTGATGGAGCAGCAGCTGCAACTACACAGGTTAGTAGCTACAATGCTGCATATTCACTTTTGGCATGTTCACTGGTTGATTTCTGGGCTGGTTTGGATTAGATGGTGTTGGTTTGTTGTGAGAGAAAAACACTGTTGGCTGGTTGAATAAGCTTGGCTGAAACCAATAAGCGAACATGGTGTTTGAGTTATGTCTTTTGCCTGAATGAATCACAGTTGTTGGCCTACGTATTCATATTTTGAGCTATGTCTTTTGTCATTCCATACATCATATCCCAGATGTACGAGTGTTAGCTAGCTACTTCAATAAAACATCCACATTTTTTACTGAAAAACATTTACTTATTTCATGCCTCGAGTTTATCACGGAAGCCATGCCATGCCTAAAAAATTCTCGTTCATGTATAGTATTATCTATAGCTAGCAAAGTAGTGCGGATATTTTTGGTGCGAAGTTGATGTACAACATGGTACACGTCATGATCCCCACTATATGTTTACAACTGAAAACAATTGCAGAATATCTTATCAACGCTCATTTGAAAATACATACTGTGACGAATCTTTAACTACATTAAGGGGGTGTTGGTTCTACCTCCTAAATTTTAGTCGTTGTCTCATCGAATATTTAGACACATATATGAAGTATTAAATATAGATTATTTACGAAACTAAATGCACAGATTGAGACTAATTTACGAGACGAATTTATTAAGTCTAATTAGTCCATAATTTGACAACGTTGTGCTACAGTAAACATGTATTAATGATGAATTAATTAAGCTTAATAAATTCGTCTCGTTGATCACTGATGACTTCTGTAATTTATTTTTTATTAGTATCCGAACACCTCTTACAACACCCTATGTGACATTCGATATAACACCTCTTAAACTTTAGTCTCTGCATCAAATACCCCAATGACAGATGGGCGATGACGTACTTGTCCAAAGCTTGGCTAGCTAGGAATCTTGTGTCACCGATTCTGACTGAACCACTCTAATTGCACTTGCTCTCTTTTGGGGGCCTTGTAGACCTAGTATTACACAAATTGAAATAGTCACACATATCCTGTGAAAAATAGCATGTCGATACAAGGCAGGCACACACACACGATTGTTTTTTCTTTGTGCAAAAAAATCTTTGGAGATGGGCCCATCAATCAGGCCATGCAAGCAAGCAGACAAGTTTGGAGAGAAAAAAGAAAAAGGGAGAAAAAGGCAGCGCGGCATCGGATGAGTCACCACGCGTTGACACAAGTGGCGCCTGCGCGATATGCCGCGATGGCCGATGGTGCCCCGGCTACTGATCTGAGAGCTACAGAGGCATACTACCCCGCTTAAAAATGAAGTCGTTTTTGACAGCGACACGATCTCTAAAGTATAATTTTAACTACTTATTTTTATAAAAATATTTATCTAAAAATGATATATGTAATTTTGTATGAAAATATTTTTCAAGACAAATCTATACATATAGTTTTCACATCTCTAAACTCAACAACTTAAAAGT
Organism: Miscanthus floridulus; assembly: GCF_019320115.1. NCBI lineage: Eukaryota > Viridiplantae > Streptophyta > Magnoliopsida > Poales > Poaceae > Miscanthus > Miscanthus floridulus. The sequence continues at coordinate 188,230,160 of NC_089580.1, forward strand.
TATTCGTGATTTATATTGTCAATGTTTGACTCAAGGTGTTGAGTTCATAAACCCGGGGTCCCTCAGGGACTAGCTTCCCAACAAAGGCTCGGCCCAACAGACGACATTGCGAGTAACACGTAACTCATGGGCCGACCCAAAAACCTAGACGACAGGCCAGAAGGACGATTCAATCTCCAACCGGAAGGCCTGGCCGAGGAGGAACGACGCCCGCTTCTGACTCCGGCCCACCTCTCCGACCAGAAGGCCTGGCCAAACACCACTTCCGACTCCGACCCGCTTCTCCGATCGGGGATGCGTCGAACCCATGCTTACAAATCCTCTCCAACTGGCGCAATCAGAGCCGACTAGGACCAACCGATCGGGGACGCCCGCTCGGTAAGGACCAGAAAACAGACGGAGAAAGTAAGGCAGCACACTCAAGTCAACCGCAATACCAAGGATAGTACCATGTACACATGCAGGACAGTACCCTACGACCTCCCTAACATGATAGAACACAAGCAGTATTGTAGACGCCGATATTTTCCCCTACAGTGTTGTGGCCGCCATCAACTTCCATACCAGACAAATACGGTAAGGCTCCCCCCATGTGCCTCTGAGGCATCGACAGTGTTGTGGGCGTCGGCATTTACCGTGCTAGGCGAATATGGTAAAATCCTCTGCATGCCTTTCGGCATCAACAGTATAGTAGGTACCGACATTTGTCATACCTAAAGAAGACGACGCAACCTCCCATGTGCATCTGACATTCAACAGTATTATAGGCGCCTATCATCATCTTGTACCCGCCAGCGTGGGCAGCAAGACTTAGCAGCGAACATACTCTTTTCCTCTCACTTGTAAGACCATCCCCTTCAACTATAAAAGGAGATACGCTCTCTTCCAACAGATAGGTTGATTCAGATCGATCAAGTTCACTAGTACACAATAACAGAACCACCAGGTTTAAACCTCGAGCACACGCTCGAACACATAGCACATAGCAGAGTTCTCGTCACTCTCGATCCCTCTGACCAGAGTCCGACCAGACCTCTTGTACCCCACATCTTTCTCCTTCTCATTTGTAACCCCACTACAAACTGCGAGCATCTGGGATCAGAAATAAAGTCACCGACCGACTCAAACTGGATGTAGGGCACATTGCCTGAACCAGTATAAACCCTGTGTCATTGAGTGCTAGACCACCTCCGATCACAACATACGGTAAAACTACAAATATTTACGTGTTGGTCACTTTCTGTACCGATAGTTGACACTGTTCGTGGGAAAGACGCTGTACGTTCAACACTTTTGGTCACCGGATGACCCACTTTTCCACCACCTTTGCCATGGCGGGCTCAAGCGATACGACTAGCTTCGGCTCACTAGAGTTTTCCGCACTCCCACCTGTTGGGATGTGGGTTCCACCCATCTTCGAGCTATCTTAGGCCTTCCTCTTCGGAAGTCTAGACTTCGTCGCTAACCGGCTCGGCGTACTACACCTCTGCGAGGAGGCACTCGTTCTGGCGCCCGTTGGAGGGGCGCCCTCCATCGACTCTGGGACACACGATGACTTCGACGATGAGGCATCTGTGCTTTATTCCGAGCCAACTCTCTGCTCAAACCCTGCTGTGAGTAATGTGCATACTGTTATTTACTCTCTATTTACTATCTCCCACCGATTATCCGGAGGGACCGTATCATCCGCACCACGAACATCGTACGATCGGTTCCCCTATGGCCTCACGTCCCTTGCGGACGCGTGCGCACAGGGGCTCCAAAGGACGCTGGTGACATCCCCTCTCACATTTGAATCCATGGGAATGACGAGCTATGCTCCTACCACTTTCCACGAACTCCCGGATAACGAGGGTGAGAGCGATGGCTCCAGCATCGGCGACGTGGTATCTAGCAACCATCCGTCCTGGGAGTGCGCTATAGCAGACGCTCCGGGGCAGCTGAAGGTGGTTGCGGAGTCTGTGCAGACTCACACCCCTCTAGACCCACGTGCGGGGACCCTCGCGCTCACACATGAGCTCGTCAAAGAGCTACAGCAACGACGGCAGAACTAGTCGTCGCTTGTGCCGGCGTGCTCGATGCAGCATGTTGCGCCCCATGCGCATGACCTAGGGTCGCACTCACTAGGTCCAACGCAACATCATGAATGAGGGGAACGACCCCCCATAGTTCGCTCAGGCTAGCTAGAACATCGCCGTTGCAGCAATGCTCCTGCGCGGTGTTCCCGAGCCAATCGCCCCCCAGGAGCGGGCGGTCTACAGGAACCTCCAGGAGCTGGTAGAAGCCGCCATCGTTCAACAGGCGGAAAGCTCTGCATCGCGACTCCGACATGCATCCTCTCTCCCCACCAGGGGAGTAGGGACACACTAGACGGATCGCTCCATCCGCTCGCCGCTGCAGCCACCAAGCGCGGCTCAGGACGCAGTGGCTACGCCGTGGTTCGACCTGGCGCCTGCTCCGCACCGACCGCCGGTACACGAATGGCCTACTTCGCACCAAGACGCTCGTAGCATCATTAGCAACCAGCATCAGGCCTAGCATGATGATGACATCCACCGAGCGATGGTGAGGGCAAGCGACACGGATCTCGACTGAACCATCGAGGGAAGCGGTGAAACACGCCTTAGGCATGGTCGTCGGCCAGACGACTAGAGTCCCAGCCCTAAGGGCCCGGGACCATGGGCCTTTGACCGACGTATCCAGAGAGCGTTGTTCCCACAATGCTTCTGATGGCCCACCAACATTACCAAGTACACTGGTAAGATTAACCATGGTATTTGGCTCGAGGGTTTCTGGCATACCTACCGAGCCAGAGGGGTGGATGATGACTATTTCATCATTCAGTATCTCCCTATCTATGTGGCAGAACATGTTCGGCCATGGCTTGAATTTCTCTCGCACAACAGCATCCGCGACTGGGTGGACCTCAAGAGGGCCTTCGTCAGAAATTTCCAGGGGATGTATGTCCACCCTAGTAACTCCTGGGACCTCAAGAGCTGCCAGCAAGAGTTCAGTGAGTCCCTATGGGATTACATCCGTAGGTTCTCTCAACAATGCAACTCTCCCCTTGATGTCGTCGACGTGGACATCATCAGTGCATTCCTCTCCAGGACAACCTACGAGTCCCTAATCCACAAGCTTGGCTGCCTGAAGCCCTGTTCCACCCACGACCTGCTCGACATTGCCACTAACCATGCCTTCGGCGAGGAGGCAGTCAGAGCGGTCTTTAACGGAGGCCGGGACAAAGTCAAGGCCAAGCGCATGGACCAAGACAAGGGCCCCTCCACACAGAGGGGTAAGAAGAATAAAAAGGATCAGCACTGACCGGACAACACCATGTTGGTCGTCGTGACTGATCGCATGGGCAAGCAGCCCCAACAGGGACTGGCTGACCACTTCAACAAGCTCATGGATAGCCTATGCACCAACCACACCTACCCCATCAAACACCTCTACAAGGACTATGAGCTCCTCAAATGTTTTCTCCAACAGGCCAGTGGGCCGAAGGAAGGAGACGACAAAGAGGCAGCAACCAAGAAAGAAGATGCGGCGGGTAAAGATAGAGACGACTTTCCCAACCCTGAGGAATACATCATGATCTTCAACGGATCTGACGCCATCTGGTCCAAATGCCAGCACAAGGTGCGCTATAGGGAGGCATGTGCCACTGAGACGGTCATCCCCTCCTTTCTCAACTGGTTAGAATCTTCGATCACCTTCGATCAGAGGGACCATCCCTCCCACGTCGTGAGACCAGGATGCTACCCACTCATCGTCGATCCCATCGTCCGCAAGAAGCACCTCACCAAGGTGCTAATGGACGGAGGCAGTGGCCTCAACATCCTCTACGTCGACACCCTCGATGACATGCGCATCCCCTGGTCAAAACTCTGCCTAGCGGGCTCTCCCTTCCATGGGGTGATCCTGGGAGCGTAGGCATACCCACTTGGGTAGATTGACCTACCCGTCATGTTTGGCAACCAAGCTAACTTTCACTCGGAGGTCCTCTTCGAAGTAGTGGAATTCCTAGGGTCTTACCACACCATCTTGGGGCATCCATGCTATGTCAAATTCATGGCAATCCCCAACTGCACCTACCTCAAGCTGAAGATGCTGGGACCGAACAACATCATCACTATGAGCAGCGCCTTCTCGCACACCTTCACGTGCGACCACGAGCATTTCGAGCTCACCACCATGGTCATCAACTTGTCTGAGCTCCCATGGCTCAGGGAGTTGTCAACCCCAGCAGTCTTAGACTGCAACAAACCAACCTCCTTGATGGCCTTCCGACCGCTCGAGGAAACCTAGGCGGTGGGAATCGACCCCACCGACCCAACCAAGATGGTGCGGATCGGGACCTAGCTCTCGGCTAAATAGGAATGCGAGCTCATCGACTTCCTGCATGCCAATCATGATGTATTCGCATGAAAGCCATCTGACATGCCAGGCATACCGTGGGACATCACCGAGCATGCACTATGCCTCATTTTGGGCTCAAAGCCCGCTAAGCAACGCCGGTGCCGCTTCGACGATGAGAGGCCAAAGGCCATAGGCGAAGAGATCACCAAACTCCTGGTAGCCAGATTCATTAGAGAGGTATTCCACTCCAACCGGCTTGCCAATCCCGTTCTTGTTAAAAAGAAGACCAGGAAATGGAGAATGTGCGTTGATTATACTGGCCTCAACAAAGCGTGTCTAAAGGATCACTTCCCTTTACCACGCATAGACCAAATAGTTGACTCCACCTCGGGTTGCGAGATCCTCTCCTTTCTAGATGCTTATTCAGGCTATCACCAGATTGCGATGAAAGAGTCCGATCAGCTCGTAACATTGTTCATCACCCCGTATGGTTTATACTGCTACGTAACCTTGCCTTTCGGCTTGAAAAATGCTGGTGCCACCTACCAAAGGTGCATGCAGTAATGCTTCACCGATCAAATTGACCCGCTTAATCAGCCTGATCAAGCTGAGCGACCAAAACCAACAATCGTTGTCTATGTTGATGACATAGTGGTCAAAATGGCTCAAGCTTGTGATCTAATCGCAAACCTAGCCGCAATGTTCATGAACCTCTAAAGGTTCAACATCAGATTGAATCCCGAGAAATATGTTTTGGGGTTCCAAATGGGAAGCTGTTAGGATACATTATATCCGAGCGTGGCATCGAGGCCAACCCCAAAAAGATCATGGACATCTCTAACATGGGCCCTATACATAATGTTAAGGGCGTACAAATGCTCACCAGCTGTCTGGCTGCCCTAAGCTAATTCATCTCCTAACTCGGCGAACAGGGGATGTCACTCTACAAGCTCCCCAAAAAGATGGATGTCTTCGTCTGGACTAAGGAAGCTCAGCAGGCTTTGGAGAGCCTTAAAGCATCCTTGATGTTGGCCCCAATCCTCGTTGCTCCCAAACAGGGAGAACCCCTCCTCCTCTACGTTGTAGCAAGCAACCATGTGGTGAGCACCGCCCTGGTCGTCAAAAGGGAGGAGCCAAGACACCACCTTAAGGTCCAGCGACCCGTATACTTCATTGGGGAGGTACTCACCGACCCCAAGGTCTAGTACCCCTAAGTGTAGAAGCTCCTATACACCATGCTGATGGCGACCCGGAAGCTCCTCCACAACTTCACCGACCACAAAGTTGTGGTCATCACTTCATACCCGCTCGGAGACATCATCCGCAACCGCGACACCATGGGATGGATCTCTAAGTGTGCACTCAAACTCATGGGCCATGACATCAGGTATATCCTCCGTTTAGCCATTAAGTCTTAAGCTCTTGCAGATTTTGTTACCGAATGGATGAAGATCTAGCTACTGACCCCAGATGTCACCCACGAGTACTAGACAATGTACTTCGACGGGTCCATCGTCGCGCCCGAATCGGGGGCTGGAGTGGTTCTAATCTCCTCAGATGGGAGTAGGCTCCGCTCTGCCATCCACCTCCACTTTTTAGCCTCAAACAATGTTGCAGAGTATGAGGCCCTCATCAATGGACTACACATCATCATCGAACTTGGTGCTACGTGACTCTACATTCGCGGCGACTCAGAGCTAGTCGTCGATCAGGTCATGAAGGAGTCCTCCTACAAAAGCCCCTCATGGTAGCATACTACTAAGAGGTGTGCAAGCTCAAGGACAAATTCTAGGGAATCGAGCTACATCACGTCCCCCAAAAGGACAACGATGCCACCAATTTTCTCGCAAAATTGGCCGCCAGGCGGGATCTGTCACCTAGCGGGATCTTCATCAACGATCTCTACGAGCCATCCGCACGCATCCTAGAAGGTTCAATTTAGACACACCAGGCCAGCGCTTGGGGGTTTTGACCCTAGTGCCTCTATGACAACTTCACCCACCGACGTCGTTGTGTTGGCACTCGATCAATCTGACTAGCGAGCGCCACTACTCGCCTACCTCCTCGAGAAGATTCTCCCATCCGAAAGGACCAAAGCGCGACGAATCACTCAACACCCCAAGACCTTCGTCGAGATCAAAAACAAACTCTACAAACAAAGTCCGTTGGGAATACTCATGAAGTGCATCTCGACTAACCAAGGGAAGCAGCTCCTCCTTGAGGTCCTTGCCGGAATCTATGGATATCACACGACACCAAGGCCGCTGGTCAGAAAAGCCTTTTGCCAAGGTTTTTACTGGCCCACCGCACTATGAGATGCAGAGGAGGTCATCCGTAGGTGTGAAGGATGCTAGTTCTATGCTCGACAAACCCATTTGCCAGCACAAGAGCTCCAAACCATCCCCATCACCTGGCCATTCATGGTCTGGGGCCTCGACATGGTAGGACCCATCAAAAAAGGCCTAAGCAGCTTCACTTACCTACTCATGGCGGTCAACAAGTTCACTAAGTGGATAGAGGCCAAGCCCATCACCAACATCCGCTTGGAAGAAGAGGTCAAATTCTTCCTCGATATCATCTACTGGTTTGGTGTTCCTAACTGCATCATCACTGACCACATGACTAACTTCATTGGGAAGAAGTTTCTGGACTTCAGTGATGGATATGGCATCAGAATCGACTAAGCCTCGATTGGATACCCACATACTAATGGTTAGGTCAAGCATGCCAATGGCATGATCCTCCAAGGACTTAAGCCATGAATCTTCAACTGACTCAACAAGTACACCGAGAGATGGGTTGTAGAGGTCCTAGCAATCCTCTAGAGCCTAAGAATGACTTCGAACCAATCCATAGGGTTCACACCCTTCTTCCTAGACTCTGGAGCTAAAGCAGTGCTGCCCTTTAACCTCGACCACGGTGCCCCATGAGTGAAGGCTTTCGACCATGATCGATCCATGGAGGCTCAGCAAGAAGTAATAGACCTGCTTGAGGAGGCCCACGAGACGACCGTTATCTACTCCGCTCGCTACCAGCAAACTCTCCATAGGTACCATGAAAGGAAGATCAAGGGGAGGATCCTCGAAGTCGGTGATATCGTACTTCGAAGGACCCAATCAATGAAGGAAAAACACAAACTCTCTCCACCATGGGAAGGACCCTATACAGTGAGCGAAGTGATCTAACTAGGCGCCTACCGACTGTAGAACGACAACGACAACGTTCTTACCAACACTTGGAATATTGAACAGCTACGTCGTTTCCCCCTAAATTTGGTTTTACCACTTTTTAGTCAACACTTGCTCCTATAAAGCACCCTAGCCCAAACATTTTCAGCCCGGGTCGCTCGAGGGCTCCATGAGGGTACAATACTAGATACTACCTCTCTTTTTACTATCACATGGTAAAAACTTTGTCCCCAAACGAAAGTGCATTCCATTCCTACGTGACTTTGTTCTTACTCCCAACCAAACGCACCCCGCCATGACCTATGGTTACTAGCAGCCGAGCCCCATGGGCCATGCCCAAGTTCTTAAAAGCTGCAGCCTATGGAACGAATGCGTAGGTGCGAAAAAGAAAGGATAAAAATAAAGCTATGCTAGGATAAAAAACAAGAAACGGATAGTGATTCTATCACAAAAATAGAACTAATGTATTCATTGATACAACAACTGTCCACATGGGGGCTCCCCCAAACTTAACGATTACATTTGCTGACTACTTTTACCCCAAATACTACTGCAGCCACTCGACGGTATCGGCTGACGCCAAAGGAGAAGCCACGGCACACACCGTCGGACATAACCTCCACCGCAAGGGCCCCGCCTGGTTCCACTCCCTTGACTTGGGTGAGTGCAACAGGTACCTCAAGGGACCCTCCTAGTTCTGCTCCCTCGACTTCGGTGAGCACAACGAGTACCTCAAGGGTGTCGCACCCATAGATGCTCATCAGAAGAGCATGGAGCTCCTGACCTTCTCATGTAGTCAAGGCAACTCCTAGGTAGGGATGCTGCCACCAAGGTATGGCCACCATGGGTGGAAGAGATCTCATCAGACTTTATGAACTGGCCAACCTGAGCAGTTGTAGGCATGGAACCATCCACCAGCATGATCCTAGGCAACTTCCCCTCCAACAAGACTCACCCGGTGAAGATCCACCAAAAAGAATCCACGCACGGCTCCATCCCAAAAAATGCCTCGTAGATGAACCCAGCGTGCCACCTCCTTCAGCGGAAGTCGTCCCTTCTTAGACAAAGACGAACAGCACCGCCTTAGGCAGCCTCTAGCTTGACATCGCTCTCTGAATTCACTAAGGGATCTGTGAGTCCTCCCCTCACTTACCCTTTCTCTCACTTAGGAACCATCACGGCATACATGCACTCTCGGTGAGGAGGAAGAAGTAGGAGAGGCAATAGTTAGAGAACAAGCTAAGGACTGCAACAAGAAGCCCTCTCCCTCCCCCTATTTAAGGAGGAAATGCGATAGCAGAAGAAGGGCAAAGGATCAGAGTGAAAAACTCTCTCCCTTCCCTCATTCAATGCGGATGGGAAATGATGGGACGCACCCTGACCGATGGGACGCACACTGACCGATGGATTGATGCCTGGTCAGATGGGATGTGGCCTGGGTATAGCCCACCACTACCACATGCTGGGCGCAAAAACCAAAATGTCACCATGCGTAGGTGGCCCTTCGCCTCCCTAGGCGGGGCTTGGAAAAACCTAAACAACGGGATCTCCGCTAGGAGAGACCATCGGGCTTCGCAAGTCGATCGAATGGCTCAGGGAAACACTGAGAGACAGGTAAGGAGCAAAGGGATGCCCCATGTAGGCCATGCCGACTCTGTCACAAACGACGAGCATGGGTCCTGATCAAACATTTCCAATTGAAGCTCTTCAAACCCCGTCACTCGAGTCATCAAGGTAACACTACCGACCCCCGCTATTTTTTATATAATCATTCATACATTCATACATGCATTCATTCCATACACCCGTGCCCCCCCAGATGATTTGGGCCCTGAATCACTCAGGGGCTCGAGAACTAAGGCATCACACGTGCGGCGAAATGCATCACAACGCTCCGTGTTGCGTCATGAAGCGGTAGTTGCCTCATTCAACATGAGCAACAACCGATCGGGATTCAAAGGCTGGCCCACAAAGAGCATCAAACAGAGCTAGGGGAGAAAACACAGATGATCCGCATGCGGCCCTCGCCCAGTCTTCCCCAAAGTAGATAGGGTCATCTCAACCTTCTCGTTCGATCCTAAACCACTCGCCAAACCCACAGAATCTCCATCGAGGGGAGGCTAGCAGGCCACCCGGGCCGGTCTCCGAAATGACCCAGGCATCTACTGGGTTACAGGTAAAGGAGCAGTGGAATATCACTAGAGGGATATGCCGACCCTATCACGAATGATGGACCTGAATTCCTCTCGATCATACCCGTTAGCGAGCTCACAGAGCGCATCACTCGAGCCCGAGCGATCGAGGCAAGCCACAAAACTCAGCCCCTCCAATTGTGAGAAACCGAGAACGGGGTAATGCATAAAACTCAAACCGACCCCTACCAAGTCCAATAGGGCTCAGGGGATCAAGATCCCTAAACTAACCGATGCTAGGATCCATGACTTCAACTTGCCTGATCCCACGGCGCACACCGACGCCAGGATCCGCGAGCTCCATCTCGTTCGATCCCTAAACTAACTGACTAATTACTTCGGCTGCGCGGGTTGCACTGACGCCAGGATTCACGACTCTAACTCGCCCGATCACATGGCGCGTACCGACGCCAGGATCCGCGAGCTCCATCTCGTTTGATCCCTAAACTAACTAACTAACTGCCTCGGCTGCGCGAGCTACACTGACATCAGGATCCACGAACTTTGCCTCGCCTGATCCCTAAACTAAACTGCCTCGGCTGCGTGGGCTGCACCGACGCCAGGATCCATGACTCTGACTCACCTGATCCCACGGCGCGCACCGACGCCAGGATCCGCGAGCTTCGTCTCGTTCGATGCCTAAACTAAACCACCAACTCCGTCTCGACTAAAATACACGCATACACGCCCGCTGACAAAACCCTCCAGACGATTCTGCCCGAAACACCCGGGGGCACGGGGGCTACACCCGCAGGTGCGCTCACGCGCACCCACTGACAAAACAAAAACTTTCCTCGCTGACAACACGAAACCCCCCAGACGATTCTGCCCGAATCGCCTGGGGGCTCAGGGGCTATACCCACGGGTGCGCTTGCGCACACCCGTCGTCGAGACAAAAATCTCTCAGACGATTCTACCCGAATCGTCCGGGGGCTCGGGGGCTCCTGTCGGGTTCATAAACTCGAGGTCCCTCAGGGACCGACTTCCCAACAAAGGGTCGGCCCAACAGACGACATTGCGAGCAATGCGTAACTCATTGGCCAACCCAAAAACTTAGACGATAGACCAGAAGGACGATCCAATATCCGACCGGAAGGCCTGGCCGAGGAGGAACGACACCCGCTTCCGACTCCGGCCCGCCTCTCTGACCGGAAGGCCTGGCCAAACACCGCTTTCGACTCCCGCCCGCTTCTCCGACCGGGGATGCGCCGATCCCCTGCTTACAACTTCTCTCCAACTGGCGCAATCAGAGCCGACTAGGACCAACCAACCGGGGACGTCCGCTCGGTAAGGACCAGGAAACGGACGGAGAAAATAAGGTAGCGTACTCAAGTCAACCGCAATACCAAGGATCGTACCCTGTACACCTGCAGGACAGTACCCTACGACATCCCGGGCATGACAGAACGCAATCAGTGTTGTAGGCGCTGACATTTTCCCCTACAGTGTTGTGGGCGCCATCAACTCACATACCAGACAAATACGGTAAGGCTCCCCCCACGTGCCTCTGAGGCATCGACAGTGTTGTGGGCGCCGATATTTACCGTGTCAGACGAACATAGTAAAACCCCCTGCATGCCTCTCGGCATCAACAGTATGACAGGTACCGATATCTGTCATACCTGAAGAAGACGACACAACCTTCCACGTGCATCTGATATTCAACAGTATTGTGGGCGCCTATCATCATTTTATACCCGCCGACATGGGCAGCAAGACTTAGCAGCGAACGTACTTTCTCCCTCTCACTTGCAAGGTCATCCCCTTCATCTATAAAAGGGGATACGCTCTCTTCTAACAGATAGGTTGATTCAGATCAATCAAGTTCACTAGTACACAACAACAGAACCACCAGGTTCAAACCTCGAGCACACGCTCGAACACATAGCGCATAGTGGAGTTCCTGTCACTCTCAGTCCCTCTGACCAGAGTCCAACCGAACCTGTTGTATCCCTATCTTTTTACTTCTTGTTTGTAACCTCACTGTAAACTTTGAGCACCTGGGCTCAGGAATAAAGTCACCGACCGACTTAAACTGGACGTAGGGCACGTTGCCTGAACCAGTATAAACTCTGTGTCATTAAATACTAAGCCACCTCTGATCACGACATACGACAAAACTACAAATATTTATATGTTGATCACTTTCTAAACCAACACCAGGCTTATCGTATTTTTTAGTAGGGATGGAGTATGTTTTTTTAAGGACGGATGGCCACACCAACGACTACTTCTTCAGTGCAGCAGCCAGCACTCCAGCAGATCTACGTGATGCGAATGCGACGGCAACGGCAAGGGCAAAAGATCTCTGCAGAGCTATAGACTAAATATTGCGCGGAGAAAATTCAAAGTCTCTCCGAGTTGGGCTTAATTTACCGGCCCTCATGGAATTACTGTATTTACCCTGTCAATGCAAGTCTTCCAAATTCCAATCAGCATCTACCCTGTATCTTTCACTGTTTTAAAAGAATTTGTGTCAGTTTAGTTGATCTTTCGTTGGTGATGTCTGATGGAGTAGGAATCAGGAAAGCAATTTGGAATGAAAAGTCCCGGTTCCTAGATTCACACGGTAAGTTATGTTTAACCGTAGCAGCACGCTAACCCGGCTCTGTGGCTTTCCCGTGCCCTTGTTAAAAGCGAGTGATGTGCTCGTGAACGTGGTTCATCAAGAACTGCCAGTACGACAACTTACTCAAAGCTATGCAGACATGATTTGACAATTTTCAAATCTTTAGCAAGATGCTAATTGCTCAGCCTCAGAAGCAGAAATAGGGTAGTACAACTTGTTGCCGCTGGTTTTTCGCTAATAATAATAAAGAGACGAATTTTGCACCCGATTTGTATAAGCTATGCAGACATGTTTCTTTTTCTTGTCACATATAAGTACTATACTACAGTAGTATGCAGCCCTCTGACCTCTTTTAACAAGTAACAACACCCATCTGCTTTATTCATTATTGTCATTAGACTAAAGTAGTTGGTGAGCAGGCGGGGGGAGGAGAGATAAGGGCCAACAGCACAGCTCAACAGAAAAGCCAAGCAAGGCTGCTGCAGACTGGAAGACCCTCTGTTTGCGAGTGCAAGAGAGAGGGGGGAGGAGGGGGAGGGAGGAGACCTTGCAGAGGAGCGAAGCAAGCAAGGTGGGAAAGAGTCAGCAAGGGCGGCGGGCTGCCGGAAGGGGAACATGCTCCCTCCTCATCTCACAGGTCTTCCTTCCTCGCTGACTTGCCTCTCTCCAGCCCTCTCTGATCTGTGGTCTATCTACTCCCCGCGGTGTGGCCGGAGCTCTGCTCCCAGCCGAGCTAGTTTTTCTTTTCTTTTCTTTTTGGGATCGTTTCTTGGCTCTTCTGGCCGATTTGCGGTGGATCTGACTAGTTTCTTGGTTGGTCGGTTGGTTTTCGAGTTGATACGGTGCTGGGATTTGTGGGCACATTTCTGGGTGGAGGTGAGGTGATGGCTCCAGCATGTGCTCTGTGCTAAGGCCTTACAAGCACGGCTAGCAGCAAACTTTGTAAAGGAACTGGAGGTGGGGAGTGGGAAGAACTAGTGACCTACCGACGACATTAAGACGCAGCACTGTTTCGCTAGCGCAGCCTATTGGCAGAACTAACTAGTCATGTCTGAGGTCCTGTCATCACATACTTTGGTTGCATGAAGAACAAAAATTCAGAGGGAGCTACCGAGTTGATGCATGGTTCTGATACAGCGCTACTACTAGCTAGCTTACTACCTTAGAGCATGTGCATGCCCAAGTGAGGGGGGTGTTTGATCTGGCGACTAAAATTTAGAAGATGTGTCGAAAGGATGTTGTATGGAGTATTTAGATACTAATAAAAAAATAAATTACATAATGTGTCCACGAGACGAATTTTTAAGCCTAATTAATCCGTCATTAGCACATGTTTACTATAGCAAAACATTGTTAAATCATGAACTAATTAGGCTCAAAAGATTCGTCTCGCAAATTAGTTACAAACTATGTAATTAGTTTCGTAATTAGTCTATATTTAATACTCCATGCATGTGTCCAAATATTCAATGGGACAACGACTAAAATTTAGGTGCGGCAACCAAACACCCCCCCCTACACATCTCGCATGATCAATTTGAGGGCCTAATAGCTTACTACCTTAGTTTCCTTTTTCATGAATTTGGTGGAAAGGTCGATTCTATTGTGTTTTCGAATCTCACATGTTTATTTTTGGGAACTGACCTATGTTTATATTTGGACAGTATGAACTGAAAAACAAGAATAAAGAATTTCCATGAGATGAGACGTAAGGATAATCTCCATGATATTGCTCAATTTGGTTTCGCGAGTAGTTTGTCCTTTTTATTTCCTTATTAGTAGTTTAGTTTCATGCAGCTAGAATTCTAACACCTCTTGTATCCTTGTGCAGAGAATGGCACGGTAATGATTCAATTTGGTCATCAAATGCCTGATTACGACTCCCCAGCTACCCAATCAACCAGTGAAAGCCATCAAGAAGTGTCTGGAATGAGCGAAGGAAGCCTCAATGAGCATAATGATCATTCAGGTTTGCCCCCATATCCATTTTTCACTGTATTCATATCATATCATATCATATCTAGAGGGGTAATAAAAAGGAAAAAAACAAGATAGGATTTTGTTAGTTTCAAACCTTGTATGCATATGTACAATCATAGTTATGTGACACTATTTTCTTCTTGTACGAATACTAGGTAATCTTGATGGTTACTCAAAGAGTGATGAAAACAAGATGATGTCAGCTTTATCCCTGGGCAATCCAGAAACAGCTTATGCACATCCAAAGCCTGACCGTACTCAGTCCTTTGTAAGTTTCAATGCTTGCAGCCTTTGGCCTCGACGGTTTTTTTAGTTCCAATTGTTTACTTGTTCTCCAATGGGCAGTCATGTGAATTACGCATTATGCACCTTTTCAGGCTATATCATACCCATATGCTGATCCATACTATGGTGGTGCAGTGGCAGCTTATGGCTCGCATGCTATTGTAAGTGATCTTTATGCTGTCCAGCCTGTTCGTTCATTACTTTCTCCTTTCTGTTGCTGGTGCTAAGATGTCCTTTATCCACTATGGCTCGCATGCTATTGTAAGTGATCTTTATGCTGTTCAGCATGTTCGTTTGATTGTGGCTTGTCGTAAATGATCGTAAATTTTCAGTCAGAACATTGTTTTTCTCTCATACAAATCAGCCAGCAGTACTTCTTCACGAACTAGCAACGATACAAACCAGCCAACCGAACAGGCTGTGCTAGACAATGGCCCTGTTTGGATCCATGGGTTAGAGCTAGTTTGGGCCAGTTGGAGCTCAACTAGCCCTAAAGTAGCCAAATAGGAGGGCTAGAGTGGGTTATTTGCAACTAGCCCACCCTAAAAAACTATCCCTCCAAAGAGGTGATTATTTGGGCTAGTTGGGGCTATTTGAGGTGGGGTCCACTGTTTTCTCTCTACTTTCACCCGCACCAATGATTTGGAAAGCACATTTATTATCATTTTAACCCTTGTATCCAAACATCTCTTAGGCTAGAGTTAGTTCAGGGCTAGTCCTGAGATAGAAACTAACTCTAATCTCTAGCTGTGCTAGAGTATCAAACAGGGCCAATATTGTTCAGTACGAGTACTTTTTTAGGTCCGTTTTCCTGTGCATGCGTGCGTGCGTTAGCATTCAGCATTGGCTCTTACATGCTTATCTATTGAGACAGCACCCAGCAGCATTGTTCATCTTGTCAGATTTTACTCCTATGTTATCGAAGCATTCGTGCAGCCATTTTTTATATTCCATGCCTGCATAAGTACCCCATTGTCATTCTCTTGGTTACAGTATTACAGCAGCTCTTTTTTTTTCTTTCCTTTTCTTTTCCTTTTTTTTGCTAATTCCAGTACATATGTGTTGCCATTGCTACTGATAATTACAATTATAGCCTCATATTTTGTCTGATAAACAATCAAGCAGATGCACCCTCAGCTGGTGGGCATGGTTTCGTCCTCTCGAGTGCCATTACCAATCGAGCCAGCCACCGAAGAGCCCATTTATGTCAACGTGAAGCAATACCACGCGATTCTGCGAAGGAGGCAGCTGCGTGCAAAGCTAGAGGCTGAAAACAAGCTTGTCAAAAGTCGCAAGGTACTCTCTCGCCGCACTTGATGGCTTTGTACGAATTTTTGTTGTCATTAGGAGTTCCTTTTCAAAAAATGGCACCGTTGCCTTTGGACTCAGTATAAAAACATTCATCTCTACTAGTGCCTTCTTTCCCAGCATAAAAGCAGAACTTCAGAAGTACACTCGGAAAAATAACATTCTGTTTGTGCAGCCGTACCTCCACGAGTCTCGGCATCTGCACGCGATGAAGAGAGCTCGGGGAACAGGCGGGCGGTTCCTGAACACGAAGCAGCAGCCGGAGTCCCCCGGCGGCGGCGGTGGCTCCTCGGACGCGCAACGCGTGCCCACGAACGGCGGCCTGTTCACGAAGCACGAGCACAGCTTGCCGCCCGGCGATCGCCACCACTATCACGCGAGAGGGGGCGGCGCGTAGGGAGCCAGCCCCCCAACTGGCAACTCATCCTTGGCTTATCAGCGATTCGACTCTGGCTCTTGTCTAAACTGAACTGAACTCGGGGTGTCTCTGCAACTGTAACTGTAACTAAACTAGGTGTGTCCGAATTGGCGGTCGCTCTGTACCTGGTACGCGTCGTTGGGTCTGGACTAGAGAGTGGAGGTGATGCTGTCCTGTCTTTAACAGGATCTATTGGTATAAAACTAGCATGTCTACTTGTTGTTGAATAAAATTATGAACCCTAAAATATCTATTAGTGTAGAAACAGTAGGTAGAACAAGAGAAAAAGAGAGAGGTAGAAGATGGACGAGTCAAACCTGACACCGCAGAGGGAGTCGATACAGAAGCGTCGGCCATCTCGTTCGTCGTTGAAGTCTACGCACGGGCAGCGACGTTCAGGGAAGAGGTCGATCAAGCCGTCGACGTCGGTGGAGCGGGCGGCGTGGCTGATGGCTTCTCGTCACTAGCTGCGCCCCTCTAGATCGGATTAGGGTTTAAATTTCGGTGGGGAACTCGGCTCAGGTGAACCTCGTGACTTGAGCCGTCGGCCTCCACCTCTATTTATTGCGCAGTGTGACAGGGGTCCTCCAGCCATAGTGGGTTGAGCGCTCCTGATCAGGGCATGGATCAAAGGCCCAACTGGGCCGTTGAGCCAAGTTTAGAATCAGAGATCAATCTAACAATCTCTCCCTTGATCTCCTACCATCTTTCAATTTCATATCATTTACTCTTGTTCATTCCATTACAGATTAGCGCATAGAGCATGTTTTATCGTCACGGTTAATTGCTGATAGATTTAATAGCTATAAACACACCACTTTGTTCTGAAATAGATACTTAACTTTGGATTTTCTTTTATCCAGGAATTATAGGCTTTTCCTTAAACCCATGCCGGCTACATGTTATCTAAATACGTTGGGTGGTAAGCCTTTTGTAAGCGGATCCACGAGCATCTTTTCGGTGCTTATATGCTCAAGACTTATGATATGATCCCGGACTTTATCTTTCATAACATAATACTTTATGTCAATATATTTGGCAGCACCACTTAGCTTATTGTTATGAGCATACTATACTACCGGATTATTATCGCAGTATAACTTAAGTGGTCTATAGATGTCGTCAATCACCTTCAAACTGGGTAGAAACTTCTTTAGCTAGTTCACCTACCCCGTTGCCTCATAACACGCTACAAACTCGCCATACATTGTGGACGCTGTAGTGACGAGTTGCTTTGAGCTTTTCCATGAAATAGCTCCTCTGCGAGAGTGAATACATATCCAGACGTGGATTTTCTATCATCTCCCGCATAATCAGAATATGAATATCCCAATATATGGAGTGAATCAGATCTTCTATACGTCATCATAAGGCCTTTTGTTCCTTGCAAATATCGCAAGACTTTGTTTACTAATTTCCAATGTTCTATTCTAGGATTACTCTAGAATCTGCCAAGTAACCCGGTAACAAATATCAAATCAGGGAGCGTATATACTTGAGCATATTGCAAGCTTCTTACAGCTAAAGCATATGAAACCGCTTTCATTTGATCGATCTCATATTGGTTCCTGGGGCATTGAAAATCCCCATATCTATCGCCCTTGACTATAGGAGCAGGTGAGGGACTATATTTGTATATACTGAATTTCTTTAAGATTCTTTCTATGTATGCCTTTTATGACAGTCCTAATACCCATTTACTTCTATCTCGGTAAATTTCGATCCCTAGAACAAACGAGGCTTCACTAAGATCTTTTATATAAAATTTTGAGGACAAAAACTTCTTTGTCTTCAGTAGTAGTCTGACATCACTACTAGCAAGTAAGATATCGTCCACATACAAGACAAGGAAGATAAACTTTCCATTCTTAAACTTTGCATAGACACAATTGTCCTCAACATTCTCTTTAAACCTAAAATTCCTTATTGTCTGATCAAACTTCAAATACCACTGTCTTGAAGCTTGTTTTAATCCATAAATAGATTTCTTTAGGCGGCATCCTATTCGTTCTTTTTCTTCCATGACAAAACCTTTCGGTTGTGCCATGTAAACATTTTCCTCCAAGTCTCCGTTGAGGAATGCCGTCTTTACATCCATCTGATGTAATTCTAAATTATAATGTGACACTAATGCCATTATGATTCTAAAAGAATCTTTACATGAGACTGGAGAAAAGATCTCATTGTAATCAATCCCTTCTCTTTGCGTAAAGCCTTTTACCACAAGCCGCGCTTTATATCTCTTTATATTCCCTTGTGTGGGGGGTATGACCCTGGATACCCATGGCAGACCACATGGGCTGCGCCCTCAGGGGCAGCCCAGCCCACAAGACGAAGCCTTGCGGGGCACGACTCTGGTCGGCGCCTTTCGCAAGACATCTAAAAGATATCCCAAAGATACTACGAAATCTGTTAGGCTATGTATGATCCCAAGATTCCTGTAATCAGTTATTACTTTCCGGTTATCTCTCAGATCTAACCGACTTGTAACCCTGCTCCCCGGACTATATAAGGCGGGCAGGGACCCCTCCAAATACACGCAATATCATATGATAGCTAATACAAACCAACAGACCATAGGAGTAGGGTATTATGTCATACTGACGGCCTGAATCTGTCTAACTCGTGTGTCTCTGTTGCCTTCTTGTTCTTGATCTCACGCTCCCCTACCAATCAATCTATCTTCGTAAGATACCCCTTGGAGAACTGCCGATGATATTCTATCGATAGTTGGCGCGCTAGGTAGGGTCTGTGCGTGCTGTTTTCTTGTCGAACAAGATGGCTTTTTCCATAGGCTCTTCGTCCCTTCCGTAGCCCAGCTAGATCTTCACGGTCGGATCCATCTTGTGGGTCATCAACGCTGACAGAGTCAGAGAGCTCCTCGAGCTGGTGCAGATCGTTTCTGCGCCGACCACCCCCACGCCCGCAACATCAGATTCGATCTTGAAACCACTTCTGAGGTCGCCTTCATCAACGACTCACCGCCCACTTCCTCGCTACCAGAGGAGGCAGATCAACAACGATGATCTGATCATATCAATCGATCAGATCTATCGGAGGCTACTCGAAAAACTCTAGGAGTTGTGGCTCTACCCTTCAGGTTCACCAACGCCGCCGCCGCTTACCAACATGCCCTGAGGGGCAGATTCACCGACAAGGTTGAAGACGTCCATCCTCTCGCCGACCAGATAGCGCCATACGTCGCCGACTAGACATTCTGTCTAAAGCTAAGTCACGCTTTAATATTCTTTTAAATATTCTCCGGTCTCCATATATCGCCGCAATGTTTCTCCGAACTGTTTTTTCTATGTTTGCTCTCCAAACGATTTTCCAAACCCCCGAACAGTCCTGTTGATACTCGGACACCTCCAGAGACGGCCCTGTCTCCGGCTTCTCCCTACACGTGCACGAGCGTCTGCCCTCTACGTTATGGGTGGTCGGTAGCGGCACCTTAGCGACGTTTGTTCCTCTTACACGTACACAGGCTCTGCGCTCCATGTTATGGTTAACAGGATAGCTAGGGCTAGAGACTCAGCTACACACTAACTGTTCGAGCGGTTTATATTAAATACATCTTCACACCAACTAATCGTCGAGCTACTTACGCTATTTCATCGCCATTGCTGTTTTTTCTTCGGAGTTCATATATTTGTACATCATGTACTACCCGTTCTATATATTTATATTGCAGGATCATCGTCCAGGTGATCGGATCACCTGGTGCTCGGACTTCACCACCGATCAACTGGTCAGACCGCTAGGATCATCGACTCCATCGCTGACCAGTTGATCGGACTGTTCACCGATCGCTTCTACTCAATGCTCACTTCACCGCCGACTAGTTGACCAGACTGTTCATCGCTCATGCTTCATCGCCAGCTATGCCGAGGACTCCTTAGCGCTTAGTTTCTTCGTGCTCAAGGAGTAAGTGGGCACACTTCACCGCACGGACATCGCTAGCTACGCCGGGGACTCCTCGGTGCTCGGACCTCGCCAGCTTCGCCTAGGACTCCTCGGTGCTCGGTCATCGGTAGTGATGCCGGGGACTCCTCGCTCATCGGTGCTCGGTCATCGCCAGTAACACCAGGGACTCCTCACTCCTCGGTGCTCAATCGTTAGCGACGTCAGGGACTCCACACTCCTCGGTGCTAGGACATCGCTCGTGACGCCGGGGACTTCTCGCTCCTCGATGCTCGGTCATCGCCAGTGACACCGGGGACTCCTCCCACCTCGGTGCTTGGTCATCGCCAGCAACGCTGGGGACTCCTCGCTCCTTAGTGCTCGGTCATCGCCAGCGACACCGGGGACTCCTCGCTCCTCGATGCTCGAACATCGCTAGCGACGCCTCCTCGCTCCTCGGTGCTTGGTCATCGCCAGCGACACCGAGGACTCCTCGCTCCCCGGTGCTTGGTCATCGACAGTGACGCCGGGGACTCCTCGCTCCTCAGTGCTCGAACCTCGCCAGCTTCGCTGGGGACTCTTTGGTGCTTAGACATCGCCAGCTTCATCGGGGACTCCTCGATGCTAAGACATCGCCGCCTATGCGCGGGGACTCCTCACTCCTCGGTGCTTGGACATCGCCAGCGACACCTAGGACTCCTCCCTCCTCGGTGCTCAAACATCACCAATGACATCGGGGACTCTTGGCTCCTCGGTGCTCAGTCATCGCCAGCGACGTCGAGAACTCTTCGCTCCTTGGTACTCGGACATCACTAGCGACGTCGGGGACTCCTCGCTCCTCAATGCTCGGTCATCGCCAGCGACATCGAGGACACCTCGCTCCTCGGTGCTTGGTCATCAGCAGCGACACCGGGGACTCCTCGCTCCTCGTTGCTCGAACATCACTAGCGATGTCGGGGACTCCTCGCTCCTTGGTGCTCGGTCATCGCCAGCGACGCCGGGGACTCCTCGCTTTTCGGTGCTCGAACCTCACCAGCTTTGCCAAGAACTCCTCGGTGCTCGGTGCTCGGACATCGCCAGATTCATTGGGGACTCCTTGGTGCTTGGACATCGCCGCCTACGCCGGGGACTCCTTGGTGCTCGGTCATCGCCAGCGACACCGAGGACTCCTCGGTGCTCAGACATCGCCAGCGACGCTGGGGACTCCTCTCTCCTTAGTGCTCGAATATCGCCAGCGACGCCGGGGACTCCTCGCTCCTCGATGCTCGGTCATCGCCAGCGATGCCAGGGACTCCTCGCTCCTCGATGCTTGGTCATCGCCAACGACATCGGGACTCCTCGCTCCTCGGTGCTCGGTCATCGCCAGCAACGTCGGGGACTCCTCGCTCCTCAATGCTCGGTCATCGCCAGTGATGCCGGGGACTCCTCGCTCCTCGGTGCTCGGACATCACCAGTGATGCTAGGGACTCCTCGCTCCTTAGTGCTCGGTCATCGCTAGTGACGCCGGGGACTCCTTGCTCCTCGGTGCTCAGACATCACCAGCGACGCCGGAGACTCCTCGCTCCTCAATGCTCGGACATCGCCAGCGATGTCGGGGACTCCTCGCTCCTCGGTGCTCCCTTGGTGGTTGGATCTTGCTACGTCTCATCGGTGTGCTATCAAGCTGCTCCATGCTGTTTAGATCAGGGTGCTGATCTTGGGCATCGCTTCTGGGGTCTTGATATGCGCATGTCAGACGACGTCAGCAAGCTTTTAGACTTCTTTTTCTTTGACCCTGCTACAAGATTCATTCTTCATCTTTCAGTAGGCTCAGGCACTAAGTGGGCACACTTCATCTTGTAGTGAATGTGCTTGTTCTCATCTCATGGCTACGCCTGGGGACTAGCTGCCTGCTCGGTTGGATATCTACTTTCTGACTCTGGCACCAAATAACTACGTCATCTACTATCAGGCTCAGGGACTAAGTGGGCACACTTCACCGCATGATGAATGTGTTTGCTTCTTTCTGGAAGACTCTGTGCCTCTCAAAGCTAAACAAGACTAATTCTTTCTCTCATGGTCAGACTCTAAGCGGGCACACTTAGTCCACTGCAAAGAAATTTTTTATTCTAAACTTGAGCTCCTTACACCCTTATGGCAAGCTATGTTTGGGTTATGCTGCTCGGCTATGTTTCGTGCTGGTTGGTAACAGCACGCGCTGCTCGGCAACTGCTAACAACTACTCGACAACTTATCACGGTGCTCAGACCATGAGTTCAACTGCTCGGCTTTGTTCGCACCTGCTCGGACAAGCTCAAGACGGCGTTGCACAACAGGTACAAGGTGCTCGAGGACTAGCTGTGGGGGGTATGACCCCGGATACCCATGGCAGACCACATGGGCTGTGCCCTTAGGGGCAGCCCAACCCACAAGACGAAGCCTTGTAGGGCACGACTCTAGTCAACGCCTTCCGCAAGATATCTAGAAGATTTCCCAAAGATACTACAAGATCTGTTAGGATATATATGATCCCAAGATTTCTATAATCAGTTATTACTTTCCGGTTATCTCTCAGATCTAACCGACTTATAACTCTGCTCCTCGGACTATATAAGGCGAGCAGGGACCCCCCTCCAAACACACGTAATATTATACGATGGCTAATACAAACCAATAGACCATATGAGTAGGGTATTACGTCATACTGATGGCCTAAACCTATCTAAATCGTGTGTCTCTATTGACTTCTTGTTCTTGATCTCACGCTCCCCTGTTGATCAATCTACCTTCGTGGGATACTCCTTAGAGGACTACCGATGATATTCTGTCGATACCTTGAGAGTCAAGTTTTGTTTTATAGACCCATTTACAGCCTACTATTTTTGCTCCTTTAGGAATTATTTCCAAGTCCCAAACTTTATTGGCATTCATCGATTTCATTTCATCTTTCATGGCTTCAAGCCACTTTGATGAATGATCACTTCTCATGGCTTCTTCTAATGAGCTGGGATCATCCTCCATTTGAAATTCCTCAGTGTTGTATACTTCATAGTCAGCAGGAATAGTTGATTTTCTAACTCTTTGAGACCTTCTAGGGGCCTCCACGTTTGGCACATCTTCTATTTGAGGCTGTTGTTGCTCCCCCTCATGTGTGGTAATAGGTTCTACAGGATCCTAAAGAATAGGTTCCTTATCATCATTCATTGTTGCCATAGGTGGAATAACAACAGGTGCTGGCACCACAGTATCTTGCACTATTGGTGCAGCGACAACAGGTAGTGAGAAAAATGGCTCATGAATCACCAGAGTGGACGCATACACTCGCTTCTCTTCAAGGTTAATTTCTTGAGCTACCATGCTCCCCCTCATCATTTACTCCTCTAGGAAGATAGCGTGTCTCATTTCCACAAACTTTGTATGTCTGTCCGGATAGTAGAAACGAAAACCTTTTGACTTTTCTAGATAGCCAATGAAATGGCAACTTACTGTTTTGGGATCTATCTTCCCAATGTTTGGGTTAAATACTTTAGCCTCAGTAGGACTCCCCCACACATGTAAGTGGTTTAGTGAGGGTACTCTTCTTGTCCACAACTCATATGATGTTTTGGGCACTGACTTACTTGGTACTCTATTGAGAATATGAATGACGGTTTTTAACGCCTCCATCTATAGGCCCAATGGTAAGGTGGAGTAACTTATCATACTACTCACCATATCCATCAGGGTATGATTATGTCTTTCAGCTACTCCATTCTACTGAGGTTCGCTCGATATAGAATACTGGGCTACTATGCCATTCTCCAATAAGAACCTTGCAAAAGGTCTAGGAACTTAGCCATATGGGGTATGCCGACCATAGTACTCCTCCCCCCCATGGTCAGACCTGACTATCTTAATCTTTAAATTGTGTTGGTTTTCAACTTCTACCTTAAATATCTTAAATTTATCCAATGCTTCTGTTCTTTCTTTGATTGGATAAATATAGCCATAACAGGAGTAATCATCTATGAATGTTATGAATGAATCATAACCATCCACACTCTTTACAAGAAACGGACCACAGATGTCTGTGTGAATAATCTGTAAAATTCTTGCGCTTCATTTGACATCTTTCTTAATTTTCTTTACATACTTTCCTTTTATGTATTCTCTGCATTGTTCTAAATCTAAGAACTCTAATGGAGGAAGAATATTATTCTTAACTAGCCTTTCTATTCTCCCCCTCGAAATATGGCCTAAACGACAGTGCCATAATTTTGACAATGCATCGTGAGCTCTCTTTCATTTTTTGTTTACATCCACAGATGAGGATACATTCTCATTTAAAGGGGACCATGACGCCTAAGAGGGGGGGGGGTGAATTAGGCAACTTAAAATTCTAACACTTAAACTATGGCCTCTTTTTCTAACCCTAGCAAAACCTGTGCAAAAGATAAACTATCTAAATGTGCAACTACGGTTTAGCTAGTGTGTTGCTATCTCTACCACAAAAGATGTAATACAATCAATGTAAATATAGAAGCTAAAGAGCAAGGTTGAGATATGCAAACTCCCGTCGATGACTCTGGTATTTTTATCGAGGTATCGAGAAGCGCGCAAGCTTCCCCTAGTCCTCATTGGAGCCCCTCGCAAAGAATCCCTTGCAAGGGCCAAGCTCCTAGTCAGGTAACTCTATGGATAGCCTCGGGCCTTCCTCACGCGCAAGTGGGTCTTTGACGTGCCTTTCGGCAAGCCTCTCCTGGATGCTCCCCGCCGTCTTCACTATCAAGCTTCTAGCCGAAATGCTGTGGGCCTTGTTCCCTTCGGTACACGGTGACGGCCACACCACAAACATGGTTGGTGTGATCTCGCAAGACTACAAGCCCCTCCAATGTACAACAATGGCACGCACAAGCACCGAGTGGTAAGAGGTATGCAAACCTCACTAAACACTAGGCCTAAACCTAGAGCAAGTGCATAAGCGGTGGTCTAATCAACCTAAGCACTTCACAAAGCACCTACACTAATTACCTAATAAATCACTAAGCGCTATGCAAGTGGAGATCACTAAACTAGTGTATCAACACCCTTGATATGTTTTCTCAGCTCCACTATCTTTAAATGGTCGGTTGGGGGTCTATTTATATGCCCCACTGAGAAAGTAGCCATTTGGGATGAAATCCCGCTTTTCTACTACTGACTAGATGCTGGAGTCATCCTGATCAGGCGCGTCCAGTCGTCTCGACCGTTGGAGCCACAAACAAATGATTGGACACTACCAGCATCCGGTCACTTGCCACCGGATGCGTCCGGTCACAAGTTTGTCGCTCTGGAACCTCTCTGTGCTTGATCGAACGATGTTGTCCTGCGTTTGGTTGGTTTGCCACCAGCATCTGATCAATGCTGAGTGTGTTGCTAGACTGATAAACAGTGCCATCAGTGTGTCTGGTCATTTTACTTGTTCAGAGTTCAGTCGCTGCTGCTGACACCTACTGTAGTCGAGTCACTGATTGGAGCGTTCGGTCACTTTTCTCCAGCATCCAGTCACCTCTGTGAGCTCGTTTCTTTGCGATCTTGCGTGCAGCTTGGTTCCTATCTTCATGCTTGGACTTTGCTTGATATCTTGGATCTTCTTTTATGCTCCTAAGGTCTTGCTTAAGGTGTTGATCATCGTATCATCACATCGCCTTCGTCCAAGTCATTTCTTGCACCCTATTGAACTACAAAACAATCACTTACAAATTCATTAGTTCAACTTAGTTGTGTTGATCATCAAACACCCAAAACCAAAGTAAATGGGCCTAGGGTCAATTTTCCTTACAATTTCCCCCTTTTTGGTGATTGATGACAACACAACCAAAGTAAGCAAATAATAGAATTTTGAAATTTAAAAACTATCTACTTAAGGATGCAATGCAAGATGCTAAAATATACTACTTGTAAAACTAAAGAATACCATATTAAAAACTTATCTTGCCCTTGCAAACGCCCCCATGTGGCATTATGAATTTAAGCCTTGCTTCCTACCAATTCTTCCCATTACATAGACTCATCTATAATCCACTATCCTCCCTTTCTCGGACTGTTACCACTTGTAGACACCACATGTAGGCCATTACCACTTATAAATTATTATGGTCTAGCTTTTGATCCTACAAATTAGTGCTTGCTTTTGGTCCTCTAAATCTCCCCCTTTGGAATCAAACACCGAAAAGGAAGACATTAGTAGCACGAGGGAGGGTCAAACTTTGTGATCCTTTGTATGTAGAGTGGAATAGGTCACAAAATTTGACTCTCACATTATATAGACTAAGCTCCCCCTAAATATATGCATACATAAGGTAGAAGGCAAAGCATATGCATAATTGGCAAATTGTTGCTCAAGGGAATTTAATCTATATAATATATGGAGAAAGCATATAAATATCAAAATGAAATCAACATGATGATATCGGTTTAGAAATACCACATGTGGAAACCACTTTGATTTCTACCACTTGCAATAGGTGATGGATATTTGAAGTATGATGCTTAACTCTGGGGACTCCATTTTCCTTGCAATGAGACTACTACACTCATGATAAGCTTGAAAAGGTGTTAGTCTCAAAGCATCCAACTTGTAGAGTAACCTCCCCCTAAATTTATACATACAAGTATAGAATACTTGTAGAAGGCATGCACATTGATTTTAGAATCAATTATACACTTGAAATATGACATCACATGAATGTGAGAATCATTTTCGAAGATGATATTCAGGAGAAATTATCTATAATTTGAACTTTGGCACATATTAGATAAAAAATCGAAAGACAAGCTATGTGCTGTGCTCCTAAATAATTTTAAACCATGTAGGATTGCTCCAAGGAATAAGAATGAAAACGAGAAAGCCTACCATTAGATATACCTAGCGTATGCATGACAAAAGATATAAGCATGCAAATGCAAACCTAGGCATGAAAAGTAACTAGATGCTTAAAGATACCAATTTGTAAGAAATACCACTTGTAGGAAATGCAAATTGATACTACTTAAAGGAAATTGAATCTAGTTACCTAACATGGGAAAGGGAATTTACGTCCATAGTATTCATTAACCCACTTGGCAATGATTTTGTCCATCATAATGCACCCCATGAAATGCACCCATACTTTGCCAAGTCTCCAAATTCTCCGATGTCCATCGGACTTCTCACTTCCCTTTCAGGATCCAAACCTTCTTGGTGCTCTTCATGTTGGAGATGATTTCCTTTGGCACCCAAAAGCATTTGACCCCATTGTTGGCTTGCTTGTTCACCTTGATGGCCACCACCTTATCATTTTTCTTCTTCTTTAGCAAGTATGGTGTGGAGGCCTTCTTGTCCACCTTGTTGGTGTAGGTGTTGGAGAGCTTGCTTGTTTGCTTCTTCTCTTTCTTCTTTGCTCCTCCCCCATTCTTCACCCTGCACTCATAGGACTTATGCCGTTCCTTGTGGCACACGTAGCAAATCACGGTTTGTCCTTCATCAAGCTTCTTCACATCCTTGATGGTGTTATCTTGATGAAGTTTGGCTTACTTCGTCTTGCCTTTCACTTGAGTCAAGTCCTTGGTGAGGCGAGCTACTTCTTGCTTGAGTTGTGAAAGGATCAAGATGCCTAAGAGGAGGGGTGAATTGGGCTAATTCTCAAAATCTTTGCAATAATTAAACCCTATGGTTAGCCCACTTCACCCCTCGTGCCTAGAAAGTGTTTCTATTGTTCTAACGCACAAAAGTTTGGCAACCTATATTCTAATCCTACTCTAGCATGACAATTCTAAGAATGTAAAGACAAGAATTGAATTGCTCAAAGTAAATGCTTAAAGTAAAGAGAGAAGGAGGAATGCAATGATGTTTTGCTGAGGTATTAGAGTCACCACTCCCCACTAGTCCTCGTTGGAGCACCCACACAAGGGTGTAGCTCCCTCTTGATCTGCGTAAGGATCAAGTGCTCTCTATGGGTTAATTCTTTGACACTCCGTCGCGGTGAATCACCCACAACTGCTCACAACTTGAGTTGGGTCATCCACAAGCTCCGCTGGATGATCACCAAGTTCCCAATCACCACCAAGCCGTCTAGGTGATGGCAATCACCAAGAGTAACAAGCACGAACTCTCACTTGACCATGACAAACCTAATGAGAAGGGTAGATGCACACTTTGCTACTCTTGCTTTCACTAATGAGGCCTCTCACTTGGATTCACAAATCTCAATCATCTCATTAGGACCTTGCTCTTCTTAACACTCTCAAGGGTGTTTCTCAGCTCTTGAAATAAGCAAAAGTAATCCCTTGAGTGAATAGAGGAAGTATTTATAACCCCTCATTCAAAATGCACCCTTATATGCCTCTGCGGGGTGACCGGACGCTTCGGTCAAGGTGATCGGACCTTCCGATCAGTTCACCCATCTCTGTGCAGTTTAAGTTGCGACAGGACACTGGCTAACGTCCGGTCAGCACTGGTCGGACGTGTCCGGTCACAAAAACTACCCTCTAGAACCTTACTGATGTTGATCGGACAATGGCACTTAGCGTCTGGTCACTTTGCTGCTTAACATCTGGTCAGTAGCCAGAACCTAACCAGCGTCCAGTCAGCACTGACCGGACACGTCTGATCAGGATTTTCCCTCTCTGGACCCTTATTGGAGTCGACCAGATGCTGACACCCAGCGTCTGGTCACTCACCACTCAGTGTCCGGTCACGCTAGATGATTTCACCTTGATCAAATGAACTGACCGGACTCTGCGCCAGCGTATGGTCACACCAGAACCAGCGTCCAGTCAACATTTAACCCTCCATTCACTTCTAACTTACAATTATATGTGAATGAAGTTTGCTCCAATAGATCTAAGGGCTTTCTAGGAGCTACCTAGTGCTAGATTTGACAAGTGTGCACCACACCTAACCCAGTAGACTCACCTAGGTCAAGCTACCCGTCCATACCCCCCTTAATAGTACGGCCAAAGAAAAAACAAAGTCCTAAACTACTCTAAGTGTCTCTTCAACACCAAATGACACTTAGAACTAGTCCATCCTTAACCTTGTCGTCCATCCTTTGAAAACTGAAATGATTTCCATCATAGGGGCATGACAACCATGATTGCCCAATCAATTGCCATTACCATGACCTAACTTAATTGCATCTGCAAAACACACATTAGTCATAGTAATCTCGTATTGTCATTAATTACCGAAACCCAATAAGGGGCCTAGATGCTTTCAATCTTCCTCTTTTTGGTGATTGATGACAATACAACCTCGAGTATATAAAAGAGATGAGGTTTTCAACATGCGTGGTTCATATAAGCTTTTGACAATAAGAATAAAAGAGTTAGGCAAGCTTATATAACCCATGCCAACATGATGTACTCAATAGATATGAAATAAGCATGAGTATAAGTAATAAAGCTCATTTGCATCGGAGTAAAACGCGGAAGCAAAGCAAATGAGCATAACACAAGTGATATGACATATAAATAATTCAAAATAGAGAGCACACACACATATCACATAAATATCATGATCACGTAGATATTACTATCACATAAATATAGTTCGATGCATGAAAGTACACACATGAATGCATAATAGTGTATCACACATAGAAAACCAAATATTGTAGATAGACTCCCCCTAAATGTATCACTCCCCCTAAGTCTAACATACTCGATCCCTCTCCCCTTTTGGCATCAAACACCAAAACCCAAGGGTCGATCGGCGGGGCTGTAGCGGATGAGTCGGGCGCTGAGGTGCGAGGAGCAAGCTAGAACTGCATGCCATCATCATCATCTAATCCTAAGCTTTAAGCAGTCTGACCCTCTATAGCTGGAAGCGACACTGAAGCGGTCTGGGTCAGATCAGGGACTAGTGCGGCCTATGACTCTACAGGTATAACTATGGCAGGCGGCTCTAATGATGCAACTAAGAAAGGGAGTGTCTCTATAGTCCCCGTAATAGGTGCAACTGTGGAAGGACTAGGGACATATAGATATAGCGGAGTAGGATGCCCTATCAACTCACTAAAGGTAGCACCAAGGCTCCTAGAAACTATGGTATCTGGCGCTAGCAGCGAGGAAGTCTGAGCCGGTGTGAAGCCTATCTGTAGAGGTGTGAACTGCGGGGTTAGCACTAGTGAGGCAAACCACTAGGATACCTGCTCTGTAGGTGAAGGAAACTATGCTGCTAGCTGTCCCTAACTCTAAAGCCCACTAGGCTATAAAGCTAGAGTCATAGAAGCGTCTAGGGTGAAGGCTATGGCGGTGGAGCCCCAATAGTAGTAACTACATGCTGCATGAATCCAAATAACTGCTGCTGCATGAGGAGCTGCTGCTGCTACATGGCCTGCTGCTGCTGCTAGATAGCCTGCTGCTGATGATGGAACTCGTCCTGTCTAGCCTGAACCTATGCTAGAGCAGCTGCTATCTCCTAGGCCTAGCGAGCCTAATCCTATCTCATCCACTCAAGGATAGCAAGGAGAGCGGGGTCTATCTATGGTGTAGGTGGAGCTGAACTAGAGCTACCGGCCTCATGGTCATGACATCGAGGAGGCATATGAGGGATATCCTAATAGTCATCATCTAAACTGTCACTGGGGTCGCTCTTGACCATCCCCTCCTGCTGAGCATTAAGCTCCTCCTTCTCTATAGCTGCTATACCCCTAATGGTCTTATCCTGCTGGGCTATAGTCTCTGGCACCTCTAGACGACACTACACTCAACTAGCATCTCAGGTGGCCACACTGTAACTGCTCTGTGAATCAAGAATGTAATCCAGTGAGCATAGGGCAACTGTCGATGACCTCTAAACCCCTCTACAATAGTATCCTGTATCTCTGATAGTAAGAGATCCTAAATATCAAATACAGTCTGCTGCATCAGAGAGTTTAGTAGCCATAACTGAATGTGAGTTAACCACTCATGATATCCCATTCTCGGAAGCAGGGTCCTCCTCATGATAGCGTCAAGCACTCTAGCTATAGGAGTGAGGTCACTGGGTGTCCTGCTCGACCTCTCGCCAAATGGCTCTGTGAAGCAATGGCGGATCAAATCAGTAGGAGGCACAAGACCACCATGTGGACATCTAGGAGGCATAGTCTAACCATAGCACACCTCATGTAGCCGGATGAGTTGCTCCTAAAGCCTAAGAATCTTCCTGACCCTAAAGCTTATCAGCCTATAATCTCTGCCTTTGAAAGCAAAGTGAATGAATCTATGTTGTGGGTCAATCCAAAGTGTAGCATAGAACTCTTAGACCCAAGATGGAACATATATATCTGTCCATCCGAGTAAGTCTGTCAGCCCTGACAAGTAAGATAGGTAAGGGCAAATCTGCTCTCCAGCTGCTGCTATAATGGACTCAATGGAGCAAACCCTCTAAGACCTAAATGTTGCCCCAGTGTTAAGATATGCATTATAAAAATCCTCCTACAGTGGTGTGTAGAAGCCCTCTAATGCACACTCATCCCTCCTCGGTGGAAACCACTCCTCAAACTACATGAACCTAAGCTGTTGCACCTATTTGGCCGTGGCGGCCCTCAAATCCAAATGAGTCACTAGAGGTAGACTCTATGGTCTAGGAGGCAGACGAGAACCCCTCCGTTGTGTCTCTACACTCAGTGTCACCTAGGTATAGGTACGACTAGAGCAACGAAGCTGTGGTGCCTGCTCTGTCTCCTTGGCCTGTTTGGCCTGCTCTCCCTCCTAAGTCTGCTCTACTGGTTGTGGCTCCCCCTGAGGCTGAGGCTCCTCCAAAGCAACACGACATCCCTCAAGCATGATAGTCCAATCTGGACTACCATGTCGATGCTCAACCTGCTTAATAGCTGCCCTCTATGTAGGTGAAAGTTGATCTGTAATCTATACTCCACTCCTAGCACCTCCTTTCTCTGCACGCTCTGCGGTGACTGTGACTGCTGCTGCTCTCTCTGTGTCAACATCTACATACTTTCTCTTCTTTGTCGCCAGCTTCTTTGTCACCTTGTCTTTTGCCTCAGAAGGTAGGTGAGGTAGGGGTGTCGGATCCTCATCACCAAGACCACCTCTGACATTCTTGACATGAGCCATCTGATGGAGCTAAAAAGAACAACTGCACTAACAAGAATCAACTGTCAACTGTCACTTCTGAGGCTTTGCCTCGATCCGTACTCGCGAGCTTGGCCCTAAGTTGACTGACAACTACCAATGAGACCTCAGAAACACCAACTCGCTGCACGTTTGAATAGATTAGATATATGAATAATTTCAATATATATCTAGAGATACGAAACCCTAAGAAGCAAACAATTAGATATGAAATTAGAGTTGAGGGCTTGCAACCTAACGAACCAGTGATCCGAAGAGTAGAGGAACGGAACATGAGGGCACCACCAGGAAAACGCCTAGGGTTAGGGTTTCGATGAGGCAATGCGGTGTGAATCGGCGGTGAAGATGCGCGGTGAGCAATGTGGTTAGGGCACCGGCGAGGCTCTAGTGGCTGCACTGATGTGGGCGATGCTAGGGCATAGGCATAGCATGGGCATGGCAGTGGCATGGAGTAGAGGCAGCTGGCACGGTGGCGCTACTTTGGCATGGGGAAGGTGTTGCAGGGCACGGCGGCAGTGCTGGCGTGGCTGTGCGGGAGCAGCGCAGAGGCGTGGGCGTAGGCAATGGTGAACTCAAGCATGGAGCACAGCACATGTGTGGATGCGATGGTGGCTAGGGCACAAGCTATGGTGATGTCGGCGCGGGGTATGGGATTAGGTCATGACGGCATGATGTTATATGGTGGCCCACTTGTAATAGAAAAGGAAACAGAGAAAAGAGTTGGAATCCCACATGATTTCTACTGACCTAACGCTCCGGTGGCAACGATCGGACGCTACCACCCAGAGTTTGGTCGACTCCAGAGAGGTCCTAAACCTCTTGAGTCATGACCAGATGCATCCGATCACCACTGACCAAATGCAGCTAGAGTCCGGCCGATCCTGACTTCGTCTTCTTCGCTTGACCGAACGCAGGATCACCTTCTGACCGGACGCAGGTAGAACACTGTTCCAGCGTATGGTCACTCCTTCGTAGCATACTTGACCTCCTGTGAACTGACTGGACGCAGGGGAGCAGAGTTCGATCTAGCACTCAGTCACTCGTTTTCAGCAATTCTTTAAAGTTCCTTCATGCTGCCTGTTCCCAATCAAGTCCCAACTTCAATAAGACTTAAATAAATACCAATTGGGACTGATGTGAGTGACCTCTCTCAAACCCTCAAAATTTTCAAAATATTTTGCCTTAGGCTATAATTCTTTTTAAGAAAATAGGCAATCAAAGGGTGATTTGAAGAGAAACGACAAAACAACATTCATACATATGCAATGCAATACTTGAAAGTAATTCTAGTTGCTTATCAAGTTTGATCCAAGGTTAAGCTTCTTCACATGCTTTTCGGTGCTTATCTTAACCATGTTAGACAAGCCCTATATGCATTACCAAGAATTAAACATGTTGTATATTACAATGCAATACAAGGGACAACACAAGCTCATTTTTTAGTGAAGTTGTTAAAATCAAGAACATTGAGCTCATTCCATAATCTACAAAATGTTGCCTCATCTAGCGGTTTAGTAAAGATATATGCCAATTGATCATTGATCCTCGGTCCTTACGCCTTCTAATAAAATATCATTCTTAGCAACATGATCTCTAAGAAAGTGATGGCGGATATCTATGTGCTTGGTGCGAGAGTGTTGAACCGCATTATTAGCAAGTTTTACCACACTCTCGTTGTCCCATAAAAGAGGTAATTTTTCTAGAACTACACCATAGTCTAGCAAAGTTTGCTTTATGTAAAGTATTTGTGCACAACAAGCACCCGCGGCAATATATTCCGCTTCGGTGGTGGACAAAGCCACACTATTTTGTTTCTTAGAGGACCAAGACACAAGTGATCTACCAAGCAAATGGCACCCTCTAGATGTGCTTTTTCTATCAACTTTGCAACCGACATAATCTGAATTGGAATAGCTAACTAATTCAAATATAGCTCCTTTGGGATACCCAAGGCTAATGCTTGGTGTGTGCTTAAGATATCTAAGGATTCTTTTAACGACAATCAAATGAGTTTCCTTAGGATTAGCTTAAAATCTAGCACACATACACACACTAAACATGATGTCAGGTCTAGATGTGGTTAAATATAACAAGCTACCAATCATAGAGCGGTAGAGAGTTTGATCAACTGTGTTACCTCCCTCATCTAGGTTGAGATGTCCATTAGTTGGTATTGGTGTCTTGATTGGCTTACATTCATCCATTTTGAACCTCTTGAGAAGATCCTTGGTGTATTTTTCTTGAGAGATTGCTTGACTTGAAAACCAAAAAAGAATGTAAGCTCTCTAATCATTGATATCTCAAACTCCTTCGATATCAATTCACCAAACTCTTTGCAAGAATCTTCATTTGATGATCCAAAGATGATATCATTAACATATACTTGACAAATGAAGGTATATACATCAAGCTTCTTGGTGAATAGTGTGGTGTCGACCTTCCCAATGAGCAAATTCTAAAGGCGCTCATACCAAGCTCTTGGGGCTTGCTTAAGCCCATATAACACCTT
Source organism: Miscanthus floridulus (assembly GCF_019320115.1). Lineage (NCBI taxonomy): Eukaryota > Viridiplantae > Streptophyta > Magnoliopsida > Poales > Poaceae > Miscanthus > Miscanthus floridulus. The sequence continues at coordinate 188,264,925 of NC_089580.1, forward strand.
GGATAACCTATAAACATGATTAGGATATCTAGGGTCTTCAAACCTAGAAGGTTGATCAACATAGACTAGTTTATTTATAAAGCCATTTAAAAATGTATTTTTCACATCCATTTGATATAATTTCATTTCATGATGTGATGCATATGCAAGGAGGATACTGAAAGCATCTAGGCCCCTAGTTGGATTTCGGTGATTAATGTCAATACAAAGATTACTATGACTAACGTGTGTTTTGCAGAAACAAGTAAGTTAGGTCATGGTAATGGAGATCGATTGGGCAATCGAGGTTGTCATGCCCCTATGATGGAAATCATTTCAGTTTTCAAAGGATGGACGACAAGGTTAAGGATAACTAGTTCTAAGTGTCGATTGAAGTTGGAGAGACACTTAGAGTAGTTTAGGACTTTGTTTTTTTTCCTTTGGCCGTACTATGAAGGGGGGTATGAACGGGTAGCTTGACCTAGTTGAGTCTAGTGAGTTAGGTGTGGTGCACACTTGTTAAAACTAGCTCTAGGTAGCTCCTATGAATGCCTAAGATCCTTTGGAGCAAACTTCATTCACATATGTTCGGAAGTTGGAAGTGAATGGAGGGTCAAATACTGACCGGACGCTGGCTCCGGTGCGACCGGACGCTGGCCACAGGGTCCGGTCAGTTCATTTGACCGAGAAGATCAAGTCTGGTGTGACCGGACGCTGGGAGGTCATGTGACCGGACGCTGAGGGCCAGCGTCCGGTCAACTCCAGTAAGGGTCCAGACTTGGAAAAGTGTGACCGGACGCGTCCGGTCAGTGTGACCGGACCCTGAGTATCCAACGTCCGGTCGTTTACAATAAGCATCCAAGAGGGACCGGACGCGTCCAGTCGGTACTGACCGGACCCTGACAGCGTCCGGTCATCACTTGAATGCTGGTTCGCGGGTTGAACTGACCGGAGCGTCCGGTCATCACGACCGGAGCGTCCGGTTATCCCGCAGAAGCTCATAACGGTTCGTTTTTCAGGCTGGCTTATAAATAGAAGCTCCACTCGTGAGTGGAGTATCCTTTGCTCATTCCAACAGCTGAGAAACACGTTTGTGAGTGCCAAGAAGAGCAAGATCCTAGTGAGGTGTTTGTGATTTGAGAATCCAAGAGAGTAGCCTCACTAGCAAATCAAGAGTAGCAAAGTGTGCATCCATCTTCTCATTAGGCTTCGCATGGTCAAGTGAGAGTTCGTGCTTGTTACTCTTGGTGATCGCCATCACCTAGACGGCTTGGTGGTGATCGGGAGTTTGGTGTTCACCCGGCGGAGCTTGTGGGTGACCCAACTCAAGTTGTGAGCGGCTTTGGGTGATTCGCCGCGACGGAGTGTCGAAGAATCAACCCGTAGAGAGCACTTGATCCTTGCGCGGATCAAGGGGGAGCTACACCCTTGCGCGGGTGCTCCAACGAGGACTAGTGGGGAGTGGCGACTCTCCGATACCTCGGCAAAACATCGCCGCGTTCCTTTCTCTTTCTACTTACTTTGAGCAATTCAATACTTGTTTTACATCCATAGAATTGCTTGCTAGAGTAAGTTTGGAACATAGTTTGAGAGGTTGTTGTGCATTAGTTTGATATAAACACTTTTCTAGGCACAAGGGGTTAATTGGGCTATCCGTAGGATTTGATTATTGCAAGAGAATTTAGAATTAGCCCAATTCACCCCCCCTCTTGGGCATCTTGATCCTTTCAATTGGTATCAGAGCCTCGTGCTCACTTTTTAAGCTTAATCGCTTAGAGCAAGATGTCTCACGGGGATGGACCTCCTCCTATCTTTGAGGGAGATGATTTTCCATATTGGAAAATCCGCATGGAGGCATACTTAGAAGCTCTAGATGTTGGAATTCTTAGAGCCGCTTCTCAAGGGTTCCCCGCACCTAGGAATGCCGCACAACTTCAAGGCGATGAAGTGAATTATGAGAAATGGAATGCAAAGGCTCGCAACACCATTTTTAGAGGCCTTTGCAAAGAGGTGTTCAATCGTGTAAGGAACCACAAAGACGCCCATGCTCTATGGTCGGACGTTTGTGCGCTCCATGAGGGAACCAAGAGTGAGCGTGAGGAGCGCTATCATCTTGTGATTAAAAAGCTAAATTCTTTTGAGATGTTTCCCAAAGAAAGTGCTAATGAGATGTATTCTCGATTAAATGTTCTTGTAGAGGAAGTCAATGGGCTTGGACTTACTCAAATGTCACCATCCGATGTTGTGAGAAAAATCTTGAGTGTCCTCCCCATTGATAAATATGGACACATTGTGACCATGCTACATCAAGGTGATCTTTCCACCGCTACACCGACACAAATCTTGGGAAAGATCAATGCTCATGAGATGTACATGCACATCACACCACAAGATGGCTCATCCTCTACAAAGAAGAAAGAGAAGGACTTAGCATTCAAAGCTAGCCAAGACAAGGGCAAAGCAAGACTTGAGTATGAGAGCTCAAGTGATGAAGATGATGAAGAAAGCCTTGCCCTCATGGTGAAGAAGACCACAAAGATGCTAAAAAGGCTAAACAAGAGTGGCATCAAGTTCGACGGCAAGAAGAAGAAGTTCTTCACAAGCTCAAGAAGAAAGCCAATCTTCGAGATGGATTGCTACAATTGTGGTGAACTTGGCCACTTAGCTCATCAATGCACAAAGCCCAAGAAAGACAAGTTCAAGAACAAGGGCAAGAAAGATGATTCAAGTGATGAAGATGAAAAGAAAAAGAACAAGCCATACAAGAAGAGAGATGGCAAAAAGAGGGACTTCTACAAGAAGAAGAAGAGTGGCAAGGCCTACATTGTCGGTGATTGGCTCACGGACATTGATTCATTAAGTGGATCATCCGATGATGATAGTGACGATGAAAAGGTGGCCGCCATTGCTATTGATCTTGCATCTTCACCGCCACCATCGCCATCATCCTCTACACACCTATGCCTTATGGCCAAAGGTGAACGCAAGGTAACTAAGAGTGATGATAGTAGTGATGATGAACATGCTAGTGATGATGATAGTGATAGCGATGATGATGACTCACCCACTTATGATGATCTTGTCAAAATACTTAGAAAATATACTAAGATCATTAGAAAGAGTAGAGCTACAAATGAAAAACTTGATGCTAAAAATGATTCACTTTTAGCTAAGTGTGATACATTAGAAAAGGCTAATGATGAGCTCAAAGAAACAAATGATTCTATATCATCCAAACTCAAGGAGCTCAAATCTTCTAAGAAAGAGCTTAAAGATAAAAATGATAAACTTGAGTGGGTGCACAATGAGCTTGTCACTAGTCACCATAAGCTAAAAGACGAATATACAACTCTAAAGATCAATTATGATACCCTTATTATTGCACAAGAATTCTTACCAAATGAGCCACATGATGCTACTAACCATGTTGTTAAGATTGATATAGCTACCTCATGTGATGATTTAATTGATGAAAGCATTGAGCATGGATCTAGTAGCAAGGGCAAGCAAGTGGTTGAGTGCATTGACTATGATGAGTATGTCAAGCTCAAGAGTGACAATGAGAAGCTCATGAAAGATCTTAAAGAGATGAAAAGTCACAACACCATTGTGCTAGAAACTCTTGATCATGACAAAGAGGTGATCCTTGAGAATGAGAAGCTAAAAGAAGAAATCAAGAAACTCAAGGAGGAGAAGAACAATGATATTCTCAAGGAAGAGAACAAGAAGCCCAAGATGGAGAAAGAGCATCTCAAAGTGGGATTGAGCAAGTTTGCTAGAGGCAAGCATCTCCAAAGTGAGCTACTCATGAATACCGTCATGAAGATGGATAGAAGTGGCATTGGATATATGGCAAGTGTAGAGAAGAAGAAGGCTCAAGCTCAACACCAACAATCAAAGCCAAAGCCAAAGCCAAAGAGATGTTTTGAGTGTGGACAAGAAGGTCACTTTGCTCATGAGTGTCAAACTCCACCACCACAACCCTTGCCCAAGCATGCTAGACCCTTTGCTTTCAATGCTCACTACATGCTTAGAAAAGATTCGAGTGGAAAGATGAAAGTCATGTTCTTAGGTCCCCCCAACAAGAGTAGGCCTAAGAAAGTTTGGGTGGCTAAGTCACTTGTTGAGAAGGTGAAGGGCCCTCAACAAGCTTGGATCCCTAAAGCTTGAATCTCTTGTGTGTAGGTGAACTACAAGACCGATGGAAGTCATTGGGTTATTGATAGTGGTTGCACTCAACATATGACCGGTGATCCTCATATGTTCACCTCACTAGATGAAGAGGTAGATGGACAAGAGAAAATAACATTTGGAGATAATTCAAAGGGCAAGGTTAAAGGATTGGGCAAAGTGGCAATATCAAATGATCATTCCATCTCCAATGTGCTCTATGTTGCTTCATTGAGCTTCAACTTGCTATCCGTTGGGCAATTGTGTGATCTTGGCTTTCAATGCTTATTCACCGAGAAGGAGGTGGTTGTATCCAAGGAAGATGACAATCAAGTGATATTCAATGGATTTAGATACAACAACTTATATCTAGTTGACTTCACCTCCGAAGATGCAAACTTGAAGACTTGCCTTTTCACCAAAACAACACTTGGGTGGCTATGGCATAGAAGACTTGCTCATATTGGGATGAGCTCACTCAAGAAGCTTATGAAGAATGATTTGGTGAGAGGGTTGAAGAATGTGAAGTTTGAGAAGGACAAGCTTTGTAGTGCATGTCAAGCCGGCAAGCAAGTTGCAAACACTCATCCAACCAAAGCTTTCATGTCAACCACAAGAGTGCTAGAACTCCTACACATGGATTTATTTGGACCAACAACATACAAGAGTTTGGGAGGAAATCTCTATTGTCTTGTGATTGTGGATGACTATTCAAGATATACATGGGTGTTCTTCCTTCATGACAAATCCGAAGTTGCATCTTGTTTCAAGAAGTTTGCCAAGAGAGCTCAAAATGAATTTGAAGTGAAGCTCAAGAAGATAAGAAGTGACAATGGCAAAGAGTTTGACAACACAAATATAGAAGCTTATTGTGATGAAGTTGGAATCAAACATGAAGTCTCCGCAACCTATACTCCTCAACAAAATGGTGTAGTTGAGAGGAAGAACCGGACTTTGATCACTCTTGTAAGGACAATGCTAGATGAGTACAACACCCCCGAAGCTCTATGGGCGGAAGCAATCAACACCGCATGTTATGCATCCAATCGCCTATTTCTTTAAAAGTTCCTTGTCAAGACTCCATATGAGTTGCTCAATGGGAAGAAGCCGGACGTCTCCTTCTTTAGGGTGTTTGGTTGCAAGTGCTACATCTATAAGAAGCGGCAACACCTAGGGAAGTTTCAAAGGCGTTGTGATATAGGTTTTCTTGTTGGTTACTCATTGAAGTCCAAAGCATATAGAGTATTTAATCATGCCACCGGCTTGGTTGAAGAAACATATGATGTGGAATTTGATGAATCTAATGGCTCCCAAGGAGCACATGAGAATCTTGATGATATAGGTGATGAACCATTGAGGGAGGCTATGAAGAATATTCCGGTGGAAGACATCAAGCCAAAAGATGATGAAGATGATGTACAAGTCATTAATCAACCCTCTTCATCAAATGTACCACAAGATGGTGAAAAAGTTGAGAGAGTAGAAAATGAAGATACTCATATCTCCCATGAGCAAATGGTGGTACAAGCACAAGATGTTGATGCTCCACAACCTCCTCCTCAAGTGGTCAATAGAAGAAATGCACCTCTCCTACAAGATCATCCACAAGATCTCATCATAGGGAGTCCAACAAAGGGGGTGATGACACGATCTCAAAAGCTTACTTCATTTATTGCTCATCACTCTTTTGTCTCTTGCTATGAGCCTACCAAGGTAGAAGATGCTCTTAAAGATCCGGATTGGATCAATGCCATGCATGAAGAGTTGAACAACTTCACTCGCAATGAAGTTTGGAATCTTGAAGAGCGACCAAAAGATGCAAGAGTCATTGGAACAAAGTGGGTGTTCCGCAACAAACAAGATGATCAAGGTGTTGTTGTGAGGAACAAGGCAAGACTAGTGGCAAAGGGGTTCTCTCAAGTTGAAGGTCTAGATTTTGGAGAAACCTTTGCACCGGTTGCAAGATTAGAAGCCATCCGTATCCTTCTTGCATATGCATCACATCATGAAATGAAACTATATCAAATGGATGTGAAAAGTGCATTCTTAAATGGCTTTATTAATGAACTAGTCTATGTTGATCAACCTCCCGGGTTTGAAGACCCTAGATATCCTAATCATGTTTATAGGTTGTACAAGGCACTATATGGGCTTAAGCAAGCCCCAAGAGCTTGGTATGAGCACCTTCGGGACTTCCTTATTGAAAAGGGCTTCACCATTGGGAAGGTCGACACCACACTATTCACCAAGAAGCTTGATGGGCATATCTTCATTTGTCAAGTATATGTTGATGATATCATCTTTGGATCATCAAATGAAGACTCTTGCAAAGAATTTGGTGAATTGATGTCTAAGGAGTTCGAGATGTCAATGATTGGTGAGCTTACATTCTTTCTCGGTTTTCAAGTCAAGCAAATGAAAGAAGGCATATTCATCTCTCAAGAGAAATACACAAAAGATCTTCTCAAGAGATTCAAGATGGATGAATGTAAGCCAATCAAGACCCCAATGCCTACCAATGGACATCTCGACCTAGATGAGGGAGGTAACTCGGTTGATCAAACTCTCTACCGTTCTATGATTGGTAGCTTGTTATATTTAACCGCATCTAGGCCCGACATCATGTTTAGTGTGTGTATGTGTGCTAGATTTCAAGCTAGTCCTAAGGAAACACATTTAATTGCCGTAAAAAGAATCCTTAGGTATCTTAAGCACACACCAAGCATAGGCCTTTGGTATCCCAAAGGAGCTTTATTTGAATTAATTGGCTATTCCGATTCGGACTACGCCGGATGCAAAGTTGATAGAAAGAGCACATCCGGAGGGTACCATTTGCTTGGTAGATCACTTGTGTCTTGGTCCTCCAAGAAACAAAATAGTGTGGCTTTGTCCACCGCCGAAGCGGAATACATTGCCGCGGGTGCTTGTTGTGCACAAATATTATACATGAAACAAACTTTACTAGACTATGGAGTAGTTCTAGAGAAAGTACCTCTTTTGTGCGACAATGAAAGTGCGGTAAAACTTGCAAATAATCCGGTTCAACATTCTCGCACCAAGCATATAGATATCCGCCATCACTTTCTAAGAGATCATGTAGCCAAAAATAATATATCACTAGAGGGTGTAAGATCCGAAGATCAATTAGCGGATATCTTTACTAAACCGTTAGATGAAGCTACATTTTGTAGATTGCGGAATGAGCTCAATGTACTTGATTTTAGTAACTTCACTAAAAATTGATCTTGTGTTGTCCCTTGCATTCATTGTAATATACAACATGTTTAATTTGTAGCAATACATATAGGGCTTGTCTAACATGGTTAAGATAACCGCCGAAAAGCGTGTGAAGAAGCTTAACCTTGGATCAAACTTGACAAGCAACTAGATTTACTTACAAGCATTACATATGCATGAATGTTTGTTTGTCGTTTTATTCCATTTGCCCTCTTGTTGCCTATTTTCTTAAAAAGAATTATAGCCTAAGGCAAAATATTTTGAAAAATATGAGGGTTTGAGAGAGGTCACTCACATCAGTCCCAATTGGTGTTTATTTGGATCTTATTCAAGTTGGGACTTGATTGGGAACAGGCAGCGCAAAGGAAGGTTGAAGGATTGCTGAAAAAGGTGCACCGGACGCTGCACCGAACGCTGCAGTCCAGCGTCCGGTCAGTTCACAGGAGGTGAACTACTGTTGAAGGAGTGACCGGACGCTGCGTCTGTGCGTCCGGTCAGAAAGGGCTCAGCGTCCGGTCGATCGGAGGATGACAAAGTTAAACTAACCGGACCCTGCCTGCGTCCGGTCATGGACCACCGGACGCGTCCGGTCGCGATTCCAGAGGATTTGGACCTCTCTGGAATCGACCGGACGCTGGGTGGTAGCGTCCGGTCGCTACCACCGGAGCGTCCGGTCAGTGGATCTCGCGCGTCTTAAGGACTCTTTTCCCGTTTCCTTTTCTGTCACGTGTAGGGGGATTACTTAACTGGCCGCAACCCCTGTCTCCCGTCGAACCCTAGCCCGAGCCGCCGCCGCATCGCCACCGTGACCCGCGCCCAAGTCGCCGCCGCACTGTTGCGCCGCCGCCTCCTCGCGCCTCACCTCGCGCCCGCGCCTCCGTACCGCTGTCCAGCAGCGCCGCCGAGCTCCGGCCCTGCCTTGCCTCTGCTCAGTGCCTCGCCGGCCTCCTCGCGCCCTAGCTCGTTGCTTCATCGTTGCCAAGACTGCCAATCTTCGCCGCTCTTGCCCTATCCTTCCATTGTTTGGTAAAGCAAATCTTGAGGTTCAATCTTGATCTCCAATTGTGACCTAGATCAAATTCTAAATACATTGATTCCCCATTGCATTCAGGGCATTTGACCTAACCCTAACCGGTTCCGAGATCCCCCATGTGACGTCTTATCTATTCTCGGATCGCTAATCGTCAGGTAGAAAGCCACTCGATTCAAGTTCGCATCTAAAATTGCTTTCTCTATTAGGATTTCGCATCTATTAGATATATGGTATTTATTTGTATATCTATCTATTCTATCGTGCAGCGAGTCGGTTCCGTTGTGTTTCGTCTGGCAGTTGGCAGTAAACTCGGAGCCAAGCTCGCGAGTAAGGATCGAGGCCAAGCCTCGAAAGCAGCAGTTTGACAGTCGATCTTCATCAGCGACAGTTCACCATCTTGTTAGTTCAGATGGCTCGCACCAAGAATGTTGGTGGTGGCCCAGGTGAAGATGATCGGAGGCCCCCGCCTCGTCAGCCAGCTGGATCCAAAGGCAAATCAACCAAGCAAGTAACATCCAAGAAGCGGAAGTACCCCGACGCAGAGACAGCCAGAGCAGCAACTGTTGCAGAGGCCGCAGAGCATGCCGAGAGAGGTGGCACCCGCAGCGGAGTTGTCATTGCAGATCAGCCAGTTTCACCCGCAGTCAGAGCTGCGATTAAGGAGGTTGAGCGTCGTCATGGTAGTCCAGCAGGGACTGCCACGTTTGTAGGATGACGGGTTGCCATTGAGGAGGGTCCGTCAGCACAGCAGCAGCCTCCACCAGCAGAGCCTCAGCTAGCCCAGGAGACTCAGGAGAGTCAGGAGACCGAGCCGGCACCTCAGCTATGCCGCTCGAGTCGTACCAGTGCTGCAGTTCCACTGAGGCCAGCTACACGGTGCAGGGGTTCACGCCCTCCGCCCAGACCACAGGGTCCGCCTCCAGTGGTTCACCTTGACTTGAGGGCCGCTACAGCCAGGCAGGTTCAGCAGCTGCGGTTTGTTGAGTTTGAGGTTTGGTTCCCTCCGAGGAGGGATGAGAGAGCAGCTGAGGGGTTCTACACGCCACTGCAGGAGGATTTCTACAATGCATATCTAAACAGTGGAGCAGTGTTCAGATCACAGAGGGTCTGTCCGATAGAGTCCATTGTGGTAGCAGCCGGAGAGGGCATTCGGCAATACTTGTCATATTTGCCAGGACTGTCAGATCTGATTGGACGGACAGGGATATATGTACCTTTTTGGGTTCGTTAGTTTTATGCCTCGCTCTACATCGATCCTCATCACAGATTCATTCACTTTGCCTTCAACGGCAAAGACTATAGAGTGACGAGTAGCAGGGCCAGAGAGATACTGAGACTACAGGAGCAGCCTGTAAGGATGCATGAGGTTTGCTATGGACATCAGGAGCCTCCCAGGCATCCTCATGGAGGGTTGGTGCCCCCTACAGACTTAGTGCGCCATTGCTTCAAGGAGCCATTTGGTGAGAGGTCGAGCAGGAACCCCAGTGACTTGACTCCTACAGCGAGGATACTAGAGGCCATCATCAGGAGGACACTGCTTCCCAGGTTGGGATATAGGGAGGGCCTGACTCGCTTACAGCTCTGGCTTCTCAATGCCATCATGCAGATGACAGTGTTTGACATCTGGGACCTCCTTCTTTCAGAGATGGAGGATACTATAGCTGAGGGATTCAAGGGTCGCAGGCGGCTTCCCTATGCTCACTGGATCACGTTCCTCATCCACAGAGTTGTGATTGATAAGCCCCCTGGCATGATGGATGAGTATACAGGTGCCACTACAGAGTTCCCAGCTTACAACCTGTCATAGAGGATCAGACACGCCACTCCTCAGGCACCCAATCAGCCTAGCCGTCGCCTCGATGTGCCAGAGTCTGCAGCTCAGCAGGACGAGATCATCAGAGGGATTGCAGCCACTGAGGAGGAGGAGCTAGAGGCACAGCAGGGAGTGAGTGAGTACAGTGACAGCTCTAACGACGACTACCAGCCTATACCTCAGATGCCTCCTCGCAGACACGATGCAGAGGCCGGTAGCTCTAGTTCTGCTCCACCTGCTCCACAGACAGACCCCGCTCTCATTGCTATTCTTGAGCGGATGCAGCAGGATCAGACATGATAGGCACAGGAGACAGCTACAAACTTCGCTCAGTTTCAGGCTCGTCAGGACGAGTTTCAGCGGCAGCAGCAGCTCCTTCAGCACCAGCAGTTACTTATGCAGCAGCAGCTCATGGGATTCATGCAACATGTAGTGACAGCCATTGGGATTCCACTGCCACAGACTTCACCCCAGCTTGCACAGCCTCCTACCACTTCGATGACTCCAGCAGTACAGCCCATCGGGCTTCAGAGTCAGGGATAGCCTCCAGCTCAGTTTACTTCACCTCCTGTACAGGTGTCCTAGTGGTTAGCTTCACCTGGTGTAGCCCCGCAGTTCACTCCTTATCACACGGGTTTCTCACCAGAGCAGACTTCCTCGCTATTCGTGCCTGAGTCATCAGTCTCTAGGAGTCTTGGAGCATCATTCAGCGAGTTGACCGGCATGCCTACTCCGCCTCACATGCATACTGCCGGTCCGTCTATAGCAGCTCCAGCTATCATGACTACTCAGAGGCTCCCCTCGTCTGTCGCCTCGTCAGATCCTACGACAGACATACTTGCAGCTTCACAGGCAGCACCAGTCCCAGCTCAGACCTAGACCGCTTTAGCGACACTTCCTGCTTCAGAGGGTCAGTCAGTTCAGAGCTCAGGGTCAGATGATGATGGCGCCCAGTTCCACCTTGCTCCACATACTTCAGCGCCCGACTCGTCCGCTGCAGCCCTGCCGACCGACCCTTAGGTTTTGGTGTTTGACGCCAAAGGGGGAGAGGGTTTGAGTATGTAGACTTAGGGGGAGCGAGTTTTAGGGGGAGCTAGTTATCTAGTATTAGCTTATTATATACATTTGGAGTTTTATTTGTGTGATACACTATTTCTCATGCATTCGTGTGTTTTCTTTCATGCATACTATTATATATACATGTGATAGTGCTATCTACATGATTGTGATATTTGACATGTGTGATTTCCACTTTGCTTTATCTATATGTCATATCACTTGTGGAATGCTCATTTGCTTTTGCTTCCGCGTTTTTACTTCGAAGCAAATGAGCTTTGTTATTAGTACTCATGCTTAATTCATATCCTTTGAGTACATTGTGTTGGCTTGGGTCATATAAGCTTGACTAACTCTTTTGTTCTTATTGACAAAAGCTTATATGAACCAAGCCCGTCAAAAACCTCACTCCATAACATACTCGAGGTGGTATTGTCATCAATCACCAAAAAGGGGGAGATTGAAAGCATCTAGGCCCCTAGTTGGATTTCGGTGATTAATGTCAATACAAAGATTACTATGACTAACGTGTGTTTTGCAGAAACAAGTAAGTTAGGTCGTGGTAATGGAGATCGATTGGGAAATCGAGGTTGTCATGCCCCTACGATGGAAATCGTTTCGGTTTTCAAAGGATGGACGACAAGGTTAAGGATAACTAGTTCTAAGTGTCGATTGAAGTTGGAGAGACACTTAGAGTAGTTTAGGACTTTGTTTTTTTTCCTTTGGCCATACTATGAAGGGGGGTATGAACGGGTAGCTTGACCTAGTTGAGTCTAGTGAGTTAGGTGTGGTGCACACTTGTTAAAAATAGCTCTAGGTAGCTCCTATGAATGCCTAAGATCCTTTGGAGCAAACTTCATTCACATATGTTCGAAAGTTGGAAGTGAATGGAGGGTCAAATACTGATCGGACGCTGGCTCCGGTGCGACCGGACGCTGGCCGCAGGGTCCGGTCAGTTCATTTGACCGAGAAGATCAAGTCTGGTGTGACCGGACGCTGGGAGGTCATGTGACCGGACGCTGAGGGCCAGCGTCCGGTCAACTCCAGTAAGGGTCCAGACTTGGAAAAGTGTGACCGGACGCGTCCGGTCAGTGTGACCGGACCCTGAGTATCCAGCATCCGGTCGTTTACAGTAAGCATCCAAGAGGGACCGGACGCGTCCGGTCGGTACTGACCGGACCCTGACAGCGTCCGGTCATCACTTGAATGCTGGTTCGCGGGTTGAACTGACCGGAGCGTCCGGTCATCATGACCGGAGCGTCCGGTTATCCCGCAGAAGCTCATAACGGTTCGTTTTTCAGGCTGGCTTATAAATAGAAGCTCCACTCGTGAGTAGAGTATCCTTTGCTCATTCCAACAGCTGAGAAACACGTTTGTGAGTGCCAAGAAGAGCAAGATCCTAGTGAGGTGTTTGTGATTTGAGAATCCAAGAGAGTAGCCTCACTAGCAAATTAAGAGTAGCAAAGTGTGCATCCATCTTCTCATTAGGCTTCGTGTGGTCAAGTGAGAGTTCGTGCTTGTTACTCTTGGTGATCGCCATCACCTAGACGGCTTGGTGGTGATCGGGAGTTTGGTGTTCACCCGGCGGAGCTTGTGAGTGACCCAACTCAAGTTGTGAGCGGCTTTGGGTGATTCACCGCGACAGAGTGTCGAAGAATCAACCCGTAGAGAGCACTTGATCCTTGCACGGATCAAGGGGGAGCTACACCCTTGCGCGGGTGCTCCAACGAGGACTAGTGGGGAGTGGCGACTCTCCGATACCTCGGCAAAACATCGCCGCGTTCCTTTCTCTTTCTACTTACTTTGAGCAATTCAATACTTGTTTTACATCCATAGAATTGCTTGCTAGAGTAAGTTTGGAACATAGTTTGAGAGGTTGTTGTGCATTAGTTTGATATAAACACTTTTCTAGGCACAAGGGGTTAATTGGGCTATCCGTAGGATTTGATTATTGCAAGAGAATTTAGAATTAGCCCAATTCACCCCCCCTCTTGGGCATCTTGATCCTTTCAGATACAAATTGTTTTTAGTCTTGCAACTGGTGCAAAGGTCTCTTCAAAATTCAAGCCTTCAACTTAAGAGAACTCCTTTGCAACTAGTCTTGCCTTGTTCCTTACAACAATGCCTTGATCATCTTGCTTATTGCAGAACACCCACTTTGTTCCAATGACTCTTGCACCTTGTGGTCGCTCTTTAAGAGTCCAAACTTCATTGCGGGTGAAGTTGTTCAACTCTTCATGCATGGCGTTTATCCAATCCGGATCTTGAAGAGCTTCTTCTACCTTAGTAGGCTCAAAACAAGAGACAAAAGAGTGATGTTCAATAAATGAAGCAAGCTTTTAAGAGCGAGTCATTACTCCCTTTGATGGACTCCCTATGATGAGATCTTGTGTATGAACTTGTAGTAGAGGTGAATTTCTTCTATCAACCACTTGAGGGGGAGGTTGTGGAGCATCAACATCTTGTGCTTATACCACCATTTGCTCATGGAAGATATGAGTATCTTTATTTTTTAGTCTCCCATCTCTTTCACCATCTTGTGGCACATTTGATGAAGAGGGTGGATTAATCACTTGCACATCATCTTCAACATTATTAGGCTTGATGTCTCCAACTAGAATGTTCTTCATAGCCTCCCTCAATGGTTCATCACCTACATCATCAAGATTCTTATGTGCTCCTTGGGAGCCGTTAGATTCATCAAATTCTATATCATATATTTCTTCAACCAAGCTGGTGGTATGATTAAATACTCTATATGCTTTGGACTTTGATGAGTAACCAACAATAAAATCAATATCACAATGTCTTTGAAACTTCCCTAGGTATTGTCGCTTCTTGTAGGTGTAGCATTTTCAACCAAACACCCTAAAGAATGAGACGTCCGGCTTCTTCCCATTGAGCAACTCATAAGGTGTCTTGCCAAGAAACTTTTGAAGGAATAGGCGGTTGGATGCATAGCATGCGATATTGATAGCTTCTACCCATAGAGCTTCGGGTGTGTTGTACTCATTAAGCATTGTTCTTGCAAGTGTAATGAGTGTCTGGTTCTTTCTCTCTACTACACCATTTTATTGAGGAGTGTATGTTACGGAGACTTTATGTTGTCAAATTCCTTTCCATTGTCACTCCTAATCTTCTTAAGCTTTACCCCAAACTCATTTTATGCTCTCTTGGCAAACTTCTTGAAGCATGATGCAACTTTGGATTTGTCATGAAGGAAGAACACCCATATATATCTTGATTAGTCATCAACAATCACAAGACAATAAAGATTTCCTCCCAAACTCTTGTAGGTTATTGGTCCAAATAAGTCCATGTGAAGGAGCTCTAGCACTCTTATGGTTGACATGAAAGCTTTAGTAGGATGAGTGTTTGCAACTTGTTTGCCGGCTTGACATGCACTACAAAGCTTGTCCTTCTCAAATTTCACATCCTTCAACCCTCTCACCAATTCATTCTTCATAAGCTTTTTGAGTGAGCTCATCCCAACATGAGCAAGTCTTCTATGCCATAGCCATCCAAGTGATGTTTTGGTGAATAGGCATATCTTCAAGTTAGCATCTTCGGAGGTGAAATCCACTAGATATAGGTTGTTGTATCTAAATCCCTTAAATATCACTTGATCATCATCCTTCTTAGATACAACAACTTCCTTCTCGGTAAACAAGCATTGGAAGCCAAGTTCACACAATTGTCTAACAGATAGCAAGTTGAAGCTCAAGGAAGCAACATAAAGCACATTTAAAATAGAGTGATCATTTGATATTGCCACTTTGTCCAATCCTTTGACTTTGCCCTTTGAATTATCTCCAAATGTAATTTTTTTCTTGGCCATCTACTTCTTCATCTAGTGAGGTGAACATACGAGGATCACCAGTCATATGTTGTGTGCAACCACTATCAATTATCCAATGACTTCCACCGGTCTTATAGTTCACCTACACACAAGAGATCAAGCTTTAGGAACCCAAACTTGTTAAGGGCCCTTGACTTTCTCAATAAGTGACTTTACAACCCAAATTTTCTTAGGCCATCTTGTTAGGAGGTCCTAAGAACATAACTTTCATCTTTTCACTAGAGTCCTTTCTAAGCAAATAATGAGCATTAAAAGCAAAGGGTCTAGCATGCTTAGGCAAGAGTTGTGGTGGTGGAGTTTGACACTCATGGGCAAAGTGGCCTTCTTGTCCATACTCAAAACATCTCTTTGGCTTTGGCTTTGACTTGTGTTGTTGTTATTGAGCTTGAGCCTTCTTCTCTTGGTTTACCAAGTACCCAATTCCACTTCTATCCATCTTCATGATGGTGTTCATTAGTAGCTCACTTTGAAGATGCTTGCCTCTTGTGAACTTGCTCAAACCAATCTTGAGATGTTCTTTCTCCAACTTGAGCTTCTTGTTCTCTTATTTTAGCTCATCATGATTTTTCTCTTGCTTGAGTCTCTTGTTCTCCTCTTTGAGTTTCTCATTCTCTTCCTTGAGCTCTACATCATAATCATGATCAAGGTTCTCTAACACAATGGCGTTGGTGGTTGATAGCTTCTCAAGATCTTTCTTTAGCTTCTCATTCTCATTCTTGATCTTGATATACTCATCATAGTCATCGGACTCAACCACTTGCTTGTCTTTGCTACTAGATCCTTGCTCAATGCTCTCAACAATTAAATCATCGCATGATGTAGCTATATTAATCTTAACAACATCGTTAGTAGTATCATATGGCTTATTGGATAAAAATTCTTAAGCAATAACAAGATTATCATGATTGATCTTGAGAGTTGTATATTCTTCTTTTAGCATATTGTGTCTAGTGATAAGCTCTTTGTGCACCCCCTCAAGTTTATCATGTTTATCTTTAAGCTCTTTCTTAGAAGATTTGAGCTCCTTGAGTTTGGATGACATAGCTTCATTTGCTTCTCTAAGCTCAACACTAGCCTTTTCGGCTATATCACATTTGGTGAAAAGAGAATCATTCTAAGCTTCTAGCTTGTCATTCTTAGCTCTAGTCTTTCTAATGATCTTAGTGTATTGATTTAGCAATTTAACAAGATTATCACATGAAGGTGATTTATATTCATCATCATCACTATCACTATCATTATCATCATTGTTAGCATGATCATCAGCACTACTATCATCATTATTTGATACCTTTCGTTCACCCTTGGCCATAAGGTATAGGTGTGTAGAGGATGATGGCGGTGGTGTCGGTGAAGATGATGAAGAGTCAATCACAATTGCGGACATCTTCTCATTATCACTATCATCATCGGATGAGCAACTTGATAAATCAATGTTTGTGAGCCAATCACCGATGATGTATGCCTTCCCGTTTTTCTTCTTCTTGTGGAAATCCTTCTTGCAATCTTTTTTCTTGTATGGCTTGTTCTTCTTCTTTTCATCTTCATCACTTGAGTCATCTTTCTTACCCTTGTTCTTATTCTTGTACTTGTCTTTTTTGGGCTTTGTGCATTGATGTGCTAGATGACTAAGTTCTCCACAATTGTAGCAATCCATCTTAGAGACTGGCTTCCTTCTAGAGATAGTGAAGAATTTCTTTTTCTTGCCATCGAACTTGATGGTTCTTTAGCATTTTGGTGGTTCTTCTCACCATGAGCTTCTTTAGCATCTTGGTGGTTCTTCTCACCATGAGAGCAAGACATGCATCATCAACTTTATCATCACTTGAGCTCTCATACTCAATTCTTGCTTTGCCCTTCTCTTGGCTAGCCTTGAATGCTAAGTCTTTGTCTTTCTTCTTGGTAGAGGATGAGCCATCTTATGGTGTGATGTGCATGTACATCTCATGATCATTGATCTTTCCCAAAATTTGAGTCGGTGTAGCGGTGGAAAGATCACCTTGATGAAGCACGGTCATAATAAGCCCATATTTATCAATGGGGAGGACACTCAAAATTTTTCTCACAACATCGGATGGATGTATTTGAGTAAGACTAAGCCCATTGACTTCCTCTACAAGAACATTCAAGCATGAGTATATTTCATTAGCACTCTCTTTAGGAAGCATCTCAAAAGAATTAAGCTTTTTCATAACAAGATGATAGCGTTCCTCACGCTCGCTCTTAGTTCCCTCATGGAGCGCACAAATGTCCGGCCATAGTGCATGGGCATCCTTGTGGTTCCTCACCTGGTTAAACACATCTTTGCAAAGGCCGCTAAAGATGGTGTTTCGAGCCTTTGTATTCCATTTCTCATAGTTCACTTCATCGCCTTGAAGGTGCATGTGATCCTGAGGTTTTGGGAATCCTTGTGAGGCGGCTCTAAGTATTACAACATCTAGAGCTTCTAAATACACCTCCATACGGATTTTCCAATAAGGAAAATCATCCTCCTCAAAGATAGAAGGAGGTCCATCCCCGTAAGACATCTTTCTCTAGGCGGTTAAGCCTAAATACGTGAGCACGAGGCTCTGACACCAATTGAAAGGATCAAGGTGCCCAAGAGGAGGGTGAATTGGGCTAATTCTAAAAATCTTTGCAATAATTAAATCCTACGGTTAGCCCACTTCACCTCTTGTATCTAGAAAGTGTTTCTATTGTTCTAACGCACAAAAGTTTGGCAACCTATGTTCCAATCCTACTCTAGCATGGCAATTCTAAGAATATAAAGATAAGAATTGAATTGCACAAAGTAAATGCTTAAAGTAAAGAGAGGAGGAACGCGGTAATGTTTTGCTGAGGTATCGGAGAGTCACCACTCTCCACTAGTCCTCGTTGG
The DNA here is from genome assembly GCF_019320115.1 of Miscanthus floridulus. NCBI lineage: Eukaryota > Viridiplantae > Streptophyta > Magnoliopsida > Poales > Poaceae > Miscanthus > Miscanthus floridulus. Next base: position 188,282,950 of record NC_089580.1, read on the forward strand.
AGCACCCGCGCAAGGGTGTAGCTCCCCCTTGATCTGCGCAAGGATCAAGTGCTCTCTATGGGTTAATTCTTCGACACTCCATCATGGTGAATCACCCACAACTGCTCACAACTTGAGTTGGGTCATCCACAAGCTCCACCAGATGATCACCAAGCTCCCAATCACCACCAAGCCACCTAGGAGATGGCGATCACCAAGAGTAACAAGCACGAACTCTCACTTGACCACGACAAACCTAATGAGAAGGGTGGATACACACTTTGCTACTCTTGCTTTCACTAATGAGGCCTCTCACTTAGATTTACAAATCTCAATCACCTCACTAGGACCTTGCTCTTCTTGGCACTCTCAATAATGTTTCTCAGCTATTGGAATAAGCAAAAGTAATCCCTTGAGTGAATAGAGGAAGTATTTATAACTCCTCATTCAAAACAACCTATTATATGCCTCTATGGGGTGACCGGATGCTCTGGTCAAGGTGACTAGATGCTCCGGTTAGGTCGCCTGCCTTTGTACAGTTTAAGTTGCGACCGGACACTGGCCAGCGTCCGGTTAGCACTGGTCGGACGTGTTCGATCACAAAAACTTCCCTCTAGAATGTTACTGATGTTGACCAGACTCTGGCACCCAGTGTCTGGTCACTTTGCTGCTCAGTGTCCGATCAGTAGCCAGAACCTGACCAACATTTGGTCAGCACTGACCGGATGAGTCCGATCAGAATTTTCCCTCTCTGGACCCTTACTAGAGTCGACCGAACGCTGGCACCCAGCGTCCGGTCACACCAGACGACTTCACCTTGATCAAATGAACTGATCAGACTCTGCGCCAGCGTCCAGTCACACCAGAACCAGCGTTCGGTCAATATTTGACCATCCATTCACTTCCAACTCGTAATCATATGTGAATGAAGTTTGCTCTAATTGATCTAATGGCTTTTTAGGAGCTACCTAGTGCTAGATTTCATAAGTGTGCACCACACCTAACCCACTAGACTCACCTAGGTCAAGCTACCTATCCATACCCCCCTTAATAGTATAGCCAAAGGAAAAACAAAGTCCTAAACTACTCTAAGTGTCTCTTCAACACCAAACGACACTTAGAACTAATTCATCCTTAACCTTATCATCCATCCTTTGAAAAACGAAATGATTTCCATCATAGGGGCATGACAACCATGATTGCCCAATCAATTGCCATTACCATGACCTAACTTAATTGCATCTGCAAAACACACGTTAGTCACATTAATCTTATATTGTCATTAATCACCAAAACCCAACAAGGGGCCTAGATGCTTTTAAGTTGCTCATTCTCCTTTGCAACCTCTTATGTGCATGTATCTACAATAACTTTCTCAACATAAACTTGGTTGCATAAAGATTAGTCTAAACATAAATTATTACAAGAAGTAGAGGCATCCTTTTTAGACATGTTAAAGATAGAACTTTTCTTTTTAGACGCCTTGGTGGGGTTGTACTAATGGCTGCAAGATTAGCAACTTTATTAGTTAGCTTATTACAATGTTTGCACATGGTTTCCATTTTAGCAAGAAAACTTTTATAAGCATCTTGTGAGCTAGCTAGCTTTTCTTTTAATTTTTCATTTTTCTTTACAAGTTGCTCATCATTGATTGTGCATGCATTTGTTGTTGCACTAGCCTCAAGTTGCTCAATTTTAGTAGATAGTTCAATATTGAGATTAGCAAAGTTCTCATATTGTTCAAGCAAAGTTTTATATGCTTCTTGTGAACTATCTAGTTTTTCTTTTAATTTTTCGAGCTTCTTTTGTTGACTAGTGCAAACTTTAGCATAATTAAGATTTTGTTGTACAATTTCCTCATAAGAAGGCATTTCATTATCACTATCACTCTCACTAGAGGATGAGCTTTCATTACCTTGTGCCATAAGGCACACACGAGAAGAGCTTGATGATGAGTGCTTACGCCCTCACCTATTGTGATGGTGTTCATCTTCACTTGAAGAATCATCCCATGACCTTATTGATGTGAGGGCTTCATTCTTGTACGCCTTCTTCTTTGTCTTGGGTGTGGGATTGTTTGGACAAACTTCCACAAAGTGTCCCAACTCGCCGCATCCATAGCATCCTCTTTTTCTTTGCTCATTTCTTTGATTGGTGAAAATGAGATATTAAATTTGGATGGGCACACCCTTGACATTGAGCTTTTGGATCATCTTCTCCACCTTGTTGATTAGTTTGATTGATTTTTCATCAAGGTTAGAGGTGGAGGAGGAAGATTGATCATCATCACTTGAATCTTCATCATCATCATCTTCTTCATCTTCACTTGAGGAGCTTGAGCTTGTCTCAACTGGCTTGCCCTTCATCTTCTTTTTCTCGCTACATGCGAGAGCTTTGCCTTTGCTTGATGAAGAGGCTTCTTCTTGACCCATCTTGCGTGATATTTTAAATGCCACTATCTTGCCAATGACTATGGTCGGAGTCATGGTGCTCAAGTCCACCATGTTGTGAAGGATGGTGATGATACTTGTATATTTCTTTTGTGGTAGCACGGAGATGATCCTCCTCATGATGTCCGCATCATCTAGCTTTGTTAGTCCTATTGAATGGAGCTCATTGATAATTAGATTCAATCGAGAATACATATCATGAACAAGCTCATCATCATTCATTGTAAAGGAATCATAATTTTGTTTAGCTAGACAATATTTTTGCTCACTGGCATTTGATGTGCCGTCATGGAGCTCTTGGAGTCTTAACCATATTTTATGCGCCATATTTAAGGTGAACACTTGGTTAAACACATCCATGCTAAAAGATTCAAACAAGCAATTCTTAGCTCTAGCATTGAAATGTATTTCCTTTTCTTCACTCTTTGTGGGTTTATCGGGATTCGTAATGGGTTTCATCCCGTCACGAGTGACTCTCTAAACTCCCAAATCAACCGCCTCAAGGTAGCAAGCCATTCTAGCTCTATAGTAGGGAAAGTTAGTGCCGTCAAAGTGTGAAGGCCTAGATGTATCCATCCCAACCACTCTAGATAGCGTCGGCTCAACGACGGTTAAGCCAAAGGTCCAAATTGAGCCAACTGGCTCTGATACCACTTGAAGGGGACCGTGATGCCTAAGAGGAGGGTGGGTGAATTAGGCAACTTAAAATTCTAACACTTAAACTATGGCCTCTTTTTTTAACCCTGGCAAAACCTACGCAAAAGATAAACTATCTAAATGTGCAACTACGGTATAGCTAGTGTGTTGCTATCTCTACCGTAAAAGAAGTAATACAATCAATGTAAATACAGAAGCTAAAGAGTAAGGTAGAGATATGCAAACTCTCGTCGATGACCCCGGTATTTTTACCGTGGTATCGAGAAGCGCGCAAGCTTCCCCCTAGTCCTCGTTGGAGCCCCTCGTAAGGAATTCCTCGCAAGGGCCAAGCTCCTGGTCGGGTAACTCTGTGGATAGCCTTAGGCCTTCCCCACACGCAAGTGGGTCTCTGACGTGCCTTCCGGCAAGCCTCTCTCGGATGCTCCCCGCCGTCTTCACTATCAAGCTTCCAGACGAAACACCGTGGGCCTTGTTCCCTCCGGTACACGGTGGTGGCCACACCACAAACATGGTTGGTGTGATCTCAAAAGACTACAAGCCCCCCGATGTACAACAATGGTGTGCGCAAGCACCGAGTGGTAAGAGGTATACAAACCTCACTAAACACTAGGCCTAAACCTAGAGCAAGCGCATAAGCGGTGGTCTAATCAACCTAAGTACTTCGCAAAGCACCTACACTAATCACCTAATAAATCACTAAGCACTATGCAAGTGGAGATCACTAAAATGGTGTGTCAACACCAATGATATGTTTCCTCAGCTCCACTATCTTCAAATGGTCGGTTGGGGGCCTATTTATATGCCCCACTGAGAAAGTAGCTGTTTGGGATGAAATCCCTCTTTTCTACTACTGACCGGACGCTGGAGTCGTCCTGATCGAAGGCATCCGGTCGTCTCGATCGTTGGAGCCGTGAACAAATGATCAGACGCTGCCAGCGTCCGGTCACAAGTTCGTCGCTCTAGAACCTCTCTGTACTCAATCGGACGCTACTGTCCTGTGTCTAGTCGGTTTGCCGCCAGCGTTCGGTCAATGCTGAGTGTGTTGTCAGACTGATGAACAGTGCCATCAGTGCGCCTAGTTGTTTTGCTTGTTTAGCATCCGGTCGCTACTGCTTATGCCTGCTATAGTTGAGTCACTGGTCAAAGCATCCGGTCACTTTCCTCCAGCGTCCGGTCCAGCGTCCAGTCACCTTTGTGAGCTCGTTTCTTTGCGATCTTGCGTGTGACTTGGTTCCTATCTTCGTGCTTAGACTTTGCTTGATATCTTGGGTCTTCTCTTGTGCTCCTAAGGTCTTGCTTAAGGTGTTGATCATCAGATCATCACATCGCCTTCGTCCAAGTCACTTCTTGCATCCTATTGAACTACAAAACAATCACTTGCAAATTCATTAGTTCAACTTGGTTGTGTTGATCATCAAACACCAAAAACCAAAGTAAATGGGCCTAGGGTCCATTTTCCTTACATCATTGTTGCACGCAATGTTCCCATCATCGCAGACAACATTCACATCATCACATAGTGATAACAAATAAATCTTATTTTGTAAGATAGCAAGACCAACACATGCATTATTAAATGTTATCTTTCATTTGCCATTTCCAAAATGGCAATCATATCCATCATTGTCCAAGCATGAAACACTAATCAAGTTTCTCTGTAAAGAGAGAACATAAAGTATATCTCTAAGTAAAAGTGTGAAGCCATCTGCAAGCTCTAGAGAAAGATTGCCAACAGCTTCGACGTCTGCTCGGACTCCATTTACAACTTTAGCGTGTCTTTCTCTTCTTTGCGTAGTCCTCGTCGAACAGAATCCTTGTAAAGAATTAGCAACATGAACAGTTGCACCTGAGTCAATCCACCAAGTAGATTTCAAATACTATACATATAGGGATTTATTTATGAACATAATAATGTTCTCACCTTTCTTTGCCATGATCATCTTTAAGTAATCGGTATAATCTTGCTTATAATGTCCCGTCTTCTTACAATAGAGACACTGATCTTTCTCTACTGTGAACTTGTTCTGCTGAGGCTGATGCAGCATGGGACCCTTTCCCTTTGGCTTTGAGGAGGAGTTAGCATTATTATTCTTTTTTTTTTGTTATCTCTCACATAATTGATAGTGCCACCATTGATAGCTTTCATTCTCTCCTCCTCTTGCACACACATAGCTATGAGCTTCTCTAAGTCCTACTTCTTGGGCTGTATGTTGTAGTTGACAATAAAAGTATCAAATTCCTTAGGCAAGGAAGCAAGAATCAGATGGATAAGGAACTCTTCCTTGAGAGCCAGATCCATTGGTTTTAGCTTGGATACCAAATTGCTCATCCTTAGTATGTGCTCTCTTATGCCACCATTTCTAGAGTACCTCTCTGTTACCAGCTGCTTTATCAGCTGGGTAGCATATGTCTTTGAAGAGCCAGTGAATTGACTTTTTATTCTATCGAGGTACTTGGTGATGGTGTCACACTCTGGGATTAAGCCCACAATTACAGACTCAATTATATTCTTTATCACAACCATATATTTCTTATTGGCAGTGACCCACTTCCTATGCTCAAGGTCATATGACATCTTTTGGGATGCAAAATCCCTCTCTTTAGTTGCCCAAGCGGCATCAGCCTTGTTTGTCTCCCTCACCGGTGCCACAGGCTCAGTGGAACATGGTGAGGTGACTACCCAGTCCACCTCAGCCAAGATGAAGGTCAGGTCAATCTTTTTCTTCCACTCCGTGTAGTTGTCACTTTTGAGAGTGGGGATCTCTTTGATACAACCCATCAAGTTGTATCCGCCTGAAAACACAATTCATATGGAGTGAGAACATAAACATAATAATAACAATTGCATGTCTTAGTTCCAATGTTGGTTAAAATTAAAACATACAATTGTCCTCTACACTAATTCTACATCACCGTTGGGCAGAAATAGAATTAATGCATGACAAAACATCATAATATTGCCATTAATCAACGTTGGTCAGAATAATAACAATATTATAATAAACTAAAAACATATCCATTTTTTTAAAATTAAATTCTCCCTTTGTTTCGAATTTAATAATGAAAATAACAACTTTAAATACGCAACGGAAGGCGTAAATATTCTCATTATTATTTTTCCAGAAACTTTATAGTACTGTACTTTTCTCTAAATAAAATTGTCGTTGGATCAAAATTGTGCAGAGTAGGACATCAAAATTCAATTGAAATTCATCAAATATGTATCAAAAAGTTTCTGGAAAAATAAAACAAAAAAACAAATATTCTGTTTCACTGTGTTGTGGCCATTTTGGCCCATAGCAGCAGCGGAAACGCGGCCCATGGCCCAGCATGCAGCCGCGCTCGCGCGCGCTCGCGGCACCTTCCCCGCGTCTAGGCCGCAACATGGGCCTGGGCTGGAAAACTGGCCTGGCGCTCGCCCCCGCCTGGGTCGCAAGTCGGCCCGATCAACCGGCGTCGTCTGTTTCGATCCGACGGCCATCCGCGCGCGTCGCTCGATCAAAAACGTGACAACAGCGGCTCCCCTGAAAACCCTAACCCATTCAGTTCTCTCTTCTCTCTCTCTTCGTTGCGCTCCTTTCTCCTCCCTGCAGCGCAGCCGCAGCAAGGCGAGTCCGAGTGAGCAGACGACGGAGGGCGAGTAGAGCCTCAGCGTCGTCGTCGGCCCCCTCACCGGTGAGCGCGCTCCCCAGCAGGTGAGTGCGCCACCGTCGAGTGGTCTAGCTGCGGCGCCCCCTTGGCCAGAACCCGGAGAGCAGCGTCCTCGGCTCGGCCTTCTTCTCCCCATGTGCCGGTGAGCCACACAACGGCGGTGTCAGCAGCGATCGAGGCAGGCCTCCCCTTCCCCTTCTTCCCCTTCTGATTTGGGTCTTGTTCTTTCTTTGATTCAACCGATTGGCGATCTAGGGTTAGGGTTTCGAGTTAGAGTTAGGGATTCGCTCTTTTCTTCTTCTTCCCGAATTGATTGCAGGTTTAGGGGTCGGTTTCGAGTAGACTTGAAACCGAGCCCTCCTTCTCTTCTCTCTTTCACCCAGTTAGGGTTAGGGTTGGGAAAACCCTCTTTCTTCTCAGATCCGAACTGAATCTGATCGGTTCTCTGCTTTCTTGTCTGTTTACCCATTCTAGATCTAAAAACTCTAGAAACCTGGCTCTGATACCATTGTTGTGTCTTTAATAGGATCTATAGGCATATAACTAGCATGTCTACTTGCTGTTGAATAGAATCATGAATCCTAGAACATCTACTGGTGCAGTAACAGTATGTAGAACAAGAGAAAAAGGTAGAGGTAGAAGATGGACGTGTCAAACCTGACACCGCAGAGGGAGTCGATCCAGAAGCGTCGGCCATCTCGTTCATCAGTGAAGTCTGCGCACAGGCAGCGACGTTCGGGGAAGAGGTCGATGAAGCCGTCGACGTCGGTGGAGCGGGGTGGCACGGCTGGTGGCTACCCGTCACTGGCTGCGCCCGTCTAGATCGGATTAGGGTTTAGATTTCGGTGGGGAGCGCGGCTCAGGCGAAGCAAACGGGCGTTCCACGAGGGAGGTGGAGAAGGAAAACCAGGGGAGAGAGACCACGCGGGGCCTGTGTCGAGTCGAGCTGACGGATTGGTTGGTGCCCAACCGAAATCTCATATCGGTGTCGATGGGTGAAGGAAAAATGTGATCGGAAGCTCAACCATTCCTTTCAGCCCTCGATTGGTTGAATGCAGCATGACATGTAGTAATCTGAGTGCGATCCCATTTGGGCCTCATTTGTTTCCCCTCCATGACTATCTTGGAAAAAAATCCAAGTTAGAATGCTAGTTAAATTTGTATACGAGTAAGCATCATCTGTTGAAATAATTTATAGGCTCGGTTCCCTGTAACCGAACGAGCCTTTGGTAGAATCCCGAACCGCTCCAGCTTGTCCTCTTTAATGTACTATCTCTGTCCCATCTGTCTAGACAGAGTGTATACGGAATTCATGTCAATCAAACTTGCTCAACCTTGACCAAATTTATAATAAATAGTATCAGTATTTATGTCTCTAGAAAATTTATTATAAAATATATTTTCTAATTAATTTTGATGATACTTATTTTGTATTATAAATATTAATGTTTTTATATAAATTTATTTAGTCAAAGTCCAAATCCTTTGACTCCTTAAAAATCGGAAATTATATTCTTTCTAGGACACGTATGAAGTACTCTCTAGGGAGTTATTTATCTATTCTCTTAAAATAAATTAATAGTCGATAAAATCATTATTTTTTCATCGGCTTCAGTTTCTACACACATAGAACAGAGTCGGAGCCGTGCCAAAAAAAAAAAGACAAGTATACAATGCTATCCGTGGGCATGGCCTCTATAGAGTTCAGATCCCGGATCCCCGGCATGGCTTGTTCGTCTCATCCCAATCCAAGTGGGGCTCAATATTGCATCCATCGTCGGTGTGTCACCGAAGGTTTGTGAACCCAATCCAACCTTCCGTCGTTATCTCTTCAGTTTTCACGTGGGGACGGAAATTGATGACTAGTTTGTTTATTCATTTTCGTGGAAGTGCTATCATTATATTTTGTTAAAGGCAAGAACCGGTACGGTTCAGAAATTATTGACCACTAATCCCATTGAGGATTTTGTTCGTTTTATCCTCGATCCGAATGGATTGGAGAGGATCAAAGGGGATTGAAAGAGATTTTTGGCATGTAGGGTCAGACCTTCCTCAATCATTTCAACGCGCCCCGAATCAATTTAACGAGCCAAAAGTAAAAACTGATTCATGGAACAATTAGCTCATGACACATGACCGAGAAGGACAAGACTAGTTTCCATTAATTGCCGTCAGTTACTACAACTTCCACTGAACACAAACTTTTTTTTTGTCTTGCTAATAACACAACGATGCGTACTCCGTTAGTTTCGCTGATGGTAAGGTGATGCATCTGAAGAAGCGGTGAACGTCGATCTCCTGATGTTTTGCTGACGCTAACACAAGAACATTTCCGCTATGGAACTCAAATACAAACTTAATTGCTTGGTTCCATCTTGCAAGCTTCCGCTCTCCAGTCTCCCCGGCCTGCAGCGCACTGACGCTGAGGCGTCTGTGGAGCAAAAGAAACCGGCGGGGGCCGGGGGGCCCGCCCAGCGACCCGAACAACGCGAGCTCACGGCACTAGTGCGTCGTCTCTGGGCAGCTCAACTCAGCTGACGGTCAACCTCGTCGAATCCTGGGCGATCAGTGCCCTGTTCCTTTCAGACGTGCACGTGCTCATGTCCCTGCCCTGTGGCCGTGTAGCAGTACTGTGTGTGGCCACGTGGGAACGCAGCAACGCAAAGCGTCTGTGCAGCGTGTTGCACGTACTACTATCAATGTGTATCGTATCGTGGATTATTTACTGCTGGCTGGTTTAGTGTGAGAGAAAAACACTATTTCCGGCTGGAAATTTACGATCGTTTACGAGCAAGCGAACAGGCTGTGTGATCGCAGGATGCCAGGATGGGATGGGGAATTGAGGAGGGGGGCTCTAATCATCGTGGCACACTGGCACTCTGGCAAAACGAACGGGATGACCAGACACTGGTCGACACATTTGTTCCCAAAAAAACAAAACGAAAAATAACGAGGAGGGAACCGGGAAAGCGGCTGGTCGGTTCAGACTTGAGACGTTACAAACTGAGCCACGTGGTTTCATCGCAGAAAGAGAGGGAAGGAAAAACACGCGCGCGCGTGATTGAGTGGTGGCACTGGTGAATGGTGATGCCGGCCCGTCGAATCGAACCCCCATCCATGGCTCACGAGGTTATTCGCCATTTCGCCTGCACTGCATGGTCACGATTCACGAACCGGAAACGCCCCCGTATTATTCCTCTCCCCAGTGGAGGATTGCACATCGCCACGCGCCGATCGCTCGCTGTCCCGCCCAGGTAATCAGCTTGGAATTCCGTCTGCTCACGTACTACGCCCGTACACGCGAGAGGCGACTTTGTCACATTAAGTTTTATATACAATATAATATACTAGCCGTGCCTTTCACTTTGTCATGTCATGGCCGACACCTATTCTCCCGGGCCCGGGCGGCCGCTGGAAATCGCAATTCTTTCGTTTGTTTGGGAGGAAAACCCGGGAGTTCGGCACGCTGAATTCCGCCGCGCCGTGAACGGGTCCAAGTGAAGTGCCGAAGTTAGTCAGCTCTCGCGCAGATTGCTTTGGCTCTACGCTTGCTCCATCTCAAAAATAAGTTAACTAACTAGACGTCTTATTTCTCAATTCTTTCTCAAATTCAAATAGGTTTTTAAAAATAATATCAATACTTGTATCTCCTTAATACATTTAATGTTTTCATTAGTAATAATTGTTACATATTGTTCTTTATATATTTCATCATCGAATTTGAAGTTTGTTGTTGCTTTCTTATAAGCAGAGTTAATTCTCGTTAAAAAAAATCTGAAGTATGTTAATGTACAGTTATTATTTTTAGACAGAAGAAGAAGAGGAGGAGGAGGAGGTACGACTAGCCGCCTCCAGAAAACGCCAGACTCGCGTTCCTTGCCGTGCTTATCTTTATCCCCTTCGTCCCCCGCAGGCTACGCTATAAAAAGGCCACTCGCACTCGCACAGCCAAAAGCCCAAAGCCGCCGAAAACGAAACGCGACGAACCCCCCCGTGCACCGCGTGCCGCTGCCGAACACCACACCATCTCACCCTGACGGTCCCTGCCGTCTCACCACCTCAATAACAACCCCGTGTCCCGTGCCGCCCACGCCATACGCCCGAGACCGAGCCGCCCGCCGTCTGGATCTGATCATCTGATTGGATTGGCTCTCGTCGCCGGGGGCGAAGGGAACAAAGGGGGAAGAACCAGCAGGCTGCAGGCGTTCGTCCAAGAACCATCAACAAGATGCTGCAGCTGCTGATGGCGCTGGCCTTCTCGGCGGCCCCGCTGACGCTGTACGTGCCGCCGGTGCGCAGCCTCAGCCTCTTCGTCGAGGCCATGGAGACCGTCTGCCGCGACTGTGCCCCCTACTCCCACGGCGCCGTCCTCCGCTTCCGCCTCGGACTCTCCCGCATCTTCGCCGGCCTCGCGCGCGCCCTCTGCTAGGCGCGCGGCGGCTGCCCCTCATCGCCACCGCCGGGTTCCTCCGATCCTCCTGCCTATACATACATACACACGCACACGCACGTATGGTGCTCTTCTTGCTCCATTCTCTCTCTGTCCTTTCTACTACTAGCGAAGGAGTGGTTTCTAGTCTATATGCAGGACTAGCGGTTAGTTCCCCAAATCTTTCTGCTTTCTTTTTACCTTTTTGTTCTCTCTCAGTCTTATCTTTTCCGTTTTTTTTTTGAGGATTGGGTGTAGCATGGAGTAGAGTGAGAAAAGGTTAATAATCTGTCCAAAGGGGAGATTTTGCAACAGATGCTGAGGAAATCTAGTATGCGTGTGTGTGTTTGCTTGTGATGGGAGAGGTAACTCCCTCAGGAATTCCATGTGATGTGAATATTCCTTTGTAGTATGTATCTTGGCAAATCCTTCAGTTTCAGTTGAGGATTTGCGGGTTTAATTCATCTTCCTCTCCAATGCTTCCTTCAAGTGACAAGTTGGGATGGATCATCGTTTCAAGAAAACAAGTTGGGATGGAAACGGGACTCCTTTTTCCCTCTTTTGTTTGGTGCAATCCAAGCCAAGCGTGCAACCTCCGTCTCGAAAGTCCTTTTGTGCGTTGTCTGACTGCAAACTGACAAAGCAAATGCCACGGAACGACCGACGCGGATTTGGCTTGCCTGACTTGGCCTGGTTTAGATTGTAAATTTTTGCAACCTGGATACTGTAGCATGTTTCGTTTGTATTTGATAAATTTTGTCCGATTATGGACTAACTAGGCTCAAAAGATTCGTCTTGTGATTTACAACTAAACTGTGTAATTAGTTATTTTTTTATCTACATTTAATGCTCCATACATGCGTCTAAAAATTGATGTGATGGAGAGAGAGTGAAAAAACTTAGAATTTGAAGGTGATCTAAACAAGGCCTTGGTGAAGAAAAAGTTTGACAGCACAAGAACCGAAGCAGCGAGCACAAGCCAACCAAACGCCGCTGTGTTTGCCCAGCCAGGCTGGCAAGGGCCAGCAAGGGATCCAAACGTCCCCCTTCTTTCTCCGAAGCTCCTCGCGAAAAAAAGGCAGAGTCGAGGAAGAAGACGGCCGGGGGACGAACTTTACAAAACCGTTGTTGCGACTGATTGGTTGGTCACGGCATTAGTAGGTTTCAAGAATTGGCATGCAGGCACAGCTCCAATTCAAGTGATGGCGACCTTTCGCCGACGAGGGCTACAGTAGCATATTCTAGTATTTTCTGTAACCATCACTTGCATTAGAGAACTGGAGCATTGCCTAGGCCGTTCGCACGGTTCCTAACAAGTGTAAGTCAGATCAGATGGTCAGACGGCGACGGGTTCCCACGCAATGGCAGACTGGAAGTGTGCCAGCCCAGATCCAGATGGTGTCGTGGAGATCAAGTTTCTGTCGGAGGAATAGACCGTACGATTGTACAATTCCGCCCGGATATACCAGCTGCAGCCATCATCAGCCCATCACTACCGGAGTAGTGGGCGCTCCCAGAGTATTTTTACATGTATGTAAAAGTAAAACGAGCGTAGTTGTCATCAGCATTAGCGAAAGTTTCTACTGCTTGCTCTTCTAGAACGCACACGTCACCAAACCATTTTCTTGCTCCATTTGCATGGAAACGGAATGGAAGCAGCCAGCCAGCCACAGCCCACGCGCCGGCGTGTACCGCGCGCGACCCCGAGTTCATTACGGTTCCAGGATTTAGGGGATCCAGATGATCCGATGGACCCGTTGACTTCCAGTGGCGAGCGCACGAAGCAGCTTCGCAGCGTCCGTCCTCTACGGGAGAAGCGAAGCCAGCCAGTGGCGTCGCGAGCTGCTTGTGATTTGCCGGATACGACATTCACATGTTGGGGCTGGCCGAAAAGTTAGTTCAAGATTACTCCGATTGTGCTTGTTTTTCTTTTAGAATCAAGATTAATTGATTCCAAACAGCAGTGGATCCAGGAAATATTTCAGGGGGCTGAACAACACTGCTACTCGATCTTAAGTCTCAGCCCTCTTACACTATAGAACTTTGCTCTAAAAATTCATGGGGACTCCACAGAAGGTTCCACTGTTTCGGTATAAGTAGGGGGGGCTTGAGCCCCCCTCCACACCGAATTTTGGTTTTGGCTCAGCTGGTTCAACACGGTTTGAAATTTTGGTGACTACAATACGTAAGTAAGAATATATCGATTTCAAAGAAAACTAAAAAAAGGAAAATCCAGCTGGCTCATTATCCACCACCCCTTTCAGGGCCACTTGCACTGAAGAATGGTGCTCCTAGTACATCAGAGTTCCAGAAGGCACGAGCAACATGCTACTAGAAAAAGGCCTGCCTCACGAGTCACGAGCTCCTCTAATCAGGCTTTGGAACAGAGTGCGTGATCACGAGTTTTACCAAATCTGTCCCAAGCAACACCTGAATCAGATTCAGATGTAGTACGTAGTATAGTACGGTACATCTGGCGGGTGGTACTGAGCTGAGATGTACACGTCGCACCGACGCCAAGTAAACAAAACTGAACCTGAACCTCCGACAAATCGCTCCGTTTCAGTCAAGATCCAAACGTCAAAAGGGGGGGAAAAGATCAATATGTGGTTTGACTGATGAACAATCCAGTGCCCAGTGCAATCACGCACCGATATTATCATCAAAATTCACAATACAAAACGTCATACGAATACGACTATCATACAACGTAACGATTTCCCTGTATTAGTTTACTGCAGTGCCGCTGACTACTGCTCTGAATGTCTGAATCCAGATCATTTTACTCAGGAGAGGACGTGCCCAAATTATTGTGTGCTTTCCCCCGCGAGATCGTAAAATCACTGTCAACAGTTATAATACATGTCAACCATATCTAGGCACGAAGCTTCATCGTTTCTCGGCAACGCCAGCGCACCAAGGCGCCAACACATGCCATGCCACTATATGTCGTCCTTCCAAGTTCCAAGAACCACCTGGAGTTTCCAACTGGGGGTGAATATGGGTTGATTCTGGAACACCCCTGATTCTTCGCTTTCCAGGCCCGCGAGGCTGCTGGTGAATAGATTTGCAGGGGCAGCTGGTGAAGTTATGCAACTATTGCCCTAGTTGTATTTCACCATAAGCCTCCTACACAGTTTGAGTTGCTATGATCTCTAGGTTGATTTCACACGATCACACACTAGCAACTACACAACTAAGCTAGAAAGCTAACTAGAGAGCTAGTTGCAATTAGTTACAACTACAAGCTACTCTATGAATTGAATTACAAGAATAGAGCTTCATACCGAACAGGGGCAAGAGACAATATGAACACCAAGATTTATCCTCGTGGTTCGATTGCTCGCCGGCAACCTACGTCCACGTTGTGGCAAGTCCAAACTAGGTGGTTCACGCGCTAATTGGCATCACACGCCAAGCCCTCACTAGGACGTCATAAGAACCACACTAGAGAGCACATTTCGCACCGCGATTTCTCTAGAGTTCCTTTTCACGAATCTCCCATGGGGAATAAGCACAAGAACCCCTCACAATTTATCGATAGGAGCCGACAACAATCACCAAAGCCACTCAACGATCCCACAAACTCTGGGGAGGCTAGGTGACGACAATCACCAAGAGTAACAAGAGCACTACTAGCCCAGCTCACCTAACTAGTGCCATAAAATGCAAGATCACTAAGGAAATGCACTAGAGGCTCTCAATCTCACTCCAAATGTGATCCGAAGTGATGCAAGTGAGAGAATTGTGTTCTTCATCTCTCAAGGGGTTTGCACAACTGAACGGAGGTCCAAGAGGATGGGGCGAAGACCGACCACACCCTCTATTTATAGCCCCACTTGAGAAGCCAATCGTTATGCACTTTTTGGGCTGACTGCAGGGGCACCGGTCATGTGAACCATAGCACCGGTTGCCACACCGGACATGACCGGTGCCCTTCCAATGGCTAGTTTCAACATTCAAAAAATTTGACCGTTAGCGCTATCAGACGACCGGTGCGATGGCACCAGAGATGACCGGTGCTCGATCAAGTTCAGCGTGCGATTTACAACCTCTCTGGACGCCCACACCGATGTGGTTACCGGTGTTGCACCAGACACGATCAGTGTGTAGAAGCCTCCGCGTAGTCGATTTACATGCTCTCTGGACGCCCACACCGGTGTGAGCACCGGTGCTAGCACCGGAGACGACCAATGCTCAGAATGCCCCCATGACCAATTTGCAGGCTCTCTGGAACCCGTGACCGATGCGCTTTGACCGGTGCACACCGGAGTCGACGGTGCTCGACAGAGACTTGCATGCAGTGAAAACGTTGCTGCTGTAACCGGTGCCACCAAACCGGTGTGCCGCTGGACACGATCGGTGCACGCTGAACAGCTGCACCAAGAGCACTCAAGTGCCTCCTTTCAAGCGAGCTATCTCTCAAATGTTTTGACAAACCTGTTAGAGTCAAGTTAGCCTTTTAAAAGTATTTCTCATAAACGTTTGCGCTGGATTTCCATGCGTCACTAGGCCTAAATGCATATGCAAAGTATTCTAACACCTAGTGGCACTAAATGCCGAATTGTCTAATTAGAGCTCTCCTCTTAATAGTACATCCATCTATCCCTGATCACGCACTCTATTGTGTCTTAACCGGCAAAACAAAATCTCTATTCGTACCTTTGCCTTGAGCCCATAGGGTTTTGTTTTTTCTCTTTCTTCTTGTTCAAAGTTGGAGCACTTAATCATCAGCATGTGGACATCTCCATTACCTTGAGTGCCATCTTGCTCCACTTTAGATATGAACTAACCTTTTTTGAGGAAATGAGATGTGAACTAACCTTTCTCAATCACAGCACTAGAGTAGAAGGTTAGTTCACTTGGTTGTTTTAATTATCCAAAATCAAACATAGGGCTTTCAGCCTCGAGCTCCTAGTGATGCGATGCTACGCGGTGCCCATCAGGGCCAATGGCTAGGTTGCTGACAGACGAGGACGCCGCGACCATCCCAGGCTTGGTGAGGATGGCCGCCGATGAGGGGGCTCCCGTAACGAGAACCACTTGATGCATCGTCTTGCACAGAGCGCCGATCTCCAGGCGAAGGTCGTCCATGGTGGCATCGACCCTTGGACGCCAATCGTCGAGCACCTTGTGGGCTTGCTCCAGCTCAGCGAAACGACCGCCAAGCGCGACCTCGCCTTCAACTCGTTGAGGACCAACTTAATGTTCAGATCCATGGTGCCTCGTTGCTGCTGGAAGCGTGTAAAATGGTCGTGGTCGATCTCGTGTGTGTTAGGAGTGGATTCGTGGAGAAGGAGAAGCAGAGAGAAAGGAGACGCGAGAGACGGGAGTAGGGAGGACGGCTTCTTCAGTTTTCGAAAGGATTATGAGTTCATACAACCTGATTCAGATACACGGCGCCTAGGCCTTAAGTAGCCGCACGCAAGCGGATCTTAGCATGCAATGAATCCATTCCGGCCCAAATACAGTGGCGTTAGGCTTCCTGGACCTGGGCCTACGATTGCTTGCGAGCCCATCCTCCCTTCGCGCGCTCCGCTTCATCGTTCCCGCGCTTCTCCACGTCTGCAGATTGAGTCGCCCTGACACGTTCCTTCCTAGGATTCATAAGAAATAGTATAATATATCGCACAATTCTGTGCAAAGATCACATAAATGCGCACGTTTATATCACCATATGGGTACTTGTTCAGGCACACTGTGCCTCATATCTGTACCTACTTTCCACATTTCTATCTCTTCTATTTTTCTAGCCCTTGCCATCCTAACATCATCTGTTAACATGAAAAATGCATAGGCTTCTTAGGGTCACAAGGAAAAATATGAAAAAGGGGACCGATTTTTTCACTATCCGTGGTCACCATCTTTTGTGCCAGTAATGTGAAAACTGACTGGACGGCCTTCACATCACCCATCGAATTCGTGTGCGTACTTTTCTCCGCCACATGTACCCTTGACTTCAACCCCATGATAAAGTATGTTGTTACTTCAGCAGTGCTGATTCCTTATTACGCACAGAATCTTCGTCTCTGCATGATGGACAAGATAGTGAGACCAACAGTGTAGCTACATTGCAATCCAGGTTTGAAGACAGAAAAGAGCCTAGTAGCTGATCTTACACGTAGGTTTGATCTAATCACTTCCTCTAGCGACTCAGCGATTTCCATTTGCTTCATCACCGTGGCTTGCAGCACCTGACAAAAAGAAGGGGGGTTCTCTTATTTTCATTTGACATTCGCAGCAAGTTTAGATAGCGATTTCTCTGAACAGTCTTCAACCATCTGTTCTCACGGATGCATAAGAATGCTATATTCCTCCACTTCTTTTTATCATTTATTAAAAACAAGAAGAGTTTTAGTTGCCTTGTGTCCAAAAATGTTTCAACACTTGCGTTTCAACATTTAAAATGCCTTCATTTCCGCCTGTACCATGTTTAACAATCTAAAATCGATGCTACCACCGTTTACATTTAATTAGGAAATGCAAATATTCCCTAATTATTGTATGGGTTCTAATTACTAATGCCTTCAGCAGTTAGAAATGGAGATACACTGACATATGTAATGGCGACTTACCTTCTTTGTTCGCTCCAGGTCAGATTCAATACATTTTATCCTATTCCATGAATCCAAGAGGGATCGATCTTTCTCCATAGGAATCGCTGGGGGCTTGCTGCCAAGCTCATAGACCTTCCCTTCAAGTCTCTGAAGGCGCTCTATGACCAGACTGATGTGGTCTACATTGAAAGTCTCTACTGCCGGATGATCGTCAGAAATCGGTTCTGGTTCGGCCAGAGGTAGTGGGTTGTTGGCCCTCGTCTCCTGCTGAGTATATACTATGTGAAAGAAGGCGAAGACTTTGACAATAAAAGCCAGAAGTAGCCTGACAAAGCGATGGAATGCTCCTTCATCTGAAACCTCTTTAGGTACTACTGTACCTCGTCTGTTACTTGAGGGACCTAGAGAAAGTAAAGATATGGTCAGTAGATAAACTCAACAGAACAAATGCAACAATTTGTTCTATAGTGATAAATATAAAACTCACTGTTTTCAAATCATTGAATTGATCCTAGTCACCATGCCACTGATCGGCCAGACTAATCGCAACTAATTTTGACTAATAGTAGTGCATAATCGATCGCCATGCCACTGATAAGCCTGACTAATCATGATTAGTTGGACGACTTGATACCTTGCATAAAACACTTGAACAGCGTGCTATCCTAGGTTACTGAACCTTAGTCACTCGAACTATTACTGTTGAGCTGGTCGCTGAGGTTTCTTTATAGTTCGACATATACCATAGCGTGCATGAAATGTAAAGCTAACATTTTACATGTACTTAGGAGCTCACTATTCCTTCTTTAAAAAAATAGTTAAATGCCTGGGAAAAGAATAAATTGCACATTCATAATATTACAGAAATTTACATTTCAGAAAAATCAATGAGCATACCAGCCATGTGTGCTGCTGTGCTAGCATCCAGTGGCCGAACTTGAGTATTTACTTCTGAAGCACTGGTTTTATCTGACATTGATCCTCTTCGACCATAGTCAACCGTTTTGTCCACCACAACAAAGTGATCGTCACAGCTGTAATAAGCTGCAGAGTCTTGAGCTCTCATCTGCATCTATGTAAAACATAAGGTTCAGTACACACAAGAAAGACTTAAAAGTAGCACAATCCGACAAGGTTAAGCTACTTGGCTACATTGTTAGAGCTTAAAATATCACCTCTTCACGAACTGGGGCCAATCGACTACACCCCACTGTGCTTCTCATCATCGGAGAACCAAGATCATCAATTTCAGACCCTGACTCCACAGTTGACGTGTCACTGTTTCTACCCTGTCATTCGAGAGAAAAAAAAAACACAACAGTAATTAGTTGCTAGAATAACTGTAACTGATGGAGCAGAAGGTTTCGTCCATATTAAGGAATTTAGCATGATTCAATGAGTAGGGCAGTGCAGAGTTTACCTTCAAAAGATGTAACCTAGCAAATGAACTCCTCCTTTGCTCAATCTCGGATAAACGTCTGGTATGTCTTGTAAATTTTGCTTCCTTGTTATGTGCAAGCTACAATCAAACACACAAAGTACTATAGTTGTCAGATGGTGCATGGAAAAGACAAGGTATGACAACATGTACCAAATACAGTAGTAGTATTCTACCAAGTGATATGAAAAGGCTATGGATAGATGGATTAGCAGAGAGACCAAGATTTCTTCTTGCTTGCCTCTAATTGATACATGACGGACCCTTTTATAGAGACAACTTACTTGACCCCTAAGTAATATCCTAACTGATTCAATCTATCTTATTCCTTTCCTAACAAACCAAATCAATCTAATCGAATCTAATCAGAGCCGGTACAGTGCCACGTGGCCCCCTGGGCCGGCCCCGCCTGCCATAACACTACTCCACCCCTCCAAGACAGCTCGTCCTCAAGCTGTGGCGATTGCTGGAGCAGAAGACCTTGCAGTGCAGAGAAGATTGTTGCAGTCGTAGTTGAGGCAGAAGACATATGGCTCCCCAAAATCAACTCCATCCCATGGAATATGCTTCTGCAATGGTGCACGATCCATACCTTCCTCCTCAAGGTGCCAAACCTGGTTGCTCCATCTGATTTGCCAGGAATCTAATCTGCCTGGCTCGAATCCATGGAGCGCCTGCACGTGGAGTCGATGGTGCCCTACACGAGCAGTGTTAAATAATCTGCAGCTCACCTCTGTATGCGCGGCAGGGGCAGGCGCCGAAAGGGCTCCCATGCTGCTGCACTGTAGCCGCAGCAGGGGCAGGCGCCGAAAGGCTCTCCTGCCGCACTGTAGCCACAGCAGGAGCAGGTGCCAAAGCCAGTCCTGTTGTCACATCTAGTCACTGTAACAGCATGGCAGCTTGACATGTCTGTGTGATTAGATGGGTAGAGTTGTATATATAGTTTCCCACTGCAACTCAATAAAGAGAGTGAGTTCAGTTTTGCCATCTCCTCTGCAGAGCTCCGCCCAACGCTGGTGCTTGTGTTGTATGTGTGCGCGCTCTGTTCTCTCCCCCTTCTTCTACCTCTAGCCATAATATGTGGTCGGCAACACCGGTGAACTGGTTGGCTCACCCGTGCTGGAGATCCAGGGGCAAACAAATGGCTGCCCAGCCACGACAGGAGGTCGTCGTGCGCACGATGCGGAAGGTCAGCGACACCAGTTGGCCGACGCTGACTCGCACCAACTATGACGAGTGGGCGGTGATCATGAAGATCAAGCTCAGAGCCCGACGGCTCTAGAATGCTATTGACAAGGACACCGACAACGAAGAAGACGACATGTCAGCGTTGAAGGCTATCCTCGCTGCTGTGCCAGCGGAGTACAGGGAGTCGTTGGGGGCGAATAACTCTGCTAAGGAGGCGTGGAAGGCCATTGCAGCGATGCGCGTCGGCTCCGACCGCGCAAAGAAGGCGATGGCCCAGCTGCTGAAGCAGGAGTACGCCACCCTCAAGTTCAAGGACGATGAGTCGGTGGAGGACTTCTCCCTCTGCCTGCAGTCGCTCATCAGCAAGCTGAGGAGCCATGGTGTCACCATTGACAAAGAAGAGGCGGTCTCCAAGTACCTCAACTCTGTGCCAGTGAAGTACGTCCAGATCGCTCTCTCCATAGAGACGATGCTGAACTTGTCCACCCTCACCATTAAGAATGTGACAGGCCGTCTACGGGCGGTGGACGAGCGCATCGAGCAGGCCACAACAACGATGGACAGCGGCAAGTTGCTACTGACATAGGAGGAGTGGGCTGCCTAGAGGAACTCCTGGGAAGCCTCCTCCAGCCGCGGTGGCGATGGCAAGCGCCGCGGCAAGGCTTCTTCGGAGAAGAAGTAGAAGGTCGACCCCAACGCCTGCCGGTGCTGCGGGAAGACGGGCCATTGGGCAAAGGAGTGCCCAAATCGCAAGCAGGAGAAGAAGGCTGAGGCTCATTTAGCACAGGCTGATGAGGATGATGAGGCCACTCTCCTGATGGCGACGTTGCACGCAGACGAGCTGTGTGACAGCTGTCTGGCCGGGAAGGAGAGGAGGCTGCCGTTCCCAAAGGCGGCCAAGTATCGCGCGACGGACGCTCTCGAGCTCGTCCACGGCGATCTCTGCGGGCCAATCACGCCAGCCACAAACGGTGGTCAGCAGTACTTCCTCCTGCTCGTGGATGATTGCAGTCGCTATATGTGGCTGCAACTCCTGACGAGCAAGGACGAGGCGGCGGAGGCGATCAAGAAGTTCAAGGCGCGCGCGGAGGCGGAGAGCGGCAAGAAGCTGTGCATGTTGCGGACTGATCGCGGTGGCGAATTCACTTCGATGGAGTTCGTTGCGTACTGCGCGGATCAGGGTGTGGTGCAACACCACACCACGCCGTACTCGTCACAGCAGAATGGCGTGGTGGAGCGACGGAATCAGACGGTGGTCAGCATGGCTCGATCCATGATGAAGGCCAAGACCACGCCGGTAAGGTTCTGGGGTGAGACGGTGACCACGGCGATGTTCATCCTCAACCGCGCGCCCACAAAGGCCCTGAAGGGCGTGACACCGTTCGAAGCTTGGTATGGGTGCAAGCCGAGCGTGTCCATCCTCCGGACATTTGGCTGCATCAGCCATGTCAGAAAGACGAAGCCGGTCCTCACCAAGCTGGAGGACAGGAGCACACCGATGGTGCTCCTGGGCTACGAGGAAGGTACCAAGGCATACCGGCTCTACGACCCACGCGGATGCAATGTAGTTGTCTCGCGCGACGTCGTGTTCGACAAGAAGACGGCCTGGGACTAGGACAGTCCGGGTACAGGGAAAGCTGACGACTTCACTAGCACCTTCATCGTCGAGCACTTGGGTATCCACGGTGGTGGAGACGCTGGAGAGGAGGTGCCGACCACTCTAGCAACAGAGCCGAGCACTCCTGGGGCGGTGCCGAACACTCCAGGAAGGGTGCTGAGCACTCCAGGAGTGGTGCCGAGCGGTCCTGCAGTGGTGCCGACCACTCTAGGACGGATGCCGAATGCTCCCATAGCGGAGCCGAGAGGTTTTGCAGTAGTGCCGACCACTCCAAGACTGGTGCAAACCACTCCTGCAGTGGTGCCAACCACTCCAGAAATGATGACGAGCGGTCTAGGAGTAGTGCCTAGCACTACAGCCGGGGTGCTGAGCACTCCAGGTGCTGTGCCGACCACTCTGACGGGACAGGGGACTCCATCGACGCCGATCGTGTTCGCCTCACCTCCAAGCGACATCACTGAGTTCGTGGATGCCTTCCACGACGGTGAGGAGGTGTGGTTCCGTAGGCTGGACGACATCGTCGACGGCACAGGGTCCTCATGCCTGGTGGGTCGGCTGCTCAATGACCCAGAGCTGCTTCTCGTCAGTGCAGAGGAACCACCCACGTTCGCGCTGGCCGAGCGCGATGCAAATTGGCCACGGGCGATGCTGGAGGAGATGAAGGCGATCGAGAAAACGAGAGTTGGGAGCTCGTCGATCCACCTCCAGGATACCGTCCGATCGGCCTGAAGTCGGTGTGCAAGGTCAAACGGGACGAGCGCGGCGTCATTGTCAAGCACAAGGCGCGCCTCGTCGCCCGAGGCTTTGTCCAGCGCGAGGGCATCGACTTCGAGGAAGTCTTTGCGCCGGTAGTGCGCATGGAGTCTATCCGACTGCTGCTGGCTTTGGCAGCAGCGAAGGGCTAGCGCGTCCATCACCTGGACGTAAAATCGGCCTCCTCAACGGCGAGCTGGCGGAGACGGTTTTCGTTAGGCAACCTCCGGGTTTCGCCGTCAAGAGAGCGGAGCACAGGGTGCTCCGACTGCGCAAGGCGCTCTATGGGTTGCAGCAGGCCCCGCGAGCGTGGAACGCCAAGCTTAACGCCACGTTGGGCGAGCTTGGGTTCACGCGGTGCGCAACCGAGCACGCGCTCTACACGCGGCGACGGGGGAAGGAGGAGCTCGTCGTCGGCGTGTATGTGGACGACTTGATCGTCACTGGCGCACGTGCGGAGGACATCGACAGCTTCAAGTGCGAGATGGCGACTCGTTTTCGAATGAGCGATCTCGGCGCGCTCTCCTACTACCTCGACATCGAGGTGAGACAGGGGAAGGAGACGCTCACGCTCGGTCAGAGCGCGTACGCCTCGAAGCTGTTGGAGCGGAGCGGCATGGCTGAGTGCAAGTCGTGCGTGACTCCGATGGAGGAGCGGCTGAAGCTGACGAAGGCCAGTACCACGACGAAGGTAGATGCATCACTCTACCGGAGCATCGTCGGCGGTCTGCACTACCTTGTCCATACGAGGTTGGACATTGCGTTCGTCGTGGGCTACGTCAGCCGCTCCATGGAGGACCTCCGAGAGGATCACTGGGCTGCGGTGAAGCGGCTGCTGCGCTACGTCAAGAGGACGGTGGGTCAGGGATCGTCTTCCCCAAGATCGACGGAAGTGGGCTACAGCTCACTGTGTTTAGCGATGCGGACATGGCGGGGGACATCGACAGACGGCGGAGCACCTCTGGCGTGCTCGTCTTCCTCGGGTCAGATCCAATCTCATGGTTGTCGTTGAAACAGAAGGTGGTGGCGATGTCCATGTGCGAGGCAAAGTACCTGGCGGCGGCCACAGCGGCGTGCCAAGCTGTGTGGTTGCGCCGGCTGCTGGGCGAGCTGACCGGTGTGGAAGCTCACCCACCAGCACTGATGGTGGACAGCCAGCCCGCCATCGCCCTCGCGAAGAATCCGGTTCTCCACGACCGGAGCAAGTACATCGACATCAACTTCCACTTCCTCAGGGACTGTGTCGATGGAGGGCAGATCGTCATCGAGTTCGTTGAAACTGGTCGGCAACTCGCGTACGTCCTCACCAAGCCGGTCAGCCGTCTTCGGTTCACGAAGGTGAAGAAGATGATCGACATGGAGTAGGTTCTAGAGTTAGCAGCAGGATTAGGGAAGAAGTATTAAATAATTTGTTGCTCACCTCTGTATGCGCGGCAGGGGCAGGCGTCGAAAGGGCTCCCCTGCTGCTACACTGTAGCCGCTGCAGGGGCAGGGGCCGAAAGGCTCTCTTGCCACACTGTAACCGGGCAGACGCCAAAGTCAGCCCTACTATCACATGTAGTCACTGTAGCAATATGGCAGCCTAACATGTCTGTACTAGGATTAGATGGGTAGAGTTGTATATGTAGTTTCCCACTGCAACTCAGTAAAGAAAGCGAGTTCAGTTTTGCCATCTCCTCTGCAGAGCTCCGACCAACGCTGGTGCTTGTGTTGTGTGTGTGCGCGCTCTGTTCTTCCTTCCTTCTTTTACCTATAGCCATAGTGTGTGGTCGGCAACGCCGGTGAACTAGTCGGCTCACCCGTGCGGGAGATCCTGGGGCCATCAAGCAGCCACCCCTGCTATGGGTGTAGCAGAGCAGGGCTGCGCTGGAGGCGTACTCCAAGCGGCCGATGGAGCTTTGAAGGCCTGCTGCTGAGCCGGCGGGGAATCCGCGCATGCAAACAGCCATGGCCCTGCCCGAGGGATCGGTGCTGCGGCTCGTAGAGGCAGCGACAAAGGCACCTTGTCCACGAATGTTGGTGCGGGGTTGATTGCCTGCATTGGTGACGCTGGTGAAGAGACTGCCGGAGTCGTGACAGCCGGGGTCTTCACCGGTGGTGCCGCAATTGTCGGGGTAGGGGTCATCGGGGCCGGAGATGTCAATGGCATCCTGGCCCTGGCCCTCTGGTGTGGCGGCACGTAGCGTTGGACAGTGCCGCCCGCCAAAGCGGCTACCTGGTTTCATGGGTTTCCATGCTCCATAGTGAGTGATCGGGACCCCGTCTTCACTAGCAGCTTTTGAGAGGAGCTGTTCCATCTGGCAGGCGTCAAGTTGCTCCGCAGCTCTGATCTCCATCCATAGACGGACGGACAGTCTGAGGTCACTAACCGCGTCATCATCATGTATTTGTGGTGTCTTGTAGGCGATCGTACACGTTCTTAGCTGCAGTGGTTACCATGGGCGGAATACTGCTTCAACACCTCTTTCCAATCCGCCCTCCGTGCTACTCCTTTTGAGGTTGTCTACGGTCGTGCCCCGCCAACCTTGCTGTCCTATACAGCCAGCACGGCCAGATTAGCTGATGTGGGCCAGCAGCTCCGTGACCGCAACGCATTCCTGGAAGATATTCATGATCGACTGCTGCTGGCCCAGGATGTCATGACCGAGCATTAGAACCAGAAGCGGCGTTCCGTGGAATACTCAGTTGGTGACTGGGTTTGGCTGCATCTCCACCAGCGTACAACTGTCGGCATCACTGCAGCTTCCTCCTCCAAGCTTGGGCCCTGTTACTTTGGGCCTTACCAGATCACTGAGCGCCTGGGTGCTGTGGCTTATCGTCTGCGCCTCCCTCCTAAGGCCCGGATCCATGATGTCTTCCATGTGGCGCTTTTGAGGAAGTTCCAGGGCGACCCTCCAGTCGAGCTAGTGCCACTGCCACTCATCCTCCATGGCCGAGTGGTACCTACTCCAGCGCAGGTTGTCCGTGGTCGTTTGAACCGCGGACAGTGCGAACTTCTTGTTTAGTGGGAGGGCCGTGTAGCTGCTGAAGCCACCTGGGAGCCTGTCAAGGACTTTAAGGAGCGCTATACGCAGTTTCAGCTCGCGGACGAGCTGTTTGTTGGGGAGGAGGGAAGTGTTGTGGACTCCTTCGTTGGTTGCCAGTATAGGAGCCGGCCTAGGCGTCAACATGGGCCTAACCGTGGCTAAGGCCAGGTTTGTTAGGAAAGGCAACTTTGGGGCAAGTGCACCTGATATATAAAGGGCACCTTAGATTGATTTGTAACCATCGAAAAAGGAAATAAACCTCCCCTAGGTGGGTTGGGGTTTACATTCGACGGTGGCTGCGAGCGCTTCAGCCATAGCCGCCGGCGACAATCCCCCACCGCCCTTGCCTCGATATCCTCTGCGTTCTAATTCTCAATCACAGCTGCTCCTCCGATCTCCTCTACGCTCTCCCCGCCGTCCACGCCGTATCATGAAGTTAGATGGAGGATATTCAATCTAATTCTTATGTTCAGTTGGGAATCACATGTATTGCACAAAATTTATGTTCTAATATAATCTGAAGAAAGATTTGTTTGCTTGACGAGCATATAATAAAGGATAAAGATCATTTTTGGCCATCAAACTATAGCCAGAGTTCAATTTTGGCACCACAACTCAAAAACCAGATATCACTGACCATCGCACAATGGAAACCTGACAAATTTAGCCATCTAGCTGGTTTCAAAGTGGCTTTGTATTTTCTGAGAATATATAGTACATACTATATGTTTCCCATTTCAAAATTACCTTAAATCATAACTCATTGTAAAACAGAAACTCATCGAGCAACCCCAATAATAAACACAGATGTGGCTATATGGGTATATGGTTATGAAATAAATCAATGAAGTTACCTTCATAATATCTGGATCATTCCATGGACCTTTGTTAGACCTCAGGCATCCTCCCACAGCAGCACAAGTGCATGTCCCCCCCAAAAATTCAGGAAGTTGGCTATAGACATCAAAAGAAAACACACAATCTAAGCTAATGGGACATAATCATTATGATCGAGAAATTATGCTTAATATGGTTATAATAGAAAACATACCTTGCATCTATTACTTCCAGAAGTTTGTTCTGAAACTTTGTTCCCAAAACCTATAATTGAGGCTCCATGAAAATTTATACTTATTTGGACAAAAGAAGGAAATAATGTAGTTCCAGAGATCATTTATGCTCACATGTATCTTCGAAGCAGTTTTAGGGTCAAGAAAGCCTTTCACAGAATTCCATAGTAGCTTGAAACCGCTACCAGCATTCACAACAAACATCTGATGCAGCGTCTGAGCATACGAATAAATTGTTACCTAGTCTGGCGGTCAAGTATTGATCAGGAAAAGCAACAAGAGTACACATACCTCTGGATAATAGTCACTGTCAATCTTCTGCATTCTACTTAACATATCTCTTGCTGTTTTGCTGAAGTTCTTGAGACCCTGCAGCATGATTCATAATCAGCAGCAGTAATATTGCAGGAATCCAAAATTTACTTAATGTGTTTGGATGCAAAATAAGAGGTTAGTAAGCTAATCATCCACAAAGAGATAAAACCCATCAAATATGAGAAGAATCATCATACCACACCATCGACATCTAGTATAGTAGTTGTAGAATCGATATGTCTTTTTGCTGCAATAGAGCATGCAGGAAACCTGTCCCTGAAGGCTCTCTCAAACTCTTGCACATGATACTTCATGTAGCGATCAACCGTAGTAATGTGCATCAATTTATTTGGTTCCACTTTCCCTAATCTCTCAATGTATACTGGTCTTCCCTGCCTGTCAACTCCATGGTAGCCCTGAGGATAATAGCATAGCACATCATCTAGCTCTTCAAAACTGAAGTCCTGCAGGATTTAGTTGCAATTGATAAGCTGTTATAGCTTTTCACGATTCATGAAACATAAAGGGCGCATTTGAGATTTTTTTTTTGACCGAATGCGCATTTGAGATTAGAGATGCAGGTCTGCAAATAAAGACATATTAGCACCATTTATCACTTGCATGTCAAAAACAGCTAGTTGAAGATGGTGACAGGCATTTCCTACACTAACACTATGCAACCTATGAACCAATAAAAAATCGCAGCCAGAATTGTATGGTTATAATGTTATTGTACCAACTAACCCAAAAGCATTAGCCTCATCTCTAGTATTGTTGTTTTCTTATGAAACGAACAGGGCAGGAGAGCTGCCGATTATATTAAAAAGAAGATGAACAAAAAAGCAATGAGACCTCAGAGCATTGAGCAATGACAACCATCAAAACAAATACAAAGCTAACAACAAAAAGCTACTAGAAGCTCACCTCTAGTATTGTATCTGCTCCAAACTCTTTCCTCCACTGGAGCATCTCAGCCCACATATGGATCGCTTTCTCAGTGTCAAATTTTCTAGCCTTCAAAAACCTGCAGGGATTCAAAGAATGTGGAATTCCAATTGTCATATTCTTATGCTGCGAATTGATAGGAGCTATATCTGCTTTTGTAGCTTTTGGTGTGTACAGTATTCAGTGCACAAACCTCAGCAACAAGTGATAATCATTATGCTTGTCAGGCAGCAAGTTCCTGTTCAGAAGTTCTTGCTGGAAGGTAAAGACGGCTCGCTCCTCTTGCTCATCCCTGACATCTTCGATTGTGAAGGATGATGCCCGATGCTCCACCTTTCTTTTTCCCCTCTTCTTGAGTGAATGTGTGAGCTTGTTTGATGCATTCAGTGCCTTTTTCTTCAGTGACCCGATAGATAGCCGCCTTCGCTCGTCCTCTGAGTTGTCCACATCTGATCTCCGTTCTTTCCTGTCATCAAGCGTGAGCAGCCCTTCCATGCTTGCTGACCGACGGCGCACTTCAGAAAGAACGAGAGAATGAAAGTTAGTCATTTGGATGAACAGTAACTGTTATATTGTCACAAAGATAAATGACATAGTGTGAATATGTACCTGACATTTTGTAGGTAGCAGAGGACTGGAAGTCTACAGGTACAGCTGGAATGAAGTAGAGATTGGGCAAAGAATCATGAGAATATGCCAGCCAAACTTCAGAGTACAAAACAAGCATGCAGTTTCCATGCGAGAAGATGTCCTTTTTTGGCCTTGGATAAAGCTAATGCGATGTTCTCGGTTTCTGTAGTGAGATTGGGAAGGAGAATTTGAAGGCACTGCATTTGGTTTGCAGTTACCAGAGCGTTGCAGACAAGATGAATTTCCCCCATTAAAGAATTAAGGGGAAAACGCTCCGGATTGTATGCCGTGGTTTGGTAACCCATCAGCTGAGTAACTACAGCTTATAATAAAGAATAAAGAGCCCATAAAAAGATGTGCTCAGCAAAAGGGCAGACAACTCCTGTACTGTATCAGCCCCCGGATGCAGAAAAAGGAGGGCAAAAAAAGTAAAAGCTGTCAGTGGGTGACAATGCAAATAGAAAAACTAAAGTAGGGAGCAAAGCAGGAATTTAGTCCCAAGAGACAATGAAAAGGGGGAATTCTAATTAACAATTATCCTGAGCTGATCAATCAGGCTTTTATTAGTGTTAATTTCGAAGACACAGCAATCAGCACGCGTGAAAACACACTTGTTCGTGTACTACGAGAAGGAAACTGTGTGTAAGCTGTGGTGCCCGGCCTGCCAGGTTGCAGTTGCAGAAAAAGGGGCGTGGTCAACAGGCAGGCTTTGACCAGGCCAGAGTTGATCAGACAAGACTAAATAAAAACCCATGTTATGCTGGTAATAACTGGCGAGCAACGCATGTTTGCGTGACCTTGACGGTCGGACGCGATTTGGTAGCCGATCGCTGAAGCTAAAAGAGAGCAAGAAATACGGACTGGATTTCAAGGAAGATGACTTGCACTGCTGCTGGTGCGAGTGCAGGTCAACCACTCGTTTTCAGGACATGTTGGTATCACCACCGGAATCAATTTGTTGTTGATTTACCGAAAGTTCTAGGCCCTATTCTTTTTTTTAGGCGCGCCAAAAGGACGAAATGGTGTGATTAAATTAGACGAAATGGTGTGAATGCGCTGTAAAATACTCCTACCTACGATTGCAGGAGGCCAAGTAGTTGTTAAAAAAAGAAGAAGATTGTTTTAAAAAAAAGAAAATGAAGTTGCTTTAAATAATTCCCGTGCTTAAATTGGGCTATGTAATTCCTGACATTTAAAACCAAACAGATGAAAAACAGGCTGCAGGAAGGATTGACCATGAACAAACCAGAATTAGGCCATGGCTTGAGATGGGACATGAGGCCAGGCGAACAAGGGACAATCCAAGATCACTGTTGCGTCAAATTTGATATGGCAATAGAAATTAGAATTGAACGCGCTTTATTTCAGCTGTCGACTGGAAGGGCCAGCATCAAATCGCAAAACCGAGCACCCACCAGGCCACTGGCCACCACCACCGCAGCTGAGCTGGGTTGTATCACCGACGCACCGGCAGAGCAGCCGCCGGTAAGAAAGGACGGAAACGCAGATACACCGCTGGCTCGAGGCCAAATTCAGCACCTACCACAAAGGGATTACCTATCCAGTTCTTGACTGATAAAAGAAAGAAGAAAGAAGAAAGAAGAAAGAAGAAAGAAGAAAGAAGAAAGAAGAAGAAATTGAAGAACCATGCATGCACACACGGGCACAAATAGAAATTATAGTAAAAAAAAAAAACAAAGGCCAGCGGCACAAAGACAGCTTGCAGGGGAGGCAACAGGACAGGTGGAAGCTCACCTCCTCCAGGATCGAGTTCCACGCGGCGGCGGGAGCAGGGCGACCCCCAATTCCTTGACGCAGCTCCCAGCAACGGCGGCCCAGCTCGGAAGGAATCAGATCCTCCCAGGCTCCGGCCAAAAACCCAGAAACCGAGCGAGCCCGCAACGCGACGAGGGGAGGGGGGAAGAGGACGACAGCGTGTCCTCTTGTCTATTCCTCGGCGTTGGCTGTTGCCCCGTCGCGCTGCGCCTTGCTAATTATACGCTTTGACGTTGCGACGACAGCGGGCAACCGGGTCCGGGCAGGAGAAGCTTCTCTGCCCCTTGGCGTTTCCGCCGAGCCTGGCTCTAAGATTACGCAGCTGTCCGGAGGGGGTTTGTGCAAAAGCCTCGCCTGCCGCCATTTGGGTTGTTGTTGGCCAGTTCTGGCCAGAGGGGGAAGGGGGTCTACGATTCGGGGGGAAAAAACTGGTTCACTGGATTGGGATACATGGGGGTTTGAGTTTGGGATAGGATGGTCTCTCAACCCACAAATCTATCCCAGTGGAAAGGATGGGTTATGAGAGGAATAGCACTGTAGCGACAAGATCGGAGCAGCGAGGGGAGCCAAGAACCACAGGCGAGCAGCTCGATTGCTGCGGGGTGGAGATCGATCCGGGCTCAAGTTGGCCATCTTCATCGAAATCGACGGCCGCGAGTAGGCGAGCTCCCGCCTCCCTGGTTCGCCTCCGTCCTCCCATGGTCATGCATGGAACCTGTCCGTGCATATGAAGGTGGTCCCCACCGGTTGCCAGGGAGGCTTGCCCGTGCAGCCTGCCGCTCGCCGTCAAGCGCCCAATGCTCATCCCCCTGCTGCTACTCGCTGGCCGTGAAGGGGCGATGCTTGTTACTCGTTGGCGGTGCTCTCGTGTGTGCTTGGTGCGGTGGTGCCTGGGTGCTGTAGGCAGGAGATGACCGGTGCTCCTTTTATTTTTCTTTAAAAAAAACATGTGGACCCTAGTATAATCCAAACCCAAACCTTGTTGCATTTAAACGTTGGATTAGCATTTAATTTGCATTTCCAAATCCATAACCCACTCCCCCGTATCCTACCCTATTTTCCTATCCCTATCCCTAGTAGCCAGTAGCAGCTCACATCGTGGGCCCGCCCCCCTCCGTCAGGAATAAAGGCCGCCGCACCATGCTAGCCTGACCTGGCCTGGTCCCCTGCTTTGCCGGCCTGTTCACTTAACTTATTAGTCGGTTTATCAGCTAGAATCTATAGTATTTTTCTCTCACAATAAATCAGCCGATTGATTTAAACTTAACTTGTCAGCCAGTTTATCAACTAGAATCTACAATATTTTTCTCTCACAATAAATCAGCCGATTGATTTAATACCAGCCAACAAATCAGTTTAGTTTGATTTTCGCGTTGGTTCCTTGATTTGGGGGCTTGTTTCCTTTGTCTGCTTAAACTTATCAACAGTTGTTTTATTTAACAACCGGGTGGTTTTCATTTGACAGCTCATTCGATGGTTTTCATTTGACAGCTCATTCGCGGTTTTCATTTGGATTGGAGGAATTTTTTCTGTTTTATGCGGGTTTTTCTTTTTTTTGAAAATGAACTATTTCCTATGAATATTATGTATAATTCGCATAAAATTATTGTGTTCCAAAGGGAGCCAGGTTGAATACCTGGATTTGTTCGTACCCGTTATTAAGCAACAATAGATACCCTCTCTCTTCCAAAATATATATCGTTTAGACTTATATACATACCCAAATATACACTGTTCTTCTAGGTATGCAATAAAAGTTATGCACCTAGTAAAAGCAAAAATAGCTTATAATTTGAAACGGAGGGAGTAGTATTGATGATAAACTCTCACATGCCCGTCCCAATACAAACTATAGCTAGAATATATGGTACTTGGTACATGGCACAGCCCTTTGCATGTTATGCACCTTTAGGTCTCATTTGGAAAGAGGACAAGTGAATTCAAGCCAAAACCATGTCATTCCTCTTTTCTACTCCCTAACAATAGATGGACGAAGTGCAAACCATGTAGAAAATATTCTCTCTCCACGAAGATTGCTTGGAGCAATCTATCAACAAAGACAAGTCTTTTGAGGGCCTCGTGGGTTAATCAACCTAAAATAAGTGTCATCCTTCTGACCAACTCGGTTTAAGCAAATTAACTTCAGGAACCCCTGGAGTCGCCATCCACAAGCATCATAAGCACAACTCAACAGGATGAATCACAAGGAATATAGATCGTGGTAACCACATATCGATACCAACTTACTCAAAGAATCACATCTAGAAAAGACAATTATAAAAAATCAAGAATTTGTTTAGAAAAGCGAAATAATTTGTAGATCTATAAATTATAAATTCTAACACTACTCAAAAGCTACTCATCTATAACCAGTTGATTTCTTGTAAGGAAATCGAGTGAAGTGCCCACCTTGTCCATGAAAGGGCAGTGACACCTAAGAGGGGCGGGGTTGAATTATACGACAACAATTTGTCAGGCAACTTTGATTTCCTCCTGTTTTTTCTGGCTTCACGACATGTTCCAAGTTCAGGATTCTTACTGGCTTCCCTAAGCTCGATTTGTCCTCCAATTTAGCGATTTCGAGTGCCCTTGAGCAGACAGGGAAGCTCATCTTGTCCCATGAATCCAAAATGATGCCTGATCCCAGGCATGAATTTTCACTATAGAACGCTGCAAACTGACCACCTGCTAAGCCCTGGTCATCTTCGGACAGATGCACCACCAAAGCATCCTCATTTTCTTCAGTGTGCTCTTTTATCAAAGTGCAATCGTGAAATTCAGGGCTATGTCGCACCTGATGTTGAGAAATTTCATATTAGCACAGGAAGAGAAGGCATAACTTTACACAGGAAAAAACTACAAATCTCAACATATAAAGTTGAAGTCTTGAATGAAACACAACGTGCTTAGTTTTTTTTATATAAGGACTTAAAATTATATTAGGAGCATCTTACATGGATTAAGTATAAGGGGACCCAGGATACATCAGAGAGATGCACTAGAATGTGTGCAGAACTGTTCTGGCTTCTATGGACCTTGAAGACTTTGCATGTTGTTTCTGAAGTATGGTGTTTGAATTCCCCGATAGATGGAAAGAGCCTCCAGTGAGACACTGTCCAGTTCTGCCTCTGATTAAGGAGGGAAACCATCGTCTGGTTGTCTGAGAGGAAATTGATCTCTGATAGTTGTAGTGTGTGCGCCAACTTTGCCGCAAGAGAGGGCTTCAGTTTCTGCCTCAAGGAGACAAGGACTGAGCTGGTCCTCACTCTTGCAGAGATATAAATTGTGTGGGCTTTTGTTTGGAAACATAGCAGTCCCGTACAATCCATATGTATTGGAAGGGATTGGGGTGGAAAAGTAGTTCACTTTCCACTCCAATCCATATGGATTGGGAGGGATTGAGTTTATCCAAACAATAGCATAAGCAGGAGATGGAGAGCCAAGGACCACTGTGTTGATGTGTTGTTAACACCCTTCCCCTTGTGCAGTCACGACCCTGGGGAAGTGAACGTATAGGACAGCTATGGGAGGTTGCTGGCCGTTCAGCTGCTGGCTTCCTTCCCGTTGTGACTGGCTATGAAGAACAATCAGCAGGGGATGAGGCAATAGAGAATGGACGTGAGTGTAGATTGATTGTAATTTGCTTGCTTTATTCCCTTGATCATACACTATATATATAGTGATTACAAGCTATTTGTTGTCTTCCATCCTAAACTCTTGACTGCCAAAAGCAGCAAGCACCCAATCACTCTCCTCTGATCTTGCTGCTAGTGTTTAGGCGCCTGTCTTGGCCCTCTGACGGTGCCTGTAGGTATGTCCTACCATAACATCTCTCCCCTCCTCCAGAAAGAGCTCGTCCTAGAGCTCGAAAGAAGGATACTGCTGCTTGAATGCTGCAACAGGCTCCCAAGTGGCTTCACTGGCTGCCAGGCCGGCCCAGGAGACCAGAATCTGCCATTGGCCCCGTACCAGACGGCTGTGCAGCACAGCGGACGGTGTAGACATGACGCGGCCGTTGAGCATTGGCGGCAGAGGAGGGGCCTCGGCTGGTGGTGTGCCACGGAAGGCTTTGAGGACGCCGACGTGGAAAACATTGTGAATCCGGGCGCTGGCAGGCAGGCGTACACGGTACGCGACGTCGCCGATCCGTTCCAGGATCTGGTAAAGCTCGTAGAAGCGTGGTGCCAGCTTCCCCTTGGATGCCGCCAGAAGGGATGCAGATGGGTGGTAAAGGAGCTTGACCCGCACTCAGGCGCTCACCTCAAACTCCAGAGGAGTGTGCTTGGCGTCGTAGTACAGCTTGGCGTGATCCTGAGCTTGGAGAAGGCATTTGCGCGCGGCCAGCAGGAAGTCGTCGCGGTCCTGAAGGAGTGGGTCGACGGCGGGGGCACGAGCATTGCCCGGTTCATACGCCTTCATGGACGGCGGATCCCGGCCATAGACCAGCTTGAACGGAGTAGTGCCGAGCGACGAACGGAAGGCCATGTTGAAGCAGTACTCTGCCCATGGCAGCCACAACAGCCACTCTTGGGGCGGTCACTGGTCAAGCACCGGAGATACATCACAATCACCTTGTTAGCTACCTCAGATTGGCCATCCGATTGGGGATGAAACGCCAAGCTCATCTGCAGCTTAATCCTGGAAAGGCGAAAGAGCTCCCGAGTCCCGGCAGAGGGTGCTCGTGAATACTTATAGAATACTGGGTCGTGGTCACCGACGATGGAGGCAGGGACACTGTGCAGCCACACAATTTCGTCGAAGAAGGCGCGCACCACCGTGATAGCCGTGTAGGGGTGGCCGAGGGGGATGAAATGTGCTGCCTTGGAGAGCCGATCCACCACCGTGAGGATCACCGTCTTGTTGTTCATGTGAGGCAAGCCTTCGACGAATTCCATGGCGACGTCGCTTCAGATCATAAGCGGAACAGGCAGGGGCTGAAGTAGGCCGGCAGGGTGCAGATGGCCAGTTTTGTTGTGCTGGCACACCCCACAATTGCCTGCACCAACGCCTTGTCGCCGGGAACATGGAAGTCAGC
Source organism: Miscanthus floridulus (assembly GCF_019320115.1). Taxonomy (NCBI): domain Eukaryota; kingdom Viridiplantae; phylum Streptophyta; class Magnoliopsida; order Poales; family Poaceae; genus Miscanthus; species Miscanthus floridulus. Next base: position 188,318,467 of record NC_089580.1, read on the forward strand.
GCGGAGGCGGGTAGAGGGTGCGCTGGATGCCTCTGTGGCCGGTGCTAGGGGTTGTGTAGGGGTTTTCTAGTCGGGTCATGCTATTGTTTTAGTGTAGGTGTTTAGCTTATATGTTTTCTCTTGCAACAACTTCTTACTTCCTAGATAAGGTAAGATGGTTGCCTCATATGGGTTTCCTTTCCCCCTTAAACCTGGGCTATCAATGTTTCGATATCAAATAGGAAACCATCTTGCCTCATATTGATCAGTCAACTAGAACTCTTATCAGCATATTGAAGCCATATTTATGCAAAACCACTGTTGTAGCTTGTAAATAGCAGATGGTCATAACAGAATGATACCAAATAGGAAAGGCTAATAACCAAGTATCATAGTGCCCTTGAGGCTACTGTATGTAGTACCCTGTTACCTTGCATTTAAGTTGCTCGTTGTTTCCAGGTCCAGAATTGTCAAACCAATTTAGTGATCCAACACGAAATGTGCGCCTCCGCTTATCCAATGAATAGTAATTCCTTGATACAAAAACCACATTGTTTTGAACATCTTTCTCTACAACATACCTGCACGAGATATGAAAGGCCTTTATAGTCAGATGAGTTTCAGGACAAATAAAGCATACATATTTATATGATGAAGGAAAAACTTTGACCCATTGCAAGAGCAAACAGTAGGGCGAAACAATGATAATCACTGGACAAGAGATTGTAGAGAATGCATCAAAAGACGGTACATACCAAGGTCCTCCAGGAAGCCGTAATCCTTGCCGCTGACCTATTGTATAGAACCAAAACCCACGGTGTTTCCCTAGGTAATCTCCAGACTCGGCTTCCAGTATGATTCCTTCCATTTCTCCTATATGTCTTTCAACAAACTCACTAAACTTGACCTAGAAAGAGATACTTGTATAGCTCCACAATGATATGATTTGTTAAAAACATTGATCCCTAAGAAAAAAGGTACAGTGTATACCTTTCCAAGAAAGCATATCCCTTGTGAGTCCTTCCTACCTTGGTTAGGAAGGCCCATTTGAGTAGCCAGTCTGCGAACCTCGTCCTGCATGATACAGGACAAAATTTAGTAAAGTCAACTTGTGGCGTTCGGCCTATGAAATACTAGCTATGTTTGCTGAAAATCAACCAAACCTTCGTAATACATCCTAGTGGGAAAAGAAGCCTTCTAAGCTGAGATTGAGATAGATGTGAGAGGAAATAGGTTTGATCTTTGACCTGGAATAGCAATTAAACAACAGAAAAGGTGATTTATATGACAGTACCAAAGCAAATTAGCAATTCAGCTATGTAACTATTTCTAATCTGAATTCCCGATTAGTTTGAAGAAGGAAAAGGTAAACTTGTACTGCCGATGACTCTGTAGAAATCAAATGATCTATCTGAGAGGGAATGTGCAAAGTACCTTGTCCTTTGATAATTGCAGTACAGATGGCGCTTCAGTATTTTCAGCAGAAGGATGTACTACGTGTGCATAATGTCCTGAAGCTATGTAATCAAATCCCAAATTTTCAATAGCTTCTAAGAAAGCCCCTGCCCAAACAGAAATAAGCAAGACATCATAGTTAGAAAACTGCACCTCAATACAAATTTGGATTTCCATAGTAGAACATATCGCCATCCAAATACAAACTTCATACCAAACTTTATTCTCGTGTTGCACAGAACATCAGGATTTGGTGTACGACCGCAGCGATACTCATTGATCATATGTGACACCTAGATATCAAATTCACAGTATTTGCTTCTTAAAACAAAGGCCCTGAAGAGTGTTGTGTACAAATCTATGGGGGAAAAAAGGCTCAAATGAAGCTTACTCACCACATGGTTCCAGTATTCATCGGATAGATGTACCACCTCCAATGGCACATCAATCTACAAAACCAAACATGAGACATCATCAGGCCCTCAAGTCGGTCCATGTAACCAAAATCAATCCACGTACATATGCTGAAGACTAGCTATTCAATGACTTGCCATGTTCCATCAGAAATTTGAACTACACCTTGTCACAAACAGCTTGTGCATACTTTAAATCCTCGTCCCATGGGCACTCGGACCAAAAGTTCCTGAAATCTTCCTACAAATTATAGGAGCAAGTTTACGAGCCATCCTGCAGTACAGCATTCCAGGAGCAGCTTAATGGTAAACAGGTGATTTTTCCTGAACCGCATACCTGGAACCAAATCTTCAGGTAGAACGCGGTGCAGTGATGGCCGGCGGCGTGGAGGAGGCGGAGCGCGACGCTGCTGTCCACCCCGCCGCTCACCAGCACCGCCACCCGCAACGGCGCCCTGCCCGCCGCCGCGCACCGCGTAAGGTGCTCCTCAAACGCAACCACCTCGCTAGCGGCGGCGGCGGGCGATGCGGAGGACGAGAGCGCGCGGAACGGCCACGGCTGAAGGCGCGAGCGGAGCAGGGGTTTATGGTTTAGCAGAGGCCCACGCCGGAGGAGCGGGCGGAGGGCGGGGAGGGTGGAGACGACGACGCGCAGCATAGATGGGGAGCGCCTCGAGCTCTCGCCGGCTCGCGCAGGGGAGGAACGCGCGCAGAGACGGCCCGCCGGCGGCTCGCGCGGAGGGGAGGGGCGGCTCGAGCAGACGGGGACGCAAGCTGAGGAAGGGGCAGACTCGCCTGTAGACGGGAGGAGCGGAGGGTCGAGCAGCGGGCGGCGCCAGCGTGTTTTTTTTTTAACGGCGCCGGCGTGTTGGATGAGAGGGAGCGAGGGCGCCGATGAAAGGCAGAAGGAGAACGCGGAGCCGATTATCCAAAGGGTTAATTGGAACCATTATAATTTGTTCGTTTCCGAAGAACGTCATTACTATTCGTCTATTTAAAAGTTAATTTTTCGATTCCCACAAAAATGCCACTGAATATGTATGGACATAGTCTGTGCCCAGCTACAGGCGTATACAGAGACGTATACTTCATCTCCCATGTCACTGACACACGGGCCCCACATGTCATCTTCTTCCTCCTCTTCTCCGAATCTCTCTCTCCGGTTCTCTCTCCATCCCGAGCGCCAGGCCACCGCGGGTCGCCCATGGCGATGCCCGGCACCGCCGCCGCGGGTCGCTGCCTCCTCCTCTCCCGCTCGTCCCCTTTCCGGCTCCGCCTCCTCCGCGCTGCCCTCTCCACCGCCGCCCCACCCTCGGCCCCACCTCCACTCCCGCTCCCCCTTCGCGGCACAAGCTCCTCCTCAAGCGTCTCCGCCTCCGCCACCTCAAGGACGCCTCGTCCCCTGGTGTCCCGAGGCCCGCCTCGAGGGCTGCAGAGCGAAGCTCATAGCAGGAGAAGGGGAAGAGGGTCGAGGCCGCCGAGAGCTTCGAGGAGCTCGGCCTTGGGGAGGAGGTGATGGCCACGCTCGGGGAGATGGGCATCTCCAAGCCGCGAGCAACAACAGCAGCACAAGCCCTCCTTGCTCCAGCACCTCCACCAAGCACCGTCGCCGCCATTGTCGGGTTCTAACACTACTCAAAAGCTACTCATCTATAACCAGTTGATTTCTTGTAAGGAAATCGAGTGAAGTGCCCACCTTGTCCATGAAAGGGCAGTGACACCTAAGAGGGGCGGGGTTGAATTATACGACAACAATTTGTCAGGCAACTTTGATTTCCTCCTGTTTTTTCTGGCTTCACGACATGTTCCAAGTTCAGGATTCTTACTGGCTTCCCTAAGCTCGATTTGTCCTCCAATTTAGCGATTTCGAGTGCCCTTGAGCAGACAGGGAAGCTCATCTTGTCCCATGAATCCAAAATGATGCCTGATCCCAGGCATGAATTTTCACTATAGAACGCTGCAAACTGACCACCTGCTAAGCCCTGGTCATCTTCGGACAGATGCACCACCAAAGCATCCTCATTTTCTTCAGTGTGCTCTTTTATCAAAGTGCAATCGTGAAATTCAGGGCTATGTCGCACCTGATGTTGAGAAATTTCATATTAGCACAGGAAGAGAAGGCATAACTTTACACAGGAAAAAACTACAAATCTCAACATATAAAGTTGAAGTCTTGAATGAAACACAACGTGCTTAGTTTTTTTTATATAAGGACTTAAAATTATATTAGGAGCATCTTACATGGATTAAGTATAAGGGGACCCAGGATACATCAGAGAGATGCACTAGAATGTGTGCAGAACTGTTCTGGCTTCTATGGACCTTGAAGACTTTGCATGTTGTTTCTGAAGTATGGTGTTTGAATTCCCCGATAGATGGAAAGAGCCTCCAGTGAGACACTGTCCAGTTCTGCCTCTGATTAAGGAGGGAAACCATCGTCTGGTTGTCTGAGAGGAAATTGATCTCTGATAGTTGTAGTGTGTGCGCCAACTTTGCCGCAAGAGAGGGCTTCAGTTTCTGCCTCAAGGAGACAAGGACTGAGCTGGTCCTCACTCTTGCAGAGATATAAATTGTGTGGGCTTTTGTTTGGAAACATAGCAGTCCCGTACAATCCATATGTATTGGAAGGGATTGGGGTGGAAAAGTAGTTCACTTTCCACTCCAATCCATATGGATTGGGAGGGATTGAGTTTATCCAAACAATAGCATAAGCAGGAGATGGAGAGCCAAGGACCACTGTGTTGATGTGTTGTTAACACCCTTCCCCTTGTGCAGTCACGACCCTGGGGAAGTGAACGTATAGGACAGCTATGGGAGGTTGCTGGCCGTTCAGCTGCTGGCTTCCTTCCCGTTGTGACTGGCTATGAAGAACAATCAGCAGGGGATGAGGCAATAGAGAATGGACGTGAGTGTAGATTGATTGTAATTTGCTTGCTTTATTCCCTTGATCATACACTATATATATAGTGATTACAAGCTATTTGTTGTCTTCCATCCTAAACTCTTGACTGCCAAAAGCAGCAAGCACCCAATCACTCTCCTCTGATCTTGCTGCTAGTGTTTAGGCGCCTGTCTTGGCCCTCTGACGGTGCCTGTAGGTATGTCCTACCATAACATCTCTCCCCTCCTCCAGAAAGAGCTCGTCCTAGAGCTCGAAAGAAGGATACTGCTGCTTGAATGCTGCAACAGGCTCCCAAGTGGCTTCACTGGCTGCCAGGCCGGCCCAGGAGACCAGAATCTGCCATTGGCCCCGTACCAGACGGCTGTGCAGCACAGCGGACGGTGTAGACATGACGCGGCCGTTGAGCATTGGCGGCAGAGGAGGGGCCTCGGCTGGTGGTGTGCCACGGAAGGCTTTGAGGACGCCGACGTGGAAAACATTGTGAATCCGGGCGCTGGCAGGCAGGCGTACACGGTACGCGACGTCGCCGATCCGTTCCAGGATCTGGTAAAGCTCGTAGAAGCGTGGTGCCAGCTTCCCCTTGGATGCCGCCAGAAGGGATGCAGATGGGTGGTAAAGGAGCTTGACCCGCACTCAGGCGCTCACCTCAAACTCCAGAGGAGTGTGCTTGGCGTCGTAGTACAGCTTGGCGTGATCCTGAGCTTGGAGAAGGCATTTGCGCGCGGCCAGCAGGAAGTCGTCGCGGTCCTGAAGGAGTGGGTCGACGGCGGGGGCACGAGCATTGCCCGGTTCATACGCCTTCATGGACGGCGGATCCCGGCCATAGACCAGCTTGAACGGAGTAGTGCCGAGCGACGAACGGAAGGCCATGTTGAAGCAGTACTCTGCCCATGGCAGCCACAACAGCCACTCTTGGGGCGGTCACTGGTCAAGCACCGGAGATACATCACAATCACCTTGTTAGCTACCTCAGATTGGCCATCCGATTGGGGATGAAACGCCAAGCTCATCTGCAGCTTAATCCTGGAAAGGCGAAAGAGCTCCCGAGTCCCGGCAGAGGGTGCTCGTGAATACTTATAGAATACTGGGTCGTGGTCACCGACGATGGAGGCAGGGACACTGTGCAGCCACACAATTTCGTCGAAGAAGGCGCGCACCACCGTGATAGCCGTGTAGGGGTGGCCGAGGGGGATGAAATGTGCTGCCTTGGAGAGCCGATCCACCACCGTGAGGATCACCGTCTTGTTGTTCATGTGAGGCAAGCCTTCGACGAATTCCATGGCGACGTCGCTTCAGATCATAAGCGGAACAGGCAGGGGCTGAAGTAGGCCGGCAGGGTGCAGATGGCCAGTTTTGTTGTGCTGGCACACCCCACAATTGCCTGCACCAACGCCTTGTCGCCGGGAACATGGAAGTCAGCGCGGAGGCGGGTAGAGGGTGCGCTGGATGCCTCTGTGGCCGGTGCTAGGGGTTGTGTAGGGGTTTTCTAGTCGGGTCATGCTATTGTTTTAGTGTAGGTGTTTAGCTTATATGTTTTCTCTTGCAACAACTTCTTACTTCCTAGATAAGGTAAGATGGTTGCCTCATATGGGTTTCCTTTCCCCCTTAAACCTGGGCTATCAATGTTTCGATATCAAATAGGAAACCATCTTGCCTCATATTGATCAGTCAACTAGAACTCTTATCAGCATATTGAAGCCATATTTATGCAAAACCACTGTTGTAGCTTGTAAATAGCAGATGGTCATAACAGAATGATACCAAATAGGAAAGGCTAATAACCAAGTATCATAGTGCCCTTGAGGCTACTGTATGTAGTACCCTGTTACCTTGCATTTAAGTTGCTCGTTGTTTCCAGGTCCAGAATTGTCAAACCAATTTAGTGATCCAACACGAAATGTGCGCCTCCGCTTATCCAATGAATAGTAATTCCTTGATACAAAAACCACATTGTTTTGAACATCTTTCTCTACAACATACCTGCACGAGATATGAAAGGCCTTTATAGTCAGATGAGTTTCAGGACAAATAAAGCATACATATTTATATGATGAAGGAAAAACTTTGACCCATTGCAAGAGCAAACAGTAGGGCGAAACAATGATAATCACTGGACAAGAGATTGTAGAGAATGCATCAAAAGACGGTACATACCAAGGTCCTCCAGGAAGCCGTAATCCTTGCCGCTGACCTATTGTATAGAACCAAAACCCACGGTGTTTCCCTAGGTAATCTCCAGACTCGGCTTCCAGTATGATTCCTTCCATTTCTCCTATATGTCTTTCAACAAACTCACTAAACTTGACCTAGAAAGAGATACTTGTATAGCTCCACAATGATATGATTTGTTAAAAACATTGATCCCTAAGAAAAAAGGTACAGTGTATACCTTTCCAAGAAAGCATATCCCTTGTGAGTCCTTCCTACCTTGGTTAGGAAGGCCCATTTGAGTAGCCAGTCTGCGAACCTCGTCCTGCATGATACAGGACAAAATTTAGTAAAGTCAACTTGTGGCGTTCGGCCTATGAAATACTAGCTATGTTTGCTGAAAATCAACCAAACCTTCGTAATACATCCTAGTGGGAAAAGAAGCCTTCTAAGCTGAGATTGAGATAGATGTGAGAGGAAATAGGTTTGATCTTTGACCTGGAATAGCAATTAAACAACAGAAAAGGTGATTTATATGACAGTACCAAAGCAAATTAGCAATTCAGCTATGTAACTATTTCTAATCTGAATTCCCGATTAGTTTGAAGAAGGAAAAGGTAAACTTGTACTGCCGATGACTCTGTAGAAATCAAATGATCTATCTGAGAGGGAATGTGCAAAGTACCTTGTCCTTTGATAATTGCAGTACAGATGGCGCTTCAGTATTTTCAGCAGAAGGATGTACTACGTGTGCATAATGTCCTGAAGCTATGTAATCAAATCCCAAATTTTCAATAGCTTCTAAGAAAGCCCCTGCCCAAACAGAAATAAGCAAGACATCATAGTTAGAAAACTGCACCTCAATACAAATTTGGATTTCCATAGTAGAACATATCGCCATCCAAATACAAACTTCATACCAAACTTTATTCTCGTGTTGCACAGAACATCAGGATTTGGTGTACGACCGCAGCGATACTCATTGATCATATGTGACACCTAGATATCAAATTCACAGTATTTGCTTCTTAAAACAAAGGCCCTGAAGAGTGTTGTGTACAAATCTATGGGGGAAAAAAGGCTCAAATGAAGCTTACTCACCACATGGTTCCAGTATTCATCGGATAGATGTACCACCTCCAATGGCACATCAATCTACAAAACCAAACATGAGACATCATCAGGCCCTCAAGTCGGTCCATGTAACCAAAATCAATCCACGTACATATGCTGAAGACTAGCTATTCAATGACTTGCCATGTTCCATCAGAAATTTGAACTACACCTTGTCACAAACAGCTTGTGCATACTTTAAATCCTCGTCCCATGGGCACTCGGACCAAAAGTTCCTGAAATCTTCCTACAAATTATAGGAGCAAGTTTACGAGCCATCCTGCAGTACAGCATTCCAGGAGCAGCTTAATGGTAAACAGGTGATTTTTCCTGAACCGCATACCTGGAACCAAATCTTCAGGTAGAACGCGGTGCAGTGATGGCCGGCGGCGTGGAGGAGGCGGAGCGCGACGCTGCTGTCCACCCCGCCGCTCACCAGCACCGCCACCCGCAACGGCGCCCTGCCCGCCGCCGCGCACCGCGTAAGGTGCTCCTCAAACGCAACCACCTCGCTAGCGGCGGCGGCGGGCGATGCGGAGGACGAGAGCGCGCGGAACGGCCACGGCTGAAGGCGCGAGCGGAGCAGGGGTTTATGGTTTAGCAGAGGCCCACGCCGGAGGAGCGGGCGGAGGGCGGGGAGGGTGGAGACGACGACGCGCAGCATAGATGGGGAGCGCCTCGAGCTCTCGCCGGCTCGCGCAGGGGAGGAACGCGCGCAGAGACGGCCCGCCGGCGGCTCGCGCGGAGGGGAGGGGCGGCTCGAGCAGACGGGGACGCAAGCTGAGGAAGGGGCAGACTCGCCTGTAGACGGGAGGAGCGGAGGGTCGAGCAGCGGGCGGCGCCAGCGTGTTTTTTTTTTAACGGCGCCGGCGTGTTGGATGAGAGGGAGCGAGGGCGCCGATGAAAGGCAGAAGGAGAACGCGGAGCCGATTATCCAAAGGGTTAATTGGAACCATTATAATTTGTTCGTTTCCGAAGAACGTCATTACTATTCGTCTATTTAAAAGTTAATTTTTCGATTCCCACAAAAATGCCACTGAATATGTATGGACATAGTCTGTGCCCAGCTACAGGCGTATACAGAGACGTATACTTCATCTCCCATGTCACTGACACACGGGCCCCACATGTCATCTTCTTCCTCCTCTTCTCCGAATCTCTCTCTCCGGTTCTCTCTCCATCCCGAGCGCCAGGCCACCGCGGGTCGCCCATGGCGATGCCCGGCACCGCCGCCGCGGGTCGCTGCCTCCTCCTCTCCCGCTCGTCCCCTTTCCGGCTCCGCCTCCTCCGCGCTGCCCTCTCCACCGCCGCCCCACCCTCGGCCCCACCTCCACTCCCGCTCCCCCTTCGCGGCACAAGCTCCTCCTCAAGCGTCTCCGCCTCCGCCACCTCAAGGACGCCTCGTCCCCTGGTGTCCCGAGGCCCGCCTCGAGGGCTGCAGAGCGAAGCTCATAGCAGGAGAAGGGGAAGAGGGTCGAGGCCGCCGAGAGCTTCGAGGAGCTCGGCCTTGGGGAGGAGGTGATGGCCACGCTCGGGGAGATGGGCATCTCCAAGCCGCGAGCAACAACAGCAGCACAAGCCCTCCTTGCTCCAGCACCTCCACCAAGCACCGTCGCCGCCATTGTCGGGGTCGACCTAAGCTCGTCGATCTCCTCACACAAGCCATCTTGCGCCCTTCCGCTGCTTCCATCAGCTTCGCAAGCGCTCCCTCTCCGGCTCTCTCTCTCTCTCATGGCGACCCGCCATTATACGCCATTATATGACCACGGCGAGCAGCAACAGCAGCAGCACGCCGAGCAGCAGCAGCGGTCTGGGCTGGGGGCGGGGAAGGGGCCGTGCCTACTGGAGCTCACGGGGACGGGGATGGGACCGTGGCTACCGTATCCATAGAGGAGGAGGTCCGCCGGACGCTGACCATGGAGGATGAGGCGCCCGCCGCCGGGGAAGGCCAGCAGCACGCCGAGTAGCGGCGCGCGGGGTCACGACAGCGGCTCGTCGGCTCACCCGCAAGCCCGCAAGCCCACAGCCGTCGTCACCGGTAGTGCCCGCCGTGGCCACGTCGAGATGGAGAGAGAGAGAGCCGAAGAGAGAGATGAGGAAGAGGAAGATGACATGTGGGGGCCCGCATGTCAGTGATAGGGAAATGAAGTATACGTCTTTGTATACGCCTGCAGCTAGGCCCAGGCTATGTCCATACGTATTCAGTGGTATTTTTGTGAAAAACAAAGAATTGTAATGACATGCTTCCAAATAGGCAAATAGTAATGGCGTTCTTCAGAAACGAAAAAATTATAATGGCATAGATACAATTAACCCTTATCCAAATCGTGACCTTGGAGCTGCAATTTCACCGTAGCCCAAACCTGAGTGTTTTCGCGGACGTGCAATTATAGTAAGCGGCGCGACGCAACCTGTCGGGCAGGATCATCGGCTTCTGCCGGTCGTAGACGCACTAGGCAGAAACAAACAGGGCGATGTACTCTTCTTCGGGCCTTCGGGGACAGTCGAGCGTTTCAGACTTTAGCGATTCAAAGTTCAGACTTCAGAGGAGAAGACAGTCGCAGAAAGCGTATTCAGCGGTGTTGAAAGGTCCTAATGGCTAGAGGGGGTGTGAATAGCCTAATAAAAATTTCTACAACAACACTTAACAAAATGTTAGATAATTATGAGGCGAAGCAAGTGTTGCGCTAGCCTACTCAAAATGCAAGCCACCTACCATAATTCTAGTTTAGATAGTGTCGATTCACACAAGAGGTATGACACTACCCTATGTTAGTGTGCTCTCAAAAACTAACTACATCAACCAACCAAGCAAGCTCTCACAACTAGTTACACTAAAGAGCTTGTCAACTAGATTACGATAATATAAAGAGAGTGATCAAGATAGTTATACCGCCATGTAGAGGAGTGAACCAATCAATCATAAGGATAAATAACAATGAAGACCAATCACCTCGGAATCAAAGGATGAACACAATGATTTTTACCGAGGTTCACTTGCTTGCCGGCAAGCTACTCATCGTTGTGGCGATTTACTCACTTGGAGGTTCACGCGCTAATTGGCTTCACACGCCAAACCCTCAATAGGGTGCCGCACAACCAACACAAGATGAGGATCACACAAGCCACGAGCAATTCACTAGAGTGCCTTTTGGCGCTCCACCGGGGAAAGGTCAAGAACCCCTCACAATCACCACGATCGGAGCCGGAGACAATCACCACCTCCGCTCGACGATCCTTGCTGCTCCAAGCCGTCTAGGTGGCGGCAACCACCAAGAGTAACAAGCGAAATCCGCAGCGAAACACGAACACCAAGTGCCTCTAGATGCAATCACTCAAGCAATACACTTGGATCACTCCCAATCTCACTATGATGATGAATCAATGATGGAGATGAGTAGGAGGACTTTGGCTTGGCTCACAAGGTTGTTATGTCAATGAAAATGGCCAAAGATGTGAGCCACAGCCGGCCATAGGGCTTAAATAGAAGCCCCCACGAAATAGAGCCGTTGTACCTCTTTACTGGGCACACTGCGCTCTGACCGGACGCTCCGGTCCATCTGATCGGACCCTGGACGCAGCGTCCGGTCCACAGATGGACGCCACGTGTCACTAGCTTCAAACGATGTTCGTCAGAATTCAACGGCTATGAAGCTGACCGGATGCTCCGACAAAACTGACCGGACGCTGGAGCCTCAGCGTCCGGTCGAGTACAGTAAGGGTCAAAAACCGTTTTTCCTCGACCAGACACGTCCGGTCCACCTCGACCGGACACAGCCCAGCGTCCGGTGGTAAACCCTAGCCACTGTACCGCCAAGTCAACGCGACCGGATGCATGCAGTCAACGTCCGGTGCATTTGGATCCAGCGTCCGATCACTTGACCGACGTTGGCATCTCCTCTGTTCTCTTCACCCTTGCTCAAGTGTGCTAACCACCAAGTGTATCACCTTATGCACATATGTTAGCATATTTTCACAAACATTTTCAAGGGTGTTAGCACTCCACTAGATCCTAAATATATATGCAATAAGTTAGAGCATCTAGTGGCACTTTGATAACCGCATTCTGATACGAGTTTCACTCCTTTTAATAGTACGGCTATCAAACCTAAATGTGATCACACTCTCTAAGTGTCTTGATCACCAAAACAAAATAGCTCCTACAAATTATACATTTGCCTTGAGCTTTTTGTTTTTCTCTTTCTTCTTGAAAGTGCATCTAGCCCTTTAGTGGGTTTTGGATGATTGAATGACAACGTGATTAAAGGACTAACCCGTTTGCTAAGTGTGAACAGGAAATAGGTTATCTCATAAGTACTTAATGAAAGCCAAAATGATGTGTTGTTGTATAAACAATCTAGTTCAAGCACAAGACAACAATGCAAATAGAATTCATATGAAGGCTTATTCATTTTGGGATTTCCATGTACTATGTGAAAGCAAGCTCGTGATTATTAGTTAATAAGACATGAGGGAGTGCATATGGAATGGTCTCATATTTGAAGCTTGCTAAATTAAAATGAAAAAGATAACAATACATATGAATCGATAATTTAACACAAGATGTGACTTGATGGCTTGAGATGGTGAAGATAGCAAGGAAAGGCTTCGAGGTACTAAGCAAGGGTGAAGGGCAAGCGATGGCTTGGCGGCCGAAGAACCTAGCTAGGGTGAAGAAGAAAGTACTTGCATTTAGTTGAGGTACTAATCAAGCTAAGATGGTCATATTGATGTGAAGGATCAAATCTATAATAAAGTATTTGATGGAAGTGACTTGATACATTTGGAATTATTTAAATTTGATGAATGGAATTAAGTCACATGCCCAAGATGGCTATGCTCAAGTGAAAAGATCAACATCAACATGTTAGCACCCTTACTTGATGAAGATTGGAAGGGACGGCATCAATTCAAAAGAAATCAACTCAAGTGGTATAAATTCTTTTTGTTTTGATCTTGAGTTTAATAGGTATGCCGTACTACTAAGAGGGATGCATCATGTTGATAGATAATGTTTCATAAGTGCTCAAGCCAACCCATGTGAGTTTTGAGTATTTGAGCGACAAAAGTGCTAACTGATTTCTTGCTGGTCTGGCAATACCGGACGTGTCCGGTATTTATCCAGCAGCTATAAAATTGTTGTTCTCGAGTTGGTTCGTCGGGAGTTCCGACATAGGTCGGGAGTTCTGACGGTCGGGAGTCCCGGCATGGGTCAAGAGTTCCGACGTCTCGCACTTCAACTAACTTGGAGGTTTCACTGTCCTGGTCACACCGGACGTGTCCGGTATTCATACCGGACGTGTCCGGTATTCATACCGGACGTGTCCGGTATGGATGACCAGAAGCCAATGGCTAGTTTTCAAAAGCCGTGAGGGTCGGGAGTACCGACATGAGTCGGGAGTTCCGATGGTCGGGAGTTCCGACATGCATCAGGAGTTCCGACACCTCACTAACTTTAACTTAGTTACATGTTTTTCAAATATGCTGAGGGTCGGGAGTTCCGACGTGAGTCGGGAGTTCCGACGGTCGGGAGTCCCGGCATTCATTGGGAGTTCCGACGCCTCACAATTTCACTGTAACTTAGTTACCGTTGGCGTAGTATGAGTCATACCGGACATGTCCGGTATTACAACGGCTATAAAATGGCTAGTTTTTCAAGGGGGCTATAAATATCCCCAAGCCTCCACCTTTGGAGGCTGCTGATTCTGCTGAGATAGATACACATTTTTGAGCCTTGCCAACTCTCCTAAACCCTCTCTTAGTGAGTGTGTGATACAAATTGCAAAATCCATTTATGGGTTAAGAGAGAATTTGAAAAAGAGAGCAAGCCACCACTTGAGCACTTGTGCATATTGTCAATCTCATGATTCGCATTTGTTACTCTTGGACTCTTCGGTCCTAGACGGCTAGACGTCACTGGAGAGCAACCGAGAGATTGTGGTTGCTTCGAAAAGTTTGTAACGGTCGATTCCTCCGCCTCGGAATCATTTAGTGGAAGGAGGAAAAGGAGTTGGAAAAGACTCCGGCTAGAGTGACCTTCGTGGTATCCTCTAGGGCTGACCTTCACTGGGTCGCCCGCAGCCCCCTCAACGGAGAGTAGGACTCAAACGAGTCCGAACTTCGGTAAAACAAATATCATGTCTAAATTCGCATTTCACTTGATATTTGTGTTGCTTTAGCTATTCTATAGGTACTCTGTGTATATTACTATCTCTAATAGTTTCCTGCAGTTTGGATTGAAGATAGAAATCAAAGGGAGCAAATTCGGGGCTGTTCCACTGAAGTCGTGAATACCGGACACGTCCGGTATACATACCGGACACGTCCGATATTAGCCCCTGCGCCAAACTGAATCGTATTGTGTTCTAACTCTTTGGTTGCAGGCGTTTGGCTCCTAGATTCATTTAGTATCTTTTATATACTCTGTGGCTAACTTGTGAGGGATGGTACTACTCGTTATTTGGAGTTTCCATTTTGGAAACTCCCTTTACTAATTGTTTCTGCATTTAAAGGTGTTAATTCTCAGAAACGCCTATTCACCCCCCTCTAGGCGGCATCCTAGGTCCTTTCAATTGGTATCAGAGCGAGGTTCTCACCTAAAGCTTCACCGCCGTGAGAAAAGGATGTTGACGTCTATTGAGTTGGAGCCGGTGCTTCTCCAAAATGATGGTTCAAACTTTCTAACTTGGTCAATACATGTACTCATTGCTTTTAGAGATATTAGTCCTCTTATAGAGCATATTGTGGATGCAAGCATACCTCTTCCTATAGTTGATTGGAGCAACTACAAAAATTTGTCAAAAGAGGAAGAGATATGCGTGCAACTCAATGCTCAAGCTATTAATATTATTTTGAGTACATTGAGTGTAGAGGTTCAAGATGAGGCAATCTTCAATGGACAACCACCTCCGGAGAGTGCTCATCTCATTTGGACTAGACTTTTTGATTTATATGGAAAATCCAAATATGATGATGCATTTGAGATCGAGTCAATGGAAAGTATGTCCATTGTATCTTCATACAGCGAAGAAGCCTCACAAGACCTCAAGAGTGCTGAGCTGAAGCAAGAAGTGCAAGCAGCGCATGACCTGCTGTCTGCCTACATGTACCGGACGTGTCCGGTATTCATACCGGACGTGTCCCGAGGCAGTAGACCAGCAAGTAGTTGTTTGCTACGATGCTCAAGCCCGGTGGCAACCAAGTGATGAGTCAATCTTAGTATCTCATGATACTCATCACTTGTGTATCATGGCCAAGAAAAGCAAGAAGAAGAGTAATAAGAAAGATCAAGAAAAGGAGAAGGCTCAAGTGGATGATCAAGAAGAGAGTGATGTTGAAGTTGAAGACAACTACAACCTTGATCATCTCAACTATAAAGACAAGTTCATCATCATGAAGATAGTTGAAAAGAATGATGAGCTTGAAGAAGAGATAGAGAAGCAAGAGCAATCGCTTCAAAATCAAGAAAAGTTTCTCATCTCCAAATTGCAAGAACTAAAGGCAATAAATGAGAGGTATGAAAAATTATCAATTGATCATGCTTTAGTTACTAACTCCTCTTCTAGTGTTTCACAACTAGAGAATTAAAACTTCGAGCTCAAGGCAAGGCTAGATGAACTATCAAGCAAGTATAATATGCTACAAGCAAATTATATTCATCTAAAGTGCTCTCATGAGGAAGTAGTAGAATCAAGCATCATGCTTGAGGTGGCTCATGAGGTTGTGATTACATCGGTAAAATTCTCTCAACCTCTCACACATCCGCTCACTAGTACACCATCTCAATTAAATATTTCTTGTACTAATGAATGTGCTCCTCAAGTAAGCCAATCTTCGATTGAGCTAAATCTTATAGAAAACATAGAGCTCAAAGAAGAAGTGCAAAGATTAAAGAAAGATGTGATTCGGTTGAAGGGTAAGGAGAAAGCACAACCTTCTCAAAATAACCGTGATAACATGGTGAAGAAGCTTGAGAAGGGTTCAAACCTTGCTTCCTCCAAAGCCCAACAAAAGAATCACATCTCAAGCAAGGCAAACACAACCAAGAGCAAGAAACATGGAAAAAGGATGTGCTATGGTTGTGGATTGTATGGACATGAGTGGGCTATGTGTCCACACAAGAGTTGGGCCGACAAGGTTGAAGCCGCAAATCAAAAGGCTTCTACCAAGAAATGCCCAATGTACAAAGAGGTAAGAAAGGAAGCCCAAGTTGCAACAAGAAGATGCTATGGATGCAATGAGATGGGCCACAAGGTTGAAAGATGTCCATACAAGCAAAACAAGCATAGAGCAAACAAAGGCCACATATGCTATGCTTGTAAAAGAAAAGGGCATCTAAGCTATGAATGCCCAAATGGTAACTCACCTAAGCCAAACATATTTGTTTATCATGATATGCTTAGGAAGACCACAAATGGAGTTAGCATTAGTAAGGTGATGTGCTCACCACAAACTAGTGCTAAAGCCATTTGGGTACCTAAGCACTTGTTGACTAACTCAAAAGGACCCAACAAGAGTTGGGTACCAAAGTGTGCTTAGGTTAATGATGTAGGTACTTGGTGATGAGATTAAGCCTTCGGGGTGGTTGAGCAAGCAATTTGACTATATTCACTCAATCTATCAACCAATTCTTATCATAATCCCTTATATGGTTGACCCGAAGATAATTCAATGAACATCTCATATATTTCATCCTCACCATTGGTAACAAGTACCTAAACCTTTTAGGATAGTCACTTTGTTCGTTTTGTGTTCTATAGTTCACAAATAGGTACATTTGTGAAATAATAAAAGTGGCTAATTAATTTCACTTGAGATTTATCATGTTTGCCATATGATGCTTTTGATCGCTCTCTAGTAGAGTAATTTATTTGTTGAGATGCTAGTATACAATAAATAATAAAGCTAAACAAAGAATCACAAGCAGCGAATTAATTGTGTCTGTCCTGCACTTACCGGACGTATCCGGTATGCCTACCGGACGTGTCCGGTATTGTAGGAACCAGAACACTAATTGAATAAGCAACTGAGTTTTTGGATTCATATATTTTCATATATACTCAATTTACTCAGAAGTTTGTGGTTTACCAAATCTAAGTGGATTGTGAGCATCTCTTCAACTCAAATTTAAATATGGCAAATTATTTGGTTGTGGTTCAAAATAGAAAATTGACTCCCAAATTCTTAATAGAACA
This sequence comes from Miscanthus floridulus, assembly GCF_019320115.1. NCBI lineage: Eukaryota > Viridiplantae > Streptophyta > Magnoliopsida > Poales > Poaceae > Miscanthus > Miscanthus floridulus. The sequence goes on from NC_089580.1 coordinate 188,335,671, forward strand.
ATGTGCTTGTTGAAAGTCATTCAAATTACTTGGAGCACTTATTTAGGGGGAGCTAAATTTCTATTTTACACCATTGTGGACTAACAAATTTATCTAGCATTCTTTGTAGTTCTTTGGATGAAAATATATATAGCATGATTATTTGGCAATTGAGGTCAACATAAAGATCATCATGTTGTTTGTCTTCTTAGTGGTATTCTTGTGGGCTCAAGGCAAAGGTATGTGTTTACATACATACATTGTAAGTACATCTAAGGCCCTTTATATGTTAGAATGTGCATTTATGTGACATAGGAGAGATGTTTTTCAAAACCCCTAACTAGCATGAGTAGGAAGTGTGAATTTGAAAAACTATTTGAATCTTGGTCTTTGTGACCTAGCCTTGCCATGTGATGATTATAGCTCTCCTTGATTGTTTGATTGGCTAATCACACATGACATGGCTTTCTTAAGTCCATAATCTACTATGTCTCTCTCTCTCAAGTAAGCGAAATCTTGTATATGCCAAATATTTGGAAAATAGAAAATCAATTTATGGCATTGGATAAGGAAAGTGATGATACTCGGTTTGGATCAAGATTATATGCCTTTTTGGACTAAGATATAATAGAAAAGGGGATTGGAAGAGACAAAACACATTTTGGAATAATTTGGGCCAGCCTGTGAATACCGGACGTGTCCGGTATGAGCGGGACTATAAAAACAGAGCGTACCCCTTCGGCCCAAACTCACTTGCCTCCTCCAAACCAACCAGCCGACGCCCCTCTTCCCACCTAGGGCGACCAAGGATTTCACTAAGGAAAAGAGAGAGGGAGATTGCATTGCAGAAGGCTTGGATCAAGGATTGAAGGCCCGTGGATTTGGATTTCACATAGCTCTCTCTTCTCTCCTCTCAAGGTACCCTAATCACGGACCTCGTCCGATCTACATGGTCAATGCATGATTTTAAAATTCCTTTGGTGATTGTGCTGCATTGGTGATGAAGAAGCAATGCCTAAAGTTTGGTATTAATCCATGTTGGTTTGAATCAGGGAACCCTAGTTAGGGTTGCTGGTGGCCCATACCGAACGTGTCCGGTATGCTACCGGACATGTCCGGTATGACCTAGCAGAGCAGGCTCTCTGCTTCCTTTGATTCAATGCTATCCTAAAATTGTATATTAGGCACAGTTTCTTCTGTATCTATGTTTTGCAAACCTTGTGACAATGGTGTGTCGAGGTGATTGTAAAACCTTGGATAAAAGAATCTATGTCTAATTACAATTCAAGAATAAGCTATGGGCATGTATCTAAAATTCTTTGGAAATCTTTGGATACAGGACAGCAACCATGAGTGGACGACAGGAGCCGAGGTCCAAGCACAGGCATGATCCAACACTTGAGAAGTACAAGAAGGCGAGACAGGATATGCATCCTGGATTTTAGCCGACCAGCAGGAGGTCCACCAGGGCTGCCTCTAGTGCAGCAGCTCAGTATGCAGAGGGGTTTGGGAGCTCTTCTTCTGACACAGACACTGATGGGTTCAGAGTGGAGTCTAGAGATGAAAGAAAGAGGAAGAGCACTGATAGAGGATCAGATGGTGACAGCTCAGATGAGGAGCAGGAGATTGAGGAGGAGGAGTTAGTTCCTCCAGTTCAGCACCAGCCTGGTCAGGGGATGCATTATGGTCTTCTTGAGACACGTCTGCCCAATGTGCCCTCCTATGTTCCTAGAGTTGACTACAGGGGAAAGGGTATGACCAGGAAGGCTAGAGATGAGTGAAGGGTTGATCCAAGGAGCTTACCTAAGGTTCAGTATGATCATTGCTTTCAGACAGCCTTTCACTTAGATTTCTACTCTAGTGTTATTCTCACCAGGAACCCTGTGATTGCTAGGTCTCAGTGGATTGACTGGCAGTACGTTATAGAGTTGCAGAAGGCCTCAGTTGATCATGCCATTGCCATTTGCCAGCGCACTGGGGTTTATGAGATCATGGAGTTCTAGCATGACTAGAACATAGAGGTAGTAGCTCAGTTCTATGCTACTCTGTTTGTTGAGGAGGATGAGAGGCGGATGCACTGGATGCTTGAGGGCCAGTGGTATAGTGTTGACTATGATATTTTTGCCGCCCATCTTGGCTTCTTAGAGGATGATCTCCAAAGGGACAGGATCCACACCGAGCAGGTGTTACCTCCTGAGCAGCTCACCTATATGTATCCTCCTGGTGGTGAGAGAGGAGCTATGGGGAAGGTTCTAGGTCTTCACCCTACCTACAGATACCTAGACAGGATGTTCAGGAAGACTATTAACTGCAAGGGTGGAGACAAGGGCAACATTATAGATTATTCCAGGAACCTACTCCATAGGATGACACCTGATGCTTGGCCCTTCAGCATGTTTGACTTTATTTGGTTCGAGATCAGGAGTGTTGGAGAGAGGCCCCTCAAGGGCTGTGGTTTTGCTCCTTATATCATGCATATGATTGAGCAGGTGACAGGGCACATATTCGAGTATGATAAGATTCACAAGGCCCTGAAGATTATTGCAGATCTGCCTGAGACAGGGTTACCTCTAGCAGGACTAGGAGGAGCAACCGTAGCACCAGAGGCAGATGCACCTGGGAGTGGTGCACCAGCAGGAGCTTCACCTTCACCACGTGCTCCTTCACGTTCTACTTCACGCCGTGGCAGTCCTCCCTCGTCTATCCGCAGGCTTTTCAGCTCCATATTTGGGATGTGTCGAGACATCCAGACCTGGCAGCAGAAGGAGAGGGAGGCTAGGAGGAAGGATACTCGAACCTTGAAGCAAATTGCTTCTAGGCTTGAGCTTGATCCTCCTAGGTCTCCACTATCAGATGAGGCAGCTAGTGAGCAGGAGACTAAGGAGCAGCAGCAGGCTAGATATGACAGAGAGTATGCTGAGTTCCTTCAGAGACAGCAGCAGCAGGCACCTGAGCACCCTGACACTCTACCACTTCAGGCTCATGTGCCTACTCACTCTCAGCCATGTCCTAGCACTGCAGACGACTATGCTATAGATTGGTGGAGTGACCTGACAGGTGGTGGTGGCTTCTATGGGTCTGGTGGCTATGACCCGTCTAGTGTGGGTGGTTCTCGTCCAGCCAGTGTTGCATGCTCAGATGATGAGGATGCTGGTCGAGATGATGATGATGAGTGATCTTAGCTTTCTATGACAGCTTATAGCCCCTTTATCCTTAGTATGTCATTGTTGGACCTTTGTGGTGATAGATGACAAAGGGGGAGAGGGACTGATTAAAGCTTTAGGATAGTTTCATTTGCTTATCTTTGTACCTAAAGATATGTACTGCAGGCTGTAGTTTGTTTTTGAGCTTCATTGATGTATCTTGGATTTGAGATAGATTGTATCATGTGAGAGATGAGACTTACTTATACTTTATCTATGTATCTCTTGAGACATGATCTTTATCTATATATATCAGTGGTTTCTGGGCTTGAGAAAATTTGTAATGAGTGCTATGTGTGAATTACATATGTCATATTTATTTTCATAAGGACTATGCATGCTAGAATGAAAATATTTGATGTGATGCTTTTATATTTATTCTTGTGTGATATATCTTGTCATATGCATCACGGTTTCACTTTGTCACACACACATGCACCCTAAGGATGCAATGATTTAGGGGGAGTCTCCTATATATTTTAGTATGTGCAATTGATATTTGAGGTCATTTTGTGAATTCTAATCATAAGCACATATTAAGGGGGAGCATCTCATAAATCATTGAACCCAAAAGTTTAAATGTTTATATCATTTTGTAAGCTTTAATCAAGTTGTCATCAATCACCAAAAAGAGGGAGATTGAAAGTGCATCTAGCCCTTTAGTGGGTTTTGGATGATTGAATGACAACGTGATTAAAGGACTAACCCGTTTGCTAAGTGTGAACAAGAAATAGGTTATCTCACAGGTACTTAATGAAAGCTAAAATGATGTGTTGTTGTATAAACAATCTAGTTCAAGCACAAGACAACAATGCAAATGGAATTCATATGAAGGCTTATTCATTGTGGGATTTCCATGTACTATGTGAAAGCAAGCTCGTGATTATTAGTTAATAAAACATGAGGGAGTGCATATGGAATGATCTCATATTTGAAGCTTGCTAAATTAAAATGAAAAAGATAACAATACATATGAATGGATGATTTAACACAAGATGTGACTTGATAGCTTGAGATGGTGAAGATAGCAAGGAAAGGCTTCGAGGTACTAAGCAAGGGTGAAGGGCAAGCGACGGCTTGGCGGCCGAAGAACCTAGCTAGGGTGAAGAAGAAAGTACTTGCATTTAGTTGAGGTACTAATCAAGCTAAGATGGTCATATTGATGTGAAGGATCAAATCTATAATGAAGTATTTGATGGAAGTGACTTGATACATTTGGGATTATTCAAATTTGATGAATGGAATTAACTCACATGCCCAAGATGGCTATGCTCAAGTGAAAAGATCAACATCAACATGTTAGCACCCTTACTTGATGAAGATTGGAAGGGACGGCATCAATTCAAAAGAAATCAACTCAAGTGGTATAAATTCTTTTTTGTTTTGATCTTGAGTTTAATAGGTATGCCGTACTACTAAGAGGGATGCATCATGTTGATAGATAATGTTTCATAAGTGCTCAAGCCAACCCATGTGAGTTTTGAGTATTTGAGCGACAAAAGTGCTAACTGATTTCTTGCTGGTCTGGCAATACCGAACGTGTCCGGTATTTGTCTAGCAGCTGTAAAATTGTTGTTCTCGGGTTGGTTTGTCAGGAGTTCCGACGTAGGTCGGGAGTTCCGACAGTCGGGAGTCCCAGCATGGGTCGGGAGTTCCGATGTCTCGCACTTCAACTGACTTGGAGGTTTCACTGTCCTGGTCACACCGGACGTGTCCGGTATGGATGACCAGAAGCCAACGGCTAGTTTTCAAAAGCCGTGAGGGTCAGGAGTACCGACGTGAGTCAGGAGTTCCGACGATCGAGAGTTCCGACATGCATCGGGAGTTCCGACACCTCACTAACTTTAACTCAGTTACATGTTTTTCAAATATGCTGAGGGTCGAGAGTTCCAACGTAAGTCGGGAGTTCCGACGGTCGGGAGTCCCGGCATTCATTGGGAGTTCCGACGCCTCACAACTTCACTATAACTTAGTTACCGTTGGTGCAGTATGAGTCATACCGGACATGGCTATAAAACGGCTAGTTTTTCAAGGGGGCTATAAATACCCCCAAACCTCCACCTTTGGAGGCTGCTGATTCTGCTGAGATAGATACACGTTTTTGAGCCTTGCCAACTCTCCTAAACCCTCTCTTAGTGAGTGTGTGATACAAATTGCAAAATTCATTTGTGGGTTAAGAGAGAATTTGAAAAAGAGAGCAAGCCACCACTTGAGCACTTGTGCATATTGTCAATCTCGTGATTCGCATTTGTTACTCTTGGACTCTTCGGTCCTAGACAGCTAGGTGTTGCCGGAGAGCAACCGAGAGATTGTGGTTGCTTCGGAAAGTTTGTAATGGTCGATTCTGCCGCCTCGGAATCATTTAGTGGAAGGAGAAAAAGGAGTTGGAAAAGACTTCGGCTAGAGTGATCTTCGTGGTATCCTCTAGGGCTGACCTTCGCTGGGTCGCCCGCAGCCCCCTCAACGGAGAGTAGGACTCAAACGAGTCCGAACTTCGGTAAAACAAATGTCGTGTCTAAATTCGCATTTCATTTGATATTTGTGTTGCTTTAGCTATTCTGCAGGTACTCTGTGTATATTACTATCTCTAATAGTTTCCTGCAGTTTGGATTGAAGATAGAAATCAAAGGGAGCAAATTCGGGGCTGTTCCACTGAAGTCGTGAATACCGGACACGTCCAGTATACATACTGGACACGTCCGGTATTAGCCCCTGCGCCAAACTGAATCGTATTGTGTTCTAACTTTTTGGTTGCAGGCGTTTAGCTCCTAGATTCATTTAGTATCTTTTATATACTCTGTGGCTAACTTGTGAGGGGTGGTACTACTCGTTATTTGGAGTTTCCATTTTGGAAACTCCCTTTACTAATTGTTTCCGCATTTAAAGGTGTTAATTCTCAGAAACGCCTATTCACCCCCCCTCTAGGCGGCATCCTAGGTCCTTGCACTTCTTTTCAAGTTTAAGCCCTTGATCATCGCCATGCCATTACCATTGTCATGTTATGATCTTCATTAGCTTCTCCACTTGAAATGTGCTACCTATCTCATGATCACTTGATAAACTAGGTTAGCACTTAGGGTTTCATCAATTCGCCAAAACCAAACTAGAGCTTTTAGGTGTCTCAAAGGCCCTGTTCGGCTGCCGGTTTTTTCAGCTGGTGGGCTGATAGTGTTTTGTTTTGCGTGAGAAAACACTATATTATGACATTTGTAGGAGCACAAAGGGAAAAAATCGAAATCGACCTTAGGACACCTCAGGTAAAAGTCAGACAACTACTCCCGCTCTAATAGAAGATGTTCTTTATTCGTTCATGTATTCACTTTACTATAAAAATAACTCTTCTTCTCCCACTAGTTCAAATATTTTTGCGCTAATACTCTGGTGCCGACGTCTATCCGGATGACCCATTTCCGTTCCCGAGCTAGCACAGCGACCGGGCCCAATAGGCCCATCTGCGCTCTCTCTTCTTTATCTACTCCATCTGCATTGCGACGGCGACAGAAATCCCCAGCTCCTTGCTTCGCTCATCGCGGCTCACCACGCTGTCCACCCACCCCAAGCCGCCTCGCGGTGGCACCCCCATCCCTCGTCGAGCCACGCCACGTCTGCCGCCGCGTCGTGCTCCATCCCCGCCGCGACCGCTCCGCCTCGTCGCGCCGTGCCCGGTCCCCACCCCTACGCGTCGTGCTCCGTTCCTCACCGAATCGAGGTGCTGCCGACGCCACCGTTCCCCACCAGGAGGTCGTGCCCGCTGTCGCTGCACCTCGCGCTCCCTTCTTTCCTCGGATGTTGCAAGCGTATGCTTCATGTCTTTCCGATGTTTCAGAGTTATATTGCAAGTGTTTTATATGAATGTTGCAAAAGTAGATCGGGATGTTGCATATGTTGCGATGGGCGTACACGTATGTTGCAAATATCTGTTTCCAATGTTTCATATGTTTTTTAGACGCATGTTGCAAGTGTGTTTATCTGGATGTTGCATATGTGTTCACACATATGTTGCAAGTATTTTATCTGGATGTTGCGTATGTTTTGCAATGGTTTTCAAGTGTCTTTCAGGTGTTTTTGCGAGTATTGCAGACGCATGTTTCAAGTGTTTCATCTGCCTTCAGACGTATGTTTCAAATGCCACATTTGAATATTTCAAAAGTAGATCAGGTGTTTTGCACATGTTGCAACCTGTTGCAATCGCTGGAGGGCGCGAGGGGTCGTGCCATCGTGCGGGGCGTAGACGCCGCGCGGGTCAGGTGGGGCGCAAACGCCGTGTGGGGTCAGGCCATACGCGAAGTGCAGTCGCGGACGTCCGGACGAGTCCTCAACTTTTTTTTCTGGTCAATTCGGGGGAGTTACCACCTACTTATATTGAATCGAAGGAGCTAAAAGCTCAAACAAATACAGCATACTTCCGGCATACCAGAAGGTGTACACAGAGCAGGAGAGGGGAGGGGGTGGAGAGACAGAGCAGAGAGAGGAAATGAAGAGTCGTCACAGCAGCCCAGGCCACAGACAACTTGGCATAAAAAATCAAGAAAATGACGCTACCTATTGGAGACAAGCCGAATAGTCGTTATGGATTTGGTAAGGCGACCACACAAGTGAGAAAAAAAATGTATTGCTATAGAACTAAACGATGTCAGGATTGCAATATAGACAGCACTATAGTACAAATGTTTCTATCTAGGCTAAACTATATGAGTTTACATTGTGATCGGTATCGAGTAGGATGATATGGGTTGTAGGATCACTATAATACGACACAATAAGTTTCAAGCATGTGTGTCGGTTGGATTTGATCATGCTAGAAAACGAAAAAAAAAATCCCCATCTCTGGTTAGCCCAATGGAGGCTTTGTGAACTCCCACGAAGAGCAATTGGTCATTCTCTCCTTCACATTCTCTTGTATTTAGATCTTTCATTTGTGTAGAATTGGCTGTTTGATGTACAAAATTTGTATGTATAGAGCTAAATGTGTTTCGAAGCGATTGCAAGTGCTGATTGTACACTTCACTTCACCAAAGACGTTGTGAAGTCTTGAAGACATCTAGAGTTTGGACATGTTGCGTTAGCGGTGAGTTTTGTCACTCAATTATTAGCTTTATATTCTCTGGCTGAAACATAGATCGATTATTTTATTTTCTAGATTTTTAGATCTTTCTTTGAGACAATGTTCGTTTTCTTTAGGAACTTCGTACAAAGAGGAAATGTCGACATGAAGAGAATGTAATGTAGCTGCTACAATTATTACTGACACGATCACACGAGCAGAGATAGATGGGAAAAAATACAGCTTGAAATAAATTTGAGTTTGGTTGGGAGAGTTGCATGCACATTGCACAATAACAATTGTATCACTTTCCTTCCATATTATTCCGGGAATTATATCGAATCCATCCCGACGCGGCCACGGCGGGCGCTGTCGTCGGCGGCGGATGCGGGCTTGCGGGCGAGCCGACGAGCCGCTGTCGTGACCCCGCGCGCCGCGGGCGAGCAGCCGACGACGGGAGCGCCACAACCGAGCAGCAGGACACGGCCGGTGCGGAGCTCGCCTCCCAGGCGGCGCGCCGAGGACTTGCTCGCCCGCGGCGTGCTGCTACTGCTTGCGGGCTGTCTTCCTCTCTGTTCTCTCCCGTGCACACTGCACTTGCTCGCCGGCGTGGGCTCAGAGTTGAGCTAGGGGCCACGGGATACGCTGGGGAGAGATGCAAACGGAGAAGGAGCTCACCACGACGCCGATGGTGGGCTTCTTGTCGTCGAATGCTGACCGGAGAGGGAGGGAGCTGAGGCGAGGCGGACGGCAACTCCGGCGAGCTTGCGACGAAGGTGTTGCTGGCGTGGGTTGATGCGAAGGAGCGGTTTCACTGACTCGTAGTGCCTCTGCGAACTCAAAGGAGGAGGAAATGAGGTCGGAGGACGGAGAACAGCGAGCTCAAACCGAGCTCGACAATGGCGGCTGTGCCGGCGAAAATGGGTGCTGGAGAGTGGGGAAGGGCTCGGGTAGTGATGGAGCGGTGGAGGCGTGTGCTCGCTGTGTTGTGGCCCAACTTATATAGGGCAAAGAGGGAGCGAAGAGGAGCCGGTCACGAGCTCAGAGGCATGCTGCCCATGGCGACTGCGATTGGCGCTCCCGAGGTGTGCGGATGGCGCTGCAACTACTACGAGGGTAGAGCGGGGGACGCGGAAGGAAGGGAGGGGGCCTGGTCCTCGCGGCGGGCGAGCTTGGTCGCGTCAGGAGCGGGAGGAGATGGGTTGCTACTCACGGGCTGCCGGCTTGCTGCTGCTGCTGCTCGCCATGGCCATGGCAGCGTCAGGATGGAGAGAGAGGAGGAAGAAGAAGATGACATGTGAGGCCCGCGTGTCAGTGACAGGGGTAATGAAGTATACGTCTTCATATACGACCCAGACTTTGTCCATACGTATTCAGTAGCATTTTTGTGGGAAACAAAGAATTGTAACGGCATGCTTCAAAATAGACGAATAGTAATGACGTTTCTCCAAACATCAAAAATTATAATAGCATAAATCCAATTAACCCTTATCTAAAACCCTTTTCTAAATATTGCACAACTTCAGAAATTATAGCGTGAACTGCAGCACTCTGGAGGCATCTGAAGTCATAGATGCTAACCTGCTCTCTGCCATCATAGCATCACCTGGGAGTAGAAGAGGAAATATAACACTCAAGATGTAAAGTTGCGAAATTTTCATTGTCATATTGGGCATCCACAGGCACATAGTTCAGCAGGATTTTAGGGCGAGTTCATCGCTTTTCAACCCATCACAAATCTACCAACATTGGAACAGCATGGCGAGGCAGATTAGCCTTGGGCAGCATCTAAGAGGCAGGAAAAGCTTTCGCCAGGGAGGCAGGGATCGCAACCACCATTCCTCTTTATGAACTTAGAAGACCAGCGTTTGTGGCATGTTAAAAAGAGCACGAATAGTCTCACTGGCGACATCCAACAGCTGTAGATACTCATCTGCCCCATCAACCAAGCACTGTAAAATCATCCAAAAGGGGAAAGGTGAGAAATGTAACATTACAGATACTATAGAAGTTTCAGTATGTGATACATCTGTGGATACAGTTTCAGTGACTTGCTACAAGATAAAAACATGCAACTCTAATATGGCAGGCTTCAACATCATATTATTTCTGAACAAGTCATGTGGAAGAAAAAAGTTCTAGGTTTCCCTTTAGAAGAGTACAAGTCATGGGAAACAAGAAAAGGATGAACATGAGAACTGTAGTACTGTAATTTTAGTCGGACAAACCTTATCAGTTTCCCCAAGCTTTTTACATATCCTTGCCTTTTGATCATCTTGAATATCATCCGCGCTAACAATCACATCTAGAAACTGCACAAGTACTACAGTTAGCAGCAGTGACAGATGAAATCAACAGGAATAGTAATTAACTGAAGTATGGCATCTAGAAACAAAATAAACAGATGACCTGTGCCATCAGCTGTGAGACTGGATATCCATCTGCTATAATATTGCTAACTTCCTTGTTCGCCACGTCAAATTCACCAGATTTGCAGGCTGCAAGCAGTGACTTGACAACATCTTCAGGAATAACCTGACACAGGGAGACAAACATGATGAATGGACGAGTTTGATTTCTCTTTGTTCAGGTCACCAATTACTTGCATGGTAAAATTTCTCATGATATAAGATATTTTTCCAAGGAAAAGCACAATTAATTTCCTTTAAGCATAAACAATTTTATTGCTATGTGTGTAAAACTTCGTTGAAGGCTAGAACTACACTAAGTTCTGGGGGAACAACATCATCAAGCATGAATAAACTTTTTATAACAATATAACCTCAAGCATAAAGCAAAAAATAATAATTAATTCATCATCGCACTATACAGGAACTAGTAAATTCGTACTATGTGATAAATTAGCATATTCACAAACAAAAGAGGAGAAAAGTGAATGGTGCTGTACCCCTGAAACACTGATCAAGTCACTGGAAGAGAGAGAAGATCCAAATAAGCGAGCTGCACTCTGCAACAAACCAAAAGTATATGGAACTACGATCAGCTGAGCACAGCTTAATGCCAAATAGTAGATTTGGAGAAAATTCATACCTGAAGATAGGTTATAGCACGACGAAGATCACCTTGAGAAATGGCACTCAGCGTGGACAGCGCCTAATTAGAGAATTCAAAGCATCTCAACCAAGTAATTATTAAATGAAAGAATGCTCCAAACAATTGACCAGATATTATCATAATAATGTATGATGCATATAAACATCATCTGATTCATCACGAATAAGGCTAATTTAAATACCTGAGCATCAAGATTAAGACCTTCTTCATTGCATATATGCATAATGCGGCTGCTCATCACTTCTTCTGAAAGAGGCTTGAACCTAAACTTGGCACATCTCGATGCAAGTGGTTCTATTATCCTGTAACATTAACAATCATGAATCACAAAAATTCAATATTTGTACCATAGAAAAATAATAAGATCACGTTGACAAAATACAACTCCGCCTATGTTGTCTCAACATAGCAGGTCCCAAGCCCTCTGATACGGCGTTGCCGCCGTGGAGTACGCAGGGGAGACTGGAGAAGGAGCTGAGACTGGGAATTGGAGCGAAGAGGATAGCGAGGCAATGGCGCGGTGGGGGAATCGCCGGCGGCAACGGTAGAACCGTGCGCGGCCACCGTCGAAGAGGAACCCCACCCGCTGGGAGGTTCTATTCTTCTTCGATGATCCGATTACATCCCTAAATGCAGCCTTTATAGTCCAGGTGCATTCCAACAAACTCTAGTTGAGATCCTAAAAATCCTCCCTAATTATTCCCTAATTATTTCTTATTTCCTAATATATAGTGCCTTAGGCACTGCTGGCCGTGGCCCTCATCTGGCGCCTATAATGGCGACCTATGAAGGAGTCCACAACATTTCCCTCCTCCCCAACAAACAGCTCGTCCGCGAGCTGAAACGCCAGGTAGAGCTCCTTGAAATCAGCTAGCGGCTCCCAAGTAGCATCAGCAGGAGAACAGCCAGTCCACTGCACCAACAGCTCCCAGATACCTCGGTTGAGACGAGCTCGCACCACCTGAGACGGAGTAGGCACCACACGACCACGAAGAATGGTTGGTAACGGCATGATGGACGCAGGTGGATCACCTTCATACTTCTTCAGCAAGGCGACGTGAAAGACATCATGGATGCGCGCCTTCGGAGGAAGCTGCAGACGATAAGCGACCGTGCCAAGCCGCTCGATGACTTGATAAGGGCCAAAGTAGCGTGGCCCAAGCTTGGAGGGGGAGGCAGCCGTGATGCCCACCGCTGTGCGCTGCTGCAAACGTAGAAGCACCCAATCACCAACAGCAAACTCCACATGGCGACGTTTCTGGTTCTGGTGCTCCCTCATGGTGTCCTGAGCCAAGATGAGACGCTCGCGAATCTCAGCCAGGAAGATATCACGGTCGCGGAGCTGGCGATCCACAGCAGCCACACGGACCGCACTCGGCGTGTAAGACATCAGAGCCGGAGGCGGTCTGCCATAGACGACCTCAAACGGTGTAGTCCGAAGGGCGGATTGGTATGAAGTGTTGAAGCAAAATTCTGCCCAAGGAAGCCACTGCAGCCAAGACCGGGGCCGATCACCAGCGAGGCACCGCAGATACATGACAATGATGTGGTTGGTGACCTCAGATTGACCGTCCGTCTGAGGATGGAAGGCCGAGCTGCGCAGGAGCTTGACCCCAGCCAGCTTGAACAATTCTTCCCAGAAGTGGTTGGTGAAGACCGTGTCACGATCACTGACAATCGAACACGGGAAGCCATGGAGCCGGACGATGCTACCGAAGAATGCCCGGGCCACGGACTGCGCGGAGTAAGGGTGGCTCAAGGCCACAAAATGAGCCATCTTGGAGAAGCTGTCGACGACGGTCAAGATGACCGACTTTCCGCCGACTCGCGGAAATCCTTCCACAAAATCCATGGCGATGTCACTCCAGACATGGGTCGGCACAGGCAAGGGCTGAAGGAGGCCTGCCGGGTGGAGATGTTCCGTCTTGTTCCGCTGGCAGACAGCGCAGCCGCGTACAAAGTCACGGACAAGGCTGTGGAGGCGGCTGTTGTAGAAGGAAGCTCGCAGCTGGTGAAGAGTCTTCTGGGCACCCTCATGACCGGCCTCATGAGCATCACGGAGCAGCTGTGGCCACAAGCTGGAGCCCTCCGGGACGAAGACACGGCTGTTGTAGAGCAGCAGGCCGTCAACAAGTTGCCACCCTGCAGGAGCTCAGCAAGCTGACGGTACAGGTCCTAAGCCGCTGCATCGTCGTGTAGCTCAGCACGCAGGGTGTCGTAGTCGGTGAAGAGGGGCCCGGACAGGGCCAAGACTGCAGCCTCCGCATCACGGCAAGACAGCGCGTTGGCGACGGTGTTGAACTTGCCGGCGCGGTACTCAACTGTGAGGTCGTAACCGAACAGCTTGGAGACCCACGTGTGCTGCGGGATGGTCGTCAGGCGCCGGTCCAGGAGGAATTTGAGGCTCCAGTGGTCGGTTCAGATGGTGAACGCCCGACCCCAAAGGTAAGGCCGCCAATGACGGACAGCCTTGACCGGCCCAATCAGCTCACGTTCATATGCTGGGAGCTTGGCATGGTGAGGAGCGACCGGCCGGCTGAAGAAGGCGATGGCGCCGTCGCCTTGGTGCAGCACAGCGCCAAATCCAGCACCGAACGCATCGCAGTCGACGACGAAACGCTTGGTGAAGTCCGGCAGCTGAAGCAGCGGTGCGGTGACTAGTGCCGCCTTGAGAGCGACGAAGGCAGCTTCCGCGTCGGCCGTCCAAGTGAATGCCTCCCGCTTGAGGAGGGCAGTGAGAGGTGTTGCCACGCCGCCGTACCCCGCGATGAATTTGCGGTAATATCCAGTGAGGCCGAGGAACCCTCGCAGGGCACGTGTTGTACGCGGCCGCGGCCAAGCTTCCACTGCTGCGACCTTTTCAGCATCCATGGTGACTCCCTCGGTGGAGATGATGTGGCCGAGGTAGGCCACGGACGGTTCGCCGAAGTAGCACTTGGATCGTTTGGCGAAGAGACGATGATCGCGCATGATCTGCAACACCGCTTTAACATGCTGTAAATGTTCAGCCCACGAGGGACTGTAGACTAGGATATCATAAAAAAAAACCAAAACAAAGAGGCAGATGAACGGCTTCAGCACATCGTTCATGAGCGCCTGAAAAGTTGCCGTCGCGTTGGTGAGGCCGAAGGGCATGACGAGGAACTCGAAGTGCCCCCGGTGCGTCCGGAAGGCAGTCTTGGCGACGTCATCTGGGTGCATGCGCACCTGGTGGTACCAGCTGCGCAAATCAATCTTGGTGAAGAAGCGGGCACCCCTCAGCTCGTCCAGGAGTTCGTCCACCACTGGGATTGGAAACTTGTCCTTGACGGTGGCGTCGTTGAGAGCGCGGTAGTTGACGCAGAAGCGCCAACTATCGTCCTGCTTGCGGACCAGGAGCACCGGGGAGGAAAAGGGTGAAGTCGACTCCCGGATGATCCCTTGGCCGAGCATGTCCTCGCACTGCCGTTCGATCTCGTCTTTGAGGAGCTGTGGGTACCGATACGGGCGCACCGCCACCGGTAGAGAGTTCGGCAGGAGATGGATCCTGTGGTCGTGGCGGCGTGGTGGTGGTAAACCACGGGGCTCCTCAAAGATGTCGCCGTATGACTGTAGAAGCTCCTCCAACACAGCACGGGAATCGGTGATCGCGCGAGCCGCCAATCCCCTGCTGTTGACGCCGGTCCAGTGGTGAGATCGGCCGTTGTACCAGAACGACATCGCCAGGGCGCCGAAGTCCCAGACGATCGACCCCAGCGTCCGTAGCCAGTGGACGCCAAGGACCAAGTCGAAGCCGCCCAAGTTGAGCGCGAAGCAGTCGATGGAGAAGGCCTCGCCACCAATGATAACTAGTGTAGCGAGACAGACGCCCGGGCTGCGCACCCGGTCGCCATTGGCCACCAAGACGTTGAGGCCGGCGCGTGGAGTGACAGCAAGGCCGAGGCGTTGGGCCAGCGTCGAGTGGATGAATGTGTGCGTGGACCCCGTGTCCACCAGCGCTCGTAGGTGGACACCACCCACCGTCACCTGCAGCAACATGGAGTCAGCGGAGTTGAGGCCGGTGAGCGCGTGGAGAGAGATCTCCACGTCATTGATCTCGCTGAAGGGGTCGTCCTCGCCGTCTGCCAAGTCCATGAGGAAGACGCCCATGGCGGTGCACTTGTGCTCCTTGCTGTACGGCTCCGGGCAAAAATAGCATTGCCCATTCTGGCATTTCTCCTGCATCTCTGCCGGTGTGAGGCGACGGAAGCGCGGCCGCGGCCCCTCCGACACTGTGGCGCCCGACGTAGCCGGGGCGGCCGATGCAATGGCGTGGCGACTCGAGCTCTTAGGCGCCGCAGAGCTGTTGACAGCAGAGGCCTCCGCCTGGCGCTGCTCGAACGCCCGCGCGAGGCTCATGGCCTTCTGAAGATTGGCCGGGTACTGCATCTCGACGTCGTGGGCTAACGGCTGCCCCAATCCGCCCGTGTAGAGGTCGATCACCGTCCGCGTGGTGAGGTTGTCACAGCGCGAGAGCAGGGCCAGGAAGCGCCGCGAATAGTCCTCCACGGTGCTTGTGCGGACCAAGGCCTTGATCTCAGCAATGGAGTTGGTGCGGATCAGCGGCCCAAAGCGGAGGTTGACGAAGTCGACGAACCGTGGCCATGAGACCATACCGAAGTCACGTTGCATCTGGTAGTACCAGTCAGCCGCGGTACCGTCGAGGAACAGGGACGCCATCCACACCTTCTCATCTTCTGGAACACGATGGCCACGGAAGAAGTTGTCGCACTTGTTGAGCCACGTCAGGGGATCAGACTCGCCGTCGAAGGTTGGAAAGGGGATTTTGGGTGGTCTGTGTGGCTCGCGTGGTCGATCGAGGGCCCGGCCACCACCGTAGGCGAAGTCGCGGCTGTGGTCGCGGAAGCTGCGGCCGTACTCGCGGCCAGCACCATCAAACCGGCGGCCCGGGTGATCCTCGTAGTCGCGGTCGTCGAAATCGCGGCCGCGGTAGTCGTCATAGCCGCGCCCGCGGTCGTCGTAGCCGCGACCGTCGCCGCCACGTTCTCCCCGACCGTAGAAGTCCCGATTGGAGTCGAAGCCGCGTTGAAACCGCTCCCGCTCGCGAAGGACGCGCTCGCGGAAGGTGGCCCAGGCGTGGTCTCACTCGAGGTCGAGCGCGTCGGCGTCCACTTCGTCGCGGTAGGTGGCGTCATCGGCGCCGTATTCATCTTCCCCGCCAGCGCCCTTTCCGGCGTCGGGTTTGCCATTCTCCACACGAGCGAGGCGGGCGGCGTGGGAGTTCAAGCGGTTGTTGATGGTGGTGAGTTGACCCAGAATCCGATCGAGCTTTTTGCGTCCATGGCCACAGGATCAGGCGCGGTGCCGGACATTGGTGTCGATGCACCGGCAGGGGTCTCTGATACCAAATTGATACGGCGTTGCCGCCGTGGAGTACGCAGGGGAGACTGGAGAAGGAGCTGAGACTGGGAATTGGAGCGAAGAGGATAGCGAGGCAATGGCGCGGTGGGGGAATCGCCGGCGACAACGGCAGAACCGCGCGCAGCCACCGTCGAAGAGGAACCCCACCCGCTGGGAGGTTCTATTCTTCTTCGATGATCCGATTACATCCCTAAATGCAGCCTTTATAGTCCAGGTGCATTCCAACAAACTCTAGTTGAGATCCTAAAAATCCTCCCTAATTATTTCTTATTTCCTAATATATACTGCCTTAGGCACTGCTGGCCGTGGCCCTCCTTATCTGGCGCCTATAATGGCAACCTATGAAGGAGTCCACAACACCCTCGTAAAGAAGGAGGATTGTGATAGGCGTGGCGAGCCAACGTTAAATCTAGCCATTCTAATGGAGATGAAACCCGAAAGAAAACCGTTGGGGCGTAACCCTCTTAGCGACGCGCCATATTGGGACCCGGGTATGGTGTTAAATAGGCAAGGGCCGGGTCGTCACCCCCGTGACGCGCCATGTCGTGATCTGGGCACGGTGTCAAATGAGCAAGGATCGGGTCGTTGCATCCTTAGTAGCGCTGGCGCGCTACATCGGCGCCCGGGTGTAGTAAAAAATGAGCAAGGGTCTTCCCATCTGAATCGACGGGTGCGAAGGGTAAGGAAGCTAGTTGAACCAATTAGAACCCGTTTAGGTAGTTGGAATGTAGGGTCGCTTACAGGTAAGTTAAGAGAATTAATTGATACCGCGACTAGGAGACGTGTAAATATATTATGCGTTCAAGAGACTAAATGGAAGGGTCAGAAGGCGAAAGAGGTGGTCAATACAGGTTTCAAGCTTTGGTTCACAGGGACAGTCGCGAATAGAAATGTAGTAGGAGTTTTGATTGATAAGAGGCTTAAGAATAGTGTGGTGGAAGTGAGAAGGCAAGGAGATAGGATTATCTTAGTCAAACTTGTCATTGGTGATATGGTCTTGAATGTAATTAGTGCGTATGCCCCCAAGTAGGCCTCGACGAGAGTGCTAAGAGACAGTTCTGGAAAGACTTAGATGGCCTGATTAGAGCTGTACCTAGCAGTGAGAAGCTTGTTATAGGAGGAGATCTTAATGGGCATGTAGGTACTACAAGTGCAATTTTCGAGGCAGTTCATGGAGGTTTTGGGTATGGTAGTAGGAATCAGGAGGGGGAGGAAGTTCTGAACTTCGCGGTAGCTTTTGACTTGATGATAGCCAACACTTTCTTTAGAAAGAGAGAATCTCATCTAGTGACCTTCACACAACACTCTAGCCAGATTGACTTTGTCCTCACAAGAAGAAAGGACAAACGAGCATGCTTGGGTTGCAAGGTGATACCAGGGGAGTGTGTTGTTTCTCAATATAAGCTTTTGGTGGTAGACTTTCTTTTTCAGGTGCATGGCCGTAGGGATAAATAAGCTAAGATTGAAAGAATAAAGTGGTGGAAACTGAAAGGGGAGACGTCAGAAGTATTCAGAGAAAGGGTTATCAAAGAGGGCTCTTGGAAGGAAGAAGATGACATAAACAACATGTGGGAGAAGATGGCAACCAACATTCGGAAGGTGGCCTCAAAGGTGTGTGGAGTAACCAAAGGAAGTGGAGGCGAGGCTAAAGATACTTGGTGGTGGAACGAGGAAGTCCAAAGGGCTATTAAGGAGAAGAAAGAATGCTATAGACGCTTGTATCATGACAGGAGTGTGGACAACATAGAGATGTACAAGGTGGCAAAGAAGACTGCAAAGCGAGCTATAAGTGTGGCAAAGGGTAGAGCGTACGAGGATCTTTACCAACATTTGAGTACGAAGAAATGAGAGAAGGACATTTATAGGATGGCTAGGGTTCGGAAGAGAAAGACAATGGACTTCAACCAAGTTAAGTGCATTAAGGATGAAAGGGAGCATCTCTTGGTGAAGGAGGATGAGATCTGACATCGATGGCAAGAGTATTTTGACAAATTGTTCAATGGTGAGAATACGGACACAACCTTTCAGTTGAATGACTCTTTTGATGACACCAATAGGCGCTTTATGCGGAGAATCCAAGAATCTGAGGTCAGAGAGGCGTTAAAAAGAATGAAACGAGGTAAGGCAATGGGACCGGATGGTATCCCAATCGAGGTGTGGAGATGCCTTGAGGACATAGCTATAGTATGGCTAACCAAGCTGTTTAACCATATTTTTCGATCGAACAAGATGCCTGACGAGTGGAGGAGAAGTATATTAGTACCGATCTACAAGAATAAAGGGGATATTCAAAGTTGTACTAATTACCGGATAATTAAGTTGATGAACCATACTATGAAGCTATGGGAGAGTTATCGAGCATCGCTTGAGAGCAATAACGCAGGTCTATGAACCAATTTGGTTTCATGCCCGGAAAGTCAACCAAGGAAGCCATTTTCTTAATAAGACAAGTTATGGAACAGTATAGGGAGAAGAAGAAGAACCTACCTATGGTTTTTATTGACTTTGAGAAGGCTTATGATAAAATACCAAGGAATGTTATGTGGTGGATTTTGGACAAACATAAAGTCCCAACGAAGTACGTCGAGCTCATTAAGGACATGTACAACAATGTTGTGACTAGTGTTCGAACAAGTGATGAAGACACAAATGACTTCCTGATTAGGATATGACTACATCAAGGGTTAGCTTTGAGCCCTTATCTGTTTGCTTTAGTGATGGATGAGGTCACAAGGGACATACAAGGGGACATTCCTTGGTGTATGCTTTTCGCGGACGATGTAGTGCTAGTTGATGAAAGTCGAACAGGAGTGAATTAGAAACTGGAGTTATGGCGGGAGACTTTGGAGTCCAAAGGTTTTAGACTCAGTAGAACTAAAACTGGGTATATGAGATATGACTTCAGCACTACTATTCGGGAGGAAGATATTAGTTTCGAAGGTCAAGTAGTGCCTAAGAAGGATATCTTTCGATATTTAGGATCAATACTACAGAGAGACGGGGATATTGATGAAGATGTTAGCCATAGAATCAAAGCAGGGTGGATGAAGTGGCGCCCAGCATCTGGTGTCCTATGTGACAAAAGGGTAACACAGAAGCTAAAAGGCAAGTTTTATAGGACGACGATTAGACCTGCTATGTTGTATGGTGCAGAATGTTGGCCTACGAAAAGACGACATGTTCAATAGATAAGTGTCGCGGAAATACGTATGTTGCGTTGGATTTACGGTCATACAAGAAGGGACAAGTTCGGAACGATGATATACGTGATAGATTAGGAGTAGCACCAATTGAAGAAAAATTTGTCCAACACCGGTTGAGATGGTTTGGACATGTCCAACGGAGACCTCCGGAGACACCGGTGCGTAGTGGAATTCTAAGTCAGGATAGTAACGTGAAGAGAGGCAGAGGAAGACCAAAGTTGACTTGTGTAGAGACAATAAAAGGAGACTTGAAAAGATGGAATATACCCAAAAACTTAGCCTTAGATAGAAGTGCTTGGAAAACAGCTATTCACGTGTCTGAACCTTGATTGCTTCTGCTGGTTTCAACTCTAGCATACCCCAACTTGTTTAGGACTTAAAGACTTTGTTGGTGTTGGTGTTGGTGTTGGTGTTGAGTGTTGACAAAATACCTGCTGATATAGTTGCATATAAAAAAGAATCTGGTCACTTTGGAGTAAGTCTCCATGGTACGCCTCAAAGCATTCTACAGAAGGATATAAAATATCAACTTAACATATGTATTAGGTCTGAAGCATTTATTACATATAGAAGAATGCTGTGTGACAATATACCTGGGCATCTTCTGTCATTGAATCTGCTTCATCAAGTATAATAATCTTGTAAGGTGGGCAGGGATAACCACTGAAGTCCATCACAACAAGAAAACTTGTAAGGAATACAAAAATCGGATGGAATTGAAAAGCTTTCTAATTTTGATGAGCTTACGCTTTCCGTGCAGTACCAACAGCAACAGCAGCAAAGTCCTTGATTTTCGTCCTCACCACATTAATTCCACGATCATCACTAGCATTGAGCTCCAAAACTCTCGACTTATACAGCTCTGGACTGAAACATCCAAAGAGGAGAAGAAAACTGAGTCCCCAAACCAACTGAGAGTAGTGTTGTGTTTTTTTTTTTTCAAAACAAGACAGTTTCTAATGTCATTTCCACACTTACTAGCATGGATATGCAAATTTCATGAATAAATTTGAGGAATTAACCATCACAACCACATGCATAAAACAGATAACAGAGGCAACGCTGGTTGTCTGACAGTCATTCTCAATAAGTTAAAAACAATTGTGAGTCGAAGAGGAAATCATACTCGCTACTTTTGTATTAGTCAGAGTTCCTCTTAAATGGCTATTTTAAACACATATAGTTTTATTTTGCTGCTGTTCTGTTGCATCAAAAAGGTAACTTGACTATGTATCATTCGACTCAGTGATAAGCACCAACATATACATGGGTTACAGATTGTACAAACAGACATGCCAATCTTCGCCCCATAAAAACAAGATTATAAATTTCGAATATTTTGATGGTCCATCCTTGATGGAAATAATCAACCTTCCAAAAAAAATTCTCACACATATGTAGAGCCTCTAACAGGACCTCCAGCAAATTAATCATTCAAGCTAAATAATGCCTATGGAACCTTAGAATGGGCTGAAAATGCAAGTAAATTAGGGATCTCCACAACCGTTGCTGTTCTTTTTTACCATTTTAAAAGAAAAAAAGAGTATTTTGTGGCATTGAAGGATATATAATCGTCAGTAATATCAAAGGATCAACTATAGCAAGCTGCACTCGCCATCAATTGCTCCATTGCAGTAGCAACTACTCATGCTGGCAAGTCTCAGGCAATCCAAGATTACATAGCACACTACTCATGCTAGCACAACCAAATTAAGAAATCGTACACTAAAAGACAGGGTCCAGCACGAGGGTATACCCGTAGAGCTGGTAGGCAATGGCGAGTGCGGTGGTGGTCTTTCCCGTCCCCGGCGGGCCGTAGAACAGCATGTGCGGCAGCTGCAAGCGACCAAACAGCAAATAAAATAAGAAAATCTCCAAGGGGGTTCCGCAAATAAAAAGAAGAAATTTTGTGGGGGCGGAAGAGGGGTTAGGGTTTAGCGTTTACTCACGTCGGCGGTCTGGAGGGTGTTGGTGAGCACCCGAATCACCTCCTCCTGGTGAGCCACATCCTTGACCTGCCTCGGCCGGCTGCAACCCCAGCAAGAACAAGCGCGATTAGAGAGAACCGCCAGTGCTCCATTCCAAATTCCGGGGGGAAATTGTGGGGGAAGAGAGGGAGGGGTGCGGGCTTACTATTTCTCCACCCATGGCTGCGACATCGGCACGAGCGGCGCCATGGTGGCGAGTGGGCGGGTTGCTCCTGCGTTTTCGTGCGCTGCGATTTTCGGGTCTCCTCTTTCCACAAGGCGCTGGGACTCGGGTTCACCTCGCTTGCCTCCACCACCAGCGCCTTCGAGGATGTGCTCCCGTCGTTTCCCTAAGCAGCGGCGACCATAGTCGAAAAAAAAACAGCGGTGACCACAGATTTGGTCGATAGGGCCGTCATTTGGCCAAAGAAACCTCGATTCGGTTAGAGTAATGTTGGGGAAATTTTGATTTGTGGATAGAAGAAAGTGAAGGGGAGAACGATTTTGTTAGGTTTCTATAAACCAGATCTATACAACGTAATTGATAAAGATCATGAAACAAGCTTTATCTTTTCTATATAACTAGATAAATAGCCGTGCGTTGCATCTGGGTCATAAATTTTTTGTGGCCTATGGTTGCCACAACTTGCGGCATACACGAATATATATTAAGAAAAGTTCTACAAATTTAAATACATAGTAAATTTAAGCTTGTTTCATGATCTCTATTACCTATATATTACAAGTTTTATCAAATAATAAAAAGCTAATAAATGATTTTGCATTGGATTTTCGTAAAAAAAATAGGACACACAAAGCCAGGGTGTGGGACCAACTATTAAGAACATATGCCCTGTTCGCTTTGCTGATATGTTGGTTGATTTGTTGTGAGAGAAAAATTAATGTTCGTTGGTTGAAAAAGTACAGTTTATAAGCCAAGCTAACCAGACGATACTCTATAGCAAGACGACGTATGAACGGATGCTCTTGATCTAATCTGATGGAAGATGGATGACGTGTGCCAGCACGACTCACACGATGGGGCATAATAACATCCCTCGTTGTTCGCTCCCGACGATGGCCAGCCATCAGATAGACGATGTCGTGCACCCGGGATAGCTGAGTCGCCACACGGGGAGAAGCGCTATGGGGGCCTGCGCGACGCCATTTTTCACCTCTGTGGCCTGGCTAGGATCACCACCCATCGACCGAGCTCTAGCTGCGAGTGAGTGTGTGACCAAGCAATGGGATGTCGTGCCGGTGTCTAGCTATCCAGGTGCCGCTGCCGCCGGATGCATGGCATGCACTCGCGTGTGCCCATCCGGGCAACTTGCATTGGTCGTACTCGTACCTAGGTGACACCGAGGGCAGAGACACAACGGAGGGGTTCTCATCCGCCTTCCAGATCATAGGGTCCGTCTTTAGTGACTCATCTGGATTTAAGGGCCGCCACGGCCAAGCAGGTGCAGCAGCTCAGGTTCGTGCAGTTTGAGGATTGATTCCCACTAAGGAGGGATGAGCGTGCCTCAGAGGGTTTCTATACACCACTGCAGGAGGATTTCTATAATGCATATCTTAACAATGGGGTGGCCTTTAGATTTCAGCGAGTTTGTTCCATTAAGGCCATTATAGCAGCAGCTGGAGAGCAGATCCGTCCTCACCTCTCTTACTTGTCAGGGCTAACATGTTTACTTGGACGGACAGGTAGATATATTCCATCTTGGGTCTATGAGTTCTATGCTACACTTTGGATTGACCCAGCTCATAGGTTCATTCACTTTGCATTTAGAGGCAGAGACTACAGGCTGATGAGCTTCAGGGTCAGAGAGATTCTCAGGTTACAGGAGTCACCCATCCGCATTCACGAGGTTTGCTATGGACACACAGAGCCTCCTAGACGCTCTCACAGTGGTCTTGTGCCTCCCATAGATCTCATCCGACCTTGCTTCATAGAGCCATTCAACGATGGGTCAAGCAGGACACCTAGATATCTTACTCCTACGGCCAGACTGCTTGATGCTATCATGAGGAGGACCCTGCTACCAAGGATGGGATGTCGCGAGGGGTTGACTCGTATTCACTTATGGCTACTGAACTCTCTGATTTAGCAGACAGTGTTTGATGTATGAGATATCATTCTATCTAAGATGGAGGATACACTTGCAGAGGGGTTTAGGGGTCACCGACAGTTGCCCTATGCTCACTGGATCACCTTTCTGATTCACAGGGCAGTCATAGTGAGGCCTCCTGAGATGTTGGCAGAGTATTCTGGTGCTGCTATAGAGTTTCCAGCTTACAACATGACTCAGATGCTCTGCCATAGTACAGCGAGGACACCTAGCTAGCCACGTCGTCGCCCAGAGGTGCTAGAGTCTATAGCCCAGCAGGATAAGATTATCAGGGGCATAGCAGCTACAGAAGAGGAGCAGCTAGAAGCTCAGTAGGAGGGTATGGTTGAGAGCGACCCCAGCGATAGTATAGATGATGACTGCCAGGATATCCCTTAGATGCTTCCTCGATGACATGATGATGAGGCCAGTGGTTCTAGCTCAGCTCCACCTACACCGCAGATAGAC
Source organism: Miscanthus floridulus (assembly GCF_019320115.1). Classification (NCBI taxonomy): domain Eukaryota; kingdom Viridiplantae; phylum Streptophyta; class Magnoliopsida; order Poales; family Poaceae; genus Miscanthus; species Miscanthus floridulus. The sequence goes on from NC_089580.1 coordinate 188,360,118, forward strand.
CCCGCTCTTCTTGCTATACTTGAGCGGATAAGGCAGGATCAGGCTCGTCAGGCCTAGGAGACATTAGCTGCTCTAGCACAGGTATAGGCTAGACATGACGAGTTCTAGCGTCGGCAATAGGCTATCCAGTAGTAACAGTAGCTCCTCATGCAGCAACAGTTACTTGGATTCATGCAGCATGTTGTGACTGCTATTGGGGCTCCACCGCCATAGCTTACACCTCAGCTTGGCCAGCGTGCCACCACTTCATAGACTCTAGTTCTATAGCCTAGTGGGCTTTAGAGTCAGGGATAGACAGCTACTCAGTTTGCTTCATCTACAGAGCAGGTGTCCCAATGGTTTGCTTCGCCAGTGATATCCTAGGGCCCGTGGTTCACACCGCTACATACGGGCTTCACACTAGCTCAAAGTTTGTCGATGCTTGTGCGAGACACCCTAGTCTCTAAGAGCCTTGGTGCTACCTTCAATGAGTTGATAGGGCTACCGACACCGCTAGATCTACATGTCCCTAGTCCTTCCATAGTTGCTCCTATTACTAGGACCACAGAGATGCTCCCTTTATCAGTTGCATCATCAAAGCCACCTGCTTCAGTGATACCTGCAGAGTCATAGGCCACACTAGTCCTAAATCTGACCCAAACCGCTTCAGCGTCACTTCCAATGACAAAGGGTCATATAACTTAGAGCTCAGGATCAGATGATAATGTTGCCCAGTTCTAGATTGCTCATCGCACCTCAGCGCCCGACTTGTCCGCTACAGTCCCGTCGATCGACCCTTTGGTTTTGGTGTTTGACGCCAAAGGAGGAGAGGGATCAAGTATGATAAACTTAGGGGGAGCGATATATCTAGGGGGAGCTTATCTATTATATTTGGATTTTTATGCGTGATACTCTATTATGCATTCATGTTTACCTTCATGCATTGAACTACGTACATGTGATATTAATGTGATTGTGGTATTTATGTGATATATGACATGTGTGCTCTCTACTTTGATCTTTATGTATGTCGTGTCACTTGGTTATGCTCATTTGCTTTGCTTCCGCATTTTTACTCCGATGCAAATGAGTTTTATTACCTATACTCATGCTTATTCCATATCTATTGAATGCATCATGTTGGCTTGGGTCAAATAAGCTTGCCTAACTCTTTTGTTCTTTTTGTCAAAAGCTTATATGAACTAAGCATGTTAAAAACCTCATCTCTTTTTACATACTTGAGGTTGTATTGTCATCAATCACCAAAAAGGGAGAGATTAAAAGCATCTAGGCCCCTAGTTGGGTTTTGGTGATTAATGACAATACAAGATTACTGTGACTAACGTGTGTTTTGCAGATGCAATTAAGTTAGGTCATGGTAACAATAATTGATTATGCAATCATGGTTGTCATGCCCCTACGATGGAAATCGTTTTGGTTTTGAAATGATGGACTAGTTCTAAGTGTCATTTGGTATTGAAGAGACACTTAGAGTAGTTTAGGACTTTGTTTTTTCTTTGGCCGTACTATTAAGGGGGTATGGATGGGTAGCTTGACCTAGGTGAGTCTAGTGGATTAGGTGTGGTGCACACTTGTTAAATCTAGCACTAGGTAGCTCCAAAGTAGCCCTTAGATCAATTAGAGCAAACTTCATTCATATATGATTGTGAGTTGGAAGTGAATGGAGGGTCAAATGTTGACCGAACGCTGGTTCTGGTGTGACCGGATGCTGGCATAGAGTTCGGTCAGTTTATTAGATCAAGGTGAAGTCATCCGGTTGTGACCGGACGCTGAGAAGAAATGTGATCGAACGCTAGGTGCCAGAGTCCAGTCAACGACAACAAGGTTCTAGAGAGGGAGAATCCTGATCAGACATGTCCGGTTAGTGCTGACTGGACGCTGGTCAGGTTCTAGCTACTGACCGAACGCTGAGCAGCAAAGTGACCGGACGCTGGGTGTCAGAGTTCAGTGAACATCAGTAAGGTTCTAGAGAGCAGTTTTTGTGATCGGACGTGTCTGGTCAATGTTCGGTCACAACTTAATTGCTCGGTGGCAGGGAGAACTGACCAAAGCGTCCGATCAACTTGACCGGAGTGTCCGGTCACCCCGTAGTGACACATAATGGTTCGTTTTGAATGAGGGGTTATAAATACTTCCTCTATTCACTCAAGGGATCACTTTTGCTCATTTTAACAGCTAAGAAATACCCTTGAGAGTGCCAAGGAGAGCAAGGTCCTAGTGAGGTGATTGAGATTTAAGAATCTAAGAGAGAGGCCTCATTAGTGAAAAGAGAGTAGCAAGTGTGCATCCACCCTTCTCATTAGGCTTGTTGTGGTCAAATGATAGTTCTTGTTTGTTACTCTTGGTAATCGCCATCACCTAGATGGCTTGGTGGTGATTGGGAGTTTGGTGATCATCCGGTAGAGCTTGTGGATGACCCAACTCAAGTTATGAGCGGTTGTGGGTGATTCACCGCGATGGAGTATCAAAGAATCAACCTATAGAGAGCACTTGATCCTTACGCGGATCAAGGGGGAGCTACACCCTTGCGCGGGTGCTCCAACGAGGACTAGTAGGGAGTGGCGACTCTTCGATACCTCAACAAAATATCACCGCGTTCCACTTTCTCTCTTTACTTTGAGCAATTCAACTCTTGTCTTTACATTCATAGAATTGTCATGCTAGAGTAGGATTGGAATATAGGTTGCTAAACTTTTATGCGGTAGAACAATAGAAACACTTTCTAGGCACAAGGGGTGAAGTGGGCTAACTGTAGGGTTTAATTATTGCAAAAAATTTTAGAATTAGCTTAATTCACCCCCTTCTTGGGCATCTTGATCCTTTCAGCCATCTAGAAAGCCAAGTCTCCATGTCGTCAAGCCGAGAAAGCTGTTGACGTCATTATCACCCTCATCTTCAATAGACTCTCCATGAAGAAAATGAATCCATCCTGACCCCTCGCCGTCACGGGGGAGGAGGAGGAGATAAATCCTCATTACTAAGAAATTTAGCATGGAGAGACCCTAACCCTAAATGACTCGATCTAGTGGAAAACTTATAAAAACGATGGATCCCTAGTCCCTCTGGACTCTAGTGAGATGTCAGAGGGGGAAGAGAGGGGGACCAATAGTGGTAGAGGCGGGGGCTGTGGCGACGGCGACGACACTAGGGCGCGAGTCGCAAAGGGGCGAGTCTGGCCTCTTGCAAGTGTTTTAGAAGCATGTTGTAAGCATTTGTTTAAAATATTTCATCAGTTTTCAAATGTATATTGTAATTATTTTTTATTTGGATATTGCATATATTTTCACACATACGTTGCAAAAATATGTTCCAAATATGTTAGCTGTTTCAATCTTATGTTGCATTAAGTGTTTTTTCATGTTACAATTGTTTTATCTAGATGTTGCATATGTTTCACACACATGTTGCAAGTGTATGTCCAAAATGTTTTATTTGTTTTAAATGTATGTTGTATTTGAGTGTTTCATGTTGTAAGTGTAGATCACCGGCGTTGGTGTCCATCAGGGCAGATAGGGCCCAGCCGCGGCCACAGACGTGTGGAGGAGACATAGGCCCCACCGGCTATGTGGGGAGGAGGCATAGGCCACGCGATGCTGTTGTGGGAGAGGCGAGGGCGAATCTTCTAGATGTCCTAGAAGAGACGTGTGCCACGTTGATGTGGAAGGGGTTGGGATGAGTCATTCGAGCAGTGTAGGCAGTGGATCTAAAACGGACGGTTCGGATGCGAGCGTGGGAATCAGAGCTGGCGCAGAAGATGCAAGAATTCAAGCGGATGGGGTGGAGCAGCCGTGGACATCCGACCGCTAGTCAATGTGAAAGTATATCAGCTTTATATAAGTATGTGATGAGTAACAAAAGTATATTCCCACTTTCAAAAAAAGCGACCGCTAGTCAATGCGAAAGTATATCAGGTGTGCTTGGTTTCATGTCTTAGTCCTAGCCTGGCTAGGATTGGAGCCTGGTTAGCCTTAGCGTACTCCCACAAAGCCAATCCATTGTTGTTTGGTTATCTGTGTTGTCTAAGCCTGGCTAGCGCAAGGTGTGTTTGGTTGCCTTGTCTAAGTCTGGCTAGCGTATGATGTGTTTGGTTTGTCTAGTTTGTGTTGCATAGAGTCACACAAAGCCAATCCATTGTTGTTTGGTTATCTGTGTTGTCTAAGCCTGGTTAGCGCAGGGTGTGTTTGGTTGCCTTTGTCTAAGTCTGGCTAGTGCAGGATGTGTTTGGTTGTCTAGTTTGTGTTGCATAGAGTCACCTCTTCTTCGAGTGGGTAAGTTTACCTCCTTTGTGGCATTTTGTTGAACATGTAGTGGGCAGCAGGAAGCAGTAGCGAGCACCTCGACGAGCCGACGAGCCGAAGAGCACCTCCACGTGCGTCCTATCGGAGACCGGCTTGCCACTCATCACCCTGTTCGCTTATGCTGAAATTTGGCTTATGCTGATGCTTATGCTGAAATGTTGTGAGAGAAAACACTGTTCCATGACTGAAAAGTAGCTCAAGCGAAAACACTGTTCATTAACCATTCACAATCACAATTGATTACCGTAATCGTATCAAAATCTTGAGCTATAAAAATGCTAATCACACTCTGTACTTGTCCACCTTCACACTCTGCACCTCGAAGCAGTAGCGACCCGAGGCCCGATGACTCGGTGCCCTTCAGCTCCCTGTACGCCACTAACGACCTGCTCACCGAGGGCCCCTCGCCGTAGTCCAAGGTGGTGGGCAACACGTAGGGGCTATGGATCTCCAGCCTGTTCATTTCAGCTGAATTGGCTTATAAACCATGGCTGAAAGTACTGCTGGCTGTTTGGTGTGAGAGAAAAACAATGTTCAAGTCGTGGATTATAAGCCAGATACGAGCGAATAAGCCAAAACGAACAGGCTGCTCATCCGGCAGGGGCAAGCTGTCGCTCGTCCTCGGCATGGACTTCGAGCTCACCGATGGGCCCTTCAATGGCAGTGCCTTCGTCGTGTACTCGCGGAACACGGTGATGCATCCCTGGCGATGTTGCCCCCGACAACGGCACTGGTCGCCTGAATCCCACGCCAGAGGAGGACGAAGGTGAGCTAGGAGCAGAGCAACCATCCCCAAGGTCGTGGAGGAGGACGACGACACCGACACGGCGGTAGCAGAAGACTAGCGAGGAGTAGAGCGACCGAGCGAGAGGTGGCGAGACTTCAGCGGTCGGCTTGGCCGCCTGGACAGCAGAAAACGGAAACCAATCTCGTTTTTGTCCAGAGCCAGGTTAAGGCCTATAAAGTGGCTTAGCTGAGCCTGACTTTGGGCTATTTATCGGTATATATGTCCATGCAGTCAGTGGCACAATAGCCCCGCCTGAAGCATGGTATTTTGGTCCGACACGAGCACGGCACGGCTCGATGCATAGGGCCATGCCTAGGCCGCTCCCTAGACACGACGGGCGGCACAACAAGGCCCAAAAAATGCCACAGGCCCGTTAAAGGGCCGCTACCCCAATCAAATATATATATATATACACACACACACACACACACAGAGATTCTTATCCTCCATAACCCTAACTCCCTTCCATCCCAGCCGCAGCCGCCGCAACCTCCTGTCCGACACCGCACACGCGCGAACACGACTCCGCCTCCACACACGCGGTGTCGCCCTTCTCTTCCCCGGTCACTTGCTTCTCTTCCTCTCGATGCTTCTCTCTGGTTCACCTCCAGCACGTCTCCTCCACTCCATCAGCTCGCCGGCCATAGAGATCCGGCATCGAGTGCCTCCGGCCGTGCGGATCCGACGGCGAGCGTGTGGGAGCAATGCGCGGCGGCGACAGCTCCCTCTTGGCTCCTGCCTCAGCGAGCGCGTGGAGGTCGTGCCTGGAGGCACAGCGCGGAGGCTCCCTCTCCGACTCCGTCGCTACGGCCGCGACCTCGGCTTCCTCCGACAGCGGCGCTCCCTCGTGGGCCTCGGGCAGGCACGACACGGTGGATTGGCCGTGCTTCTCGGACCGGCCCGGCCCGAAAAATAGCCCGACAGACCGTGCTTGGGTCATTGGTAAGGCACGAAGCCCAGTTCGGCACGGGCCGGGAGGCACGACGTGCCGTGCTGGCCCGATGGCCATCTATATTTACAGGCAACCAAACAGCTGCAAATTGGCTTTCTGGAGCCTGGTTGGCATTAACAGCCAACCAAACTGGCCCATCATCTCTATATACAAAAGTATATTTCCACTTTTGAAAAAATGCGGTATCCAATTCCCCCTCGCGTACAAAACGGAGAAAAGGACACATACCCAGGCCGTCCTAAAACCCTCGAACCAGCATGTCGCTCTCCACACTCAGCCACCCCGCCGCCGCCGCCGCCGCCACCGGGAGCGGAAAGTTCCTTTTCCCGGCTGGCCCGGCGGTGCAGTCCGTACGTTTCCCCAAGGCACGGGCCCCTGTCCCCGCCGCCGTCTCCGCAGCGACCGCGGCTGTTCACGCGGATTCCGCGGAGGATAGGGTTTCGTCGCTGAGCCAAGTCTCCGGCGTGCTGGGGTCGCAGTGGGGCGACGAAGGAAAGGGCAAGCTCGTCGACGTGCTCGCCCCCCGCTTCGACATAGTTGCGCGTTGCCAGGTGAGGAGTCTTGATTGTGCTAATCCATGCTTAGAGGAGTTGAGTTCTGTGGCGCAGCCGTGCTTCTGCGATGGTCAAAGTTTGGTCGTTCACGAAGCCAATCGTTGGAATTTGGTGCTATTTTTGTGGATTAGGCTTGATGATGATTGCTGAAAGAGCGATCTGTGTTTAGATTTCACCTTGCTGATGACCATAATTTACGCGAAATTTATTAAGGAGAGTAAAGCTCCAGCCTTATAGTCGTTTTGGAGATGATGGGTTTTTAAATCTTCTCGATGTTGGCTGCACCTTTGGTTTCTTACAGGAGTGTTAGGATGTTTGAATCTTCTCGATGTTGGCTGCCCTCTTCGTTTGGACTGGTTTGGCTTATAAGCCTGGCTGGTTTGATGTGAGAGAAAAATACTGTTCGTTGGTTGATAAGCCATGACTTATAAGCCAAATACGACCAATTGAACATGCTACTGATAAACACTTGGTATATGACTAAAAGACATGCATCTGTGATAATCTCTTTTGTACCATGCTAGAATGTTCATACATAGTGTAGATAAATCATAGATTTATGGTCCAAGTGGATAGATTGGTTAATTCAAGCAAGAGAATGTTCTTTTTATTTGGTCACATAAGAATTTGTCCTGTAAGGTTGGTTATATGATGGAGAGACTTATAAAATGCAAAGCTTCTATGTTATGTTAAGCCCTGGTACTGCAAGTTGCTTCGTGCTCTTAAAGCAAATACTTGTGGGTTGCTAAACTAATTCAAGCTTGAGATTTCACCATGTTTTGCATCCCAGAGTAATCTATATTTCAGTAACATGTAGTATTACTAATGCTCCTGGGGGTCACATCATGTCCCTTACTTATTTGTTTTTTGCTTGATTTCTGTGGTGAATGTTTATAGTCTGTCAGGACTTCTCTCTGTGTAATTGCATTTTCCACTCTTAATTTTTGTATGCTTAACATAATGGTCTTCGAGTACGGCAAGTCAGTCAGTATCAGTTAGCTACTTCTCCTTAGTTTAGTAGCCTTATCTGAGTTTCAACCACATTTTTATCAGGGGGGAGCAAATGCTGGACATACAATCTACAACGCAGAAGGCAAGAAATTTGCCCTTCATCTTGTTCCATCTGGTATTCTCCATGAAGGGACACTTTGTGTTGTTGGCAATGGAGCAGTGATCCATGTTCCAGGGTTCTTTGGAGAAATTGATGGTCTTGAGTCCAATGGAGTCCGCTGTGATGGAAGAATACTGGTATCCGACCGTGCACATCTGCTGTTTGATCTGCACCAGGTTGTGGATGGACTTAGGGAAGCTGAGCTTGAGAATTCATTTATTGGGACAACTAAGAGAGGCATTGGTCCTTGTTACTCCAGCAAGGTAACTCGAAATGGACTGCGGGTTTGTGATCTAAGGCACATGGACACTTTTGGGGATAAGCTTGATGTATTGTTCAAAGACGCTGCTTCGAGATTTCAAGGCTTTCAGTACAGCAAAAGCATGCTCAAGGAAGAGGTCGAGAGGTACAAGAAGTTCGCAGATCGCTTGGAGCCCTTCATTGCTGATACCGTGCATGTGCTAAATGAATCTATTCAGCAGAAGAAGAAAATCCTGGTTGAAGGTGGACAAGCAACTATGCTGGATATTGATTTTGGTACTTATCCATTTGTGACTTCTTCTAGCCCTTCAGCTGGTGGGATATGCACAGGCCTAGGGATTGCTCCAAGGGTAATTGGTGACCTGATTGGAGTGGTAAGTTAAACCCACCGTTATTCATTATTACAGTCCTCTTTCATGCTCTACTGCTTATATATTATGTATGCTTTACGTGCAGGTCAAAGCTTACACATCAAGAGTTGGCTCTGGCCCTTTCCCAACTGAACTATTTGGAGAGGAAGGTGACCGCCTTAGGAAAGCTGGAATGGAATTTGGCACAACAACGGGTCGCCCAAGGCGATGCGGTTGGCTTGACATTGTTGCGCTTAAGTACTGCTGCCAAATCAATGGGTTCTCATCACTTAATCTGACCAAACTTGATGTTCTGTCCGGGTTGTCAGAAATTAAGGTGGGTGTTTCTTATAGCCAACCTGATGGACAGAAGCTACAATCCTTCCCTGGGGATCTTGATACCCTTGAGCAAGTACAGGTAAGCTTTGGCATGCACTTCTCACTGTGTTTTCGCGGCGTAAAGCCGCTTTGAGTAGAAACATAGCATTGTTTTGAGAATGTACATTATTCTCTGTTTTAAGATGCAATATAATATCCTTGTCTCAAAAGCTTGTGGTGTTAGTAGTGACAATTTAAACAGGTATAAGAGACTAAGAATGCATATATTTCATCTCTTATATGCCTTGCCTTGTGTTTCAGGTCAACTACGAGGTTCTGCCTGGGTGGCAAAGTGACATTTCGTCTGTTCGAAGTTACAATGAACTTCCCCAAGCTGCCTGCCTCTATGTGGAGAGGATAGAAGAGCTTGTTGGTGTTCCCGTGCACTACATTGGTGTTGGACCTGGCAGAGATGCTCTCATATACAAGTAAAAGCAACTTTTTTTGGTCCTTGATTGGGCGGAAAAATCTAGCCCTAACCAGGCCTTGAGCATTTGCACTTCGTTGCCGTCGTAGCTGTGATACGGTGAAGTCACTGACTGGTGGAGTGATGTAATGTGCGCAATAATCAGAACCTTGTTCTAATACAGCCGCTGAGACATCAACAACAACAACAACATAGCCTTTCAGCCGCTGAGACATCAGCTAAGGCGAATAAGGGAAGGACGAGTCATTTGCACCATTGTTCGGTGGTTCATCATATATTTTGCACCATGTTTGACTCCACCAATTGTTAGGTGGTCCATATATTTTGTACTAGTTGTGAGACTAATGTGCTATGAATGTCAACTGTATACCTTGCTGATGCATGCCTTTCGGTTTATTTATGGGCCTTTTCCCTGTGTGCCATTACTAAATATGCTTTATTCCTACATGCCACCAAAAAGTTCACATGGACCCTGGTGCTATGACGTTAAATTTTTTTGTCCAACATGTCATTCTGTTCAGTTTTGCTCCTAACGATGGGTAATGGCGTAGTGAAATGACTTAGATGCTCTTAGGCTTGAGAGGTTCTGTGAACTAGTTGGTTTGCTTCTGTTTCATTCCTAGGTCAGCCGCAGGCCGAGCGTTTTGGCACCAAAGCCAGGGTTGGCACCAATTGAGCCCCTAGGCTTCTCCTATGTATAGGTCCTTAGCCCTATTTGTGTGTGTGAGTAGTCATGGATGGATGGATGAATGAATCAATGATGAATATGAAGATTGTTCATTTATCCAGAATGCAACTGTCTGTGTTTTCGGACCACCGACGAGTAAATTTGTATTTGCGCGTCTGGCTCGGATGGTGTGCTCGGAGGACACAAGGGTTTATACTGGTTCGGGCGGAACGTCCCTACGTTCAGTTTGTTGCTGCTTGTTTTACCGGCACTTGGTTTACAGTAGGGGTTACAAACATGCGAGAGAGGGAAAGGATCCCAAGTCTATGGTGAAAGGAATGAACGAGTGCTGAGAGCTCGATCGCTGCTCAGCCGTGTGCTCGTGTCGTGCTCTTGTGTTTTTATCTCGTGGTTCGGTCTCGTGCGGATCTGGATCCCCTCTTCATGGGACGCCCTGCTTCCCCTTTTATAGGCGAAGGGAAAGAGCGGGTTACAACGGAGGAAAAGGAGAAGAACGAGAGAGAAAAGAAGGCTTCCGGGATCGCCGGGTCCTTTTTCTCCTTCATGCGGGTCCCGCCGATCCTGTAGATGTCAATAGGGACGGCTCCACGTTGCGACCCTATTTGTCACTAGCGCCATGCACAGGCGTCATCTGCCGGTCATGGCGTTCCATTCCGTCCCAGCGGACGTCGTGGTGAACTGATGCGCCTGTCAGCGTTTGTACGAGGGTTAAGCAGAACAGTATTAGCACGCTCGATGCTGTTCTTGATGTGAACCCTTAGGTATGACCCGTCATGGCCACGGGTTACATCGAGGCGTGTCAGTCTCTTCCCTGGTGTCAGAGCTTTGACCCAGGCCCCTACGCTTGGACCTGGAGTGGTTGGTGACGGTATGGGTTCCCATCGGGCGAGACGAAGCTCGCGGACTTGGGGTCGGGCGAGACAGAGCATGAACCCAAGGGGTCAGGCGAGACGAAGCCCACAGCCTTGGGGTCAGGTGAGACAGAGCCTGCGGCCTTGGGCGAGACCCCCGTGGCCTCGAGGTCGGGCGAGACAGAAACCATATCCTTGGGGTCGGGCAAGATGGAGCCCGTACCCAAGGGGTCGTGCGAGACGGAGCACGAACCCAAGGGGTCAGGCGAAACCTTTTAATAGGTCTTGCTCTATCCAAGGAAGTCAGCGTGCTTTGGGTATCCCTAATATTGATACCTGACAGTAGCCCCCGAGCATGTGGAAGAGTAGAATACTTCTTTGGAGGTTTTTTTCGGACGGGAGGACTCTGAGGGCCTTGGCCTTCTTTTTGTAGCCCGTGGCGTGTCCTGATGGGACGGTGGTTCCCTCTTGTCATGGTCGGTCTTCTTGGGGCATGCAACCGTAAGATTCGAGGGTCGGAAAGATTTTTCTCGATTTTGGTCCCCTAGGATCCAATCTATCCGTCTTAGTACTGCGACCGCGCATTTGGTCTTCTTGCGAGTCCAACTTTCCTCGAGCAGGGGTCCGGTCAAGGGTCGTCTCGTCTTTGTGATCATCGTCCCTCAAGTGTTTTTTGATAAAACAGAGCGGCTGAGCCATGCCACATTTTCCTCGACGGACGAAACATGGTGCTTGGTGAGTTGTTAACGGGCTAGTCCGAGTGGGGCCCTGGCTTCTCGTTCGTGGGGGTCTAGCATGGGTCAGCTGGTGTGGTAGAACCACCTAATCTAATGCCCCAAGAGTGCTCATCTTCCATTAGACACTAAGCACTCGAAGGAGAACACCAAATTACATGGTCTCGTCGGGCATACCCCAAGGGAGAACCCGAAAATCCATATTTTTCCATCAGGATCACAAATGAGAGAATAATGCTTACATCATTCTTAATCATTTCTTATATCACTTTTAATACAACATCAAAGTATAATATTTATTGTTATAATATCAGAATGTAATCATATTATCAGAGTTATGAACAATTTAATTGAACAGCGGAATATAAACATGTGAACAGAGTTACAGCGAAAATGAATATCTATTCATGACATGATGAAGCATTGATAAATGAACTACGACAACATATTATAAAACTTTTATTTATAAAAATATTTAGTGAGAGTTATAAATCAAAACTATGATCGCAGCGTAAGGAAATCCTCTCTGAGCCCACCAGGAGGAATCAACACACAAGGGTCAGCTCTAGCATCCACCTGTCACCTGCAACAGGGGAAAATAAAACCCTAAGTACTTAATTGTACTCAGCAAGACTTACCCGATAGGAGGAAAGAAAAGACTCTAAGGATATGCAAGGTTATCTAGCTTGTGGGTTTATTGTATCTGCAGGAAGCATTAGTAAAAGTGCGTCCTTATATTCAATTTTTATTGGCTATGCATTAGTTCATTATCTAATCATTCTATGTAAGCACCTGTGCTACTTTTAAGTAGGTGGTAAGCAATTAGATTTCCTTTTGCCATCTTTTATTTTCCAGTTCTTACTACGATGCTAGAGTTAAGATAAGTCGTACTGGAACGCCGACGATTCGCGAATCAATGCCTCAGCTGGATACCCCAAAAACACACGCCTCGCTTGTACCCCGGGCACAAGCAGGACCAACCCACTACCCTCCTTTCATAGGGTCTAGGTCCCCATCCAAACTGGGATTCCAAGCCCTCGCCCCTGAGTCCCGAACTCAGTGCGGTGCACAGACCTCCTAACCCAAAAACCACCAAAACAGTCGGTTCGGAAAGAGTCGGTGAAAGGGTCAAGATGGCGGACTAGAGGGGGGTGAATAGTCTTTTCTAAAATTAATCATGTTGGCTAACCGAAACAAGTGCGGAATTATAACTATCGGTCTAGCCAAGACTACACCCCTCTATCTATGTTCTCTAGCACCTTCCAAAGATACTAATCAAGCAACAAAGGTGTCAGGCTAGCTAGAGCTCTCCTAAACAATTCTAGGAGCAAGGTCACACAAACCTATGCCACTAGTACTTTAAGCAACAAGGGAGCTCCTACACATGCTAGTAAGCAAAAGCACAAAGCCAACTAAGCTCACTAGCAATGCTCAATAACAAGGCAACCAATGCCAAATTAGAGAGCGCAAATACTTAGCTACACAAACTAAGTAATATGACTAACAAGGTTACACAAACCAAATTAGCCACGCAAAGGAGCTACTTCTATGCTACACAAGCAAGAAGGTAATTAGCAAGCTACATAAGCTATCTAATTACAAGAGCAACTACACAAGCTTAATATGTATAAAAGTAATTGCAAGCTTGTGTAACGGGGATGCAAACCAACGGGAAGAATAAGGTTGACACGATGATTTTTTCCCGAGGTTCACGTGTTTGCCAACACGCTAGTCCCCGTTGTGTCGACGGCTCACTTGGTGGTTCGGCGGCTAATTAGCATCACCCGCTAAGCTCGCACGTCGGGCACCGTAAGAACCTACCCCTTGAGTGAGGGTAGCTCAATGACACGCTTTACTAGAGTTGCTCTTCGTGGCTCCCGCGGGGCAAGCACAATGCCCCTCACAAGCACTTCTCTAGAGCACCGCATAAGCTTCTTGCGCGCTTCGATGGAGACCACCACCAAGCCGTCTAGGAGGTGGCAACCTCTAAGAGTAACAAGCACCACTAGCTTGCAACTCGATCACCTAGTACCACTTGATGCAACCTCATGATGCAATCGCACTAGAATCGCTCACTCACACAATCGAATGATCACTATCAAGTATATGTGTGATGGAGGGCTCCCAAGCACTCACAAGCATGGACACTAAGTCCCTTGAGGTGCTCTCTTCAGGCCATGGCCGAAGGCCACTTCTATTTATAGCCCCAAGGGCTAAACTAGCCGTTATCCCTTCACTGGGCAAAAATTGGGCCGACCGGACGCTCCGGTCGTGTTGACCGAACGCTAGACCTCAGCGTCCGGTCGCCCACAGATGGCCACGTGTCTCGATTCCAACGGTCACTTGACCTGATCGGACGCAACAGCTTCAACTGACCGGACGCTGAACCCCCAGCGTCTGGTCGTTTCTAGTAAGGTACCGACCTCGACCAGACGCGTCCGGTCACACTTGATCAGACGCAACCCAGCGTCCGGTCACACTCCAGCTTCTGCGTCACCGTACATCAGCCTGACTGGATGCACCCTACCAGCGTCCGGTGCTTTCAGACCCAGCGTCCGGTCACTAGACCGATGCTGGCATCAGCTCTATTCTCACTTCTATCTTTTCCACCCTTGCTCCAATGAGCCAACCACCAGAATTTGCATCTGGCGCAATAGAAAATAGGCATTCTATTTTCCCAAAAGCGCCGAATCCTACACGATCATGTGTACACCATCATGTGTATGTGTGTTAGCATTTTCACAATCATTTCCCAAAGGATGTTAGCCACTCAACTTGCCACGCCACTCGATCCTAGCGACGATGCAAAGTTAGATCACTCGAGTGGCACTAGATGGCCGATATGCAAACAAGTTTGCTCCTCTTGATAGTATGGCCATCTATCCTAAACCCGGTCATAAACTTCTCTACACACCTATGACCGGTGAAATGAAATGCCCTAGGTTATACCTTTGCCTTGCGCATTCCATTCCATCTCCTCCAATGTCGATGCAACACATGCACCAACACGATCAACAATGATATGATCCACTTCATATTATCACGTGATCATATTGGTTCATCAATCTTGACTTCACTTGCCCTTCACCGTTGCCATTGTCCATCGGCGCCAAGTCTTGCTCAAGCTTCACCGCCATGTGGTCCATCACTCCAAAGCCTTTGACTTGCCCTTCACGCTTGCAACCGGTCCATCAAGCCAAGTCTTGTCTTGATCTTCTCTACCTTGATCACATGACTCAATATCATGTCTCATGTGCATTTAAGCTCCTTCATCATCACATGTGTGAGCTTTGCAACATCTCCAAACCATTTTCATCTTCATGGCATATGTTGCTCACACACATGTACCTGTGGACTAATCACCTGTGTATCTCACATAAACACAATTAGTCCACCTAGGTTGTCACTCAATTACCAAAACCAAACAAGGACCTTTCAGCTGGAACCCATGATAAGAGAGTAACAAGTCTTCCAAGCGCCCATACCCAAGTATGTGCTCGGGATAATAGGTGTGTGTCTTGCCTAGCGTCTTATGCAATGACCGATCCTTAACTGACATAGACAGGGAAAGTAGTGTAACCAAGCTATGCCCCAGGGCCACAGGACACAACTTCTTACACCCACCAATACTCAAACCATTTCCCTGCTCGGTCACCATTTTCCTTTCCACCATTTATATTTTCCAAGTGATAATAATACAGTAATATATTTCCTATCTCTCGCGAGTGACAGGCAATCACTCGACTTCTATCGGAGTCCTATAGCATAACAATCTACATGATCCTATCAACTAGTAAGACTCATAGAATAAAGATATATATGCAAGTGGGTTTCATTCAACTCCTTAAAACTTAATGCACAAATATAATTTAAAGTACAAAAAAGTGGGGTTGTGCACCGGGGCTTGCCTGGTTAAGATTTAACCAAAAGTTAGTATTTGCATCTTCGGGTCATCCACCATCATCTGAATAGAAAGCCCATTGCATCATCTTATGGAGAGAATACCGTTACACCATCTTCGGATTCCCAATCATCCTTCAATTGATCCGTTGATCCATCATCGTACCTATATGATATGCATTGATGCAAATGCATAGATGTAAATAACCAACGACAGCCGGAATGCTTAGAAACCTGATCATGCCTCACAGGCTAATGAGCTAGTTCTAATGATGACCGTACTTAGGCTACATATCCATGTTGTCGAATAGGACGTTATTTTCCAACAAATGTTTTAGTTATATAAACCCAAGTTGTTTCTTTATTTCATTCTATCGATTTAATCATTATTCAAAATAGGGCATCATTATCTATCTAGCAAACTAATTATTCTAGTGCTATAGAAATTACAGTGAGTAGCTAATAATATTAGTAATTGACTATAAAATTTTCAGAGTCAATACTATCACCGATTTATCATGAAAATTCCTACAAGTTCACATTTTAATAATACTAAACATATTAAAATAATTAGAGCAACCTTGAAAACATTTTAAGACTAGATGAACCAATTACGCTAATAGATAGATCATGATTTTAAGGGCCTAACAAAATTGGTTTCATAATTTTTGATCAACTACACAAATTTATAATGATTTTACAAGTTAAACTAGAAACCTATATTAGAAAAACATTTAGAAATGGAAAGGACTGGCAGCCACCAAACCGGCCCATGTGGATGCGCGGCCCAGTCGCACAGCGTGTGGCCCAGGCGGGCGAGCACGGCCCAACGCGACCCAGGTGGCAAGCAGCAATGCGTGGATGGCCCAAGCAAGAGGCAGGCCGCAGCCTAGCAATCCATCCCACGCGGTCCAGCGATGGCACAATTGCAAAGAGGCCCCTAAGCTTCTAACAAATCACCCCGTAGTATATCAGCACTATTCACTTAGGTCACATATTTTGCACCAAGAACCATGTACAAAATTTCTACTTGGATTCATACCCTTCTCTTCATCCTCAAAAGCAGAGGACAAGTAGGGGAGCACCGGCTGACGATGGGAACAACATGTCTAGGTGGCTGCGGGGCACGACGGTTGGCGAAATAAGCTCCTCGACACCGGTAGGCATGGCGTGCGCCGACTCATCGAGGCCAACAGTGGGAGGCGAGCCACTATGGTTGGCCGACAGCCAGGCGGTTGCGCCCAGCACAGACGATGGTGGAGGAGGCACTGTGGAGCAGTAGGGCAGTGCTACGGGCACGGGCGTGGCCAAGGAGTAGCGGGCCCTATGTGGGACTAGGGTACGCATGCGCTCGTGCGGGGAATGCCAGCACCAGACGGCGCGGTGCGACGACAGCGGCAGTGATGCGCTACGGTTGTGGCGCTATGGGGATGCAACGGAAGGGACGATGCTCTAGCGTGACCGTGGGACCCATGCGCTCGCGCGCACATGAAGGGAAATGACGGTCGGGTGGCGTCGGTGATCACGACCCTGGTGGGTGGTTGGCACGGCACAACGACGACCGAGGTGGAGCGGTGTGGCAACATGGGAGGGGCAGCACAGAGGGCGCAACAATGGAGATGAGGCGGCACGGACGAAGGTAGAGCGCTGGCACGGCCGTGGCACACGGGCCGTGGAGGAGGCGCTCGGAAGAGACAATGTCGCAACTTGCGCACGCGCGGTGCGCCTAGGGAGGAGCAGCGCAGCGGTGAGGGAGCGGGGTGGAAAACAGGAGCTAGACCATGGCTCTAGCGCAAGACCAAGGAGCTGCGGCGTGCATACTAGTGCCCAGCCATGGGCACGCACGCTCCTACGGGATGCTAGGCAACGGCGCAGTAGGAGCGATGTAAAGCGACATGGTGCTATGGCCAAGAAAAAGGCAGAGGCAAGGGGATAGAGCGAGCAGCAACTCGGCAAATCACCATTAAGGCGCTCCTAGACAAAGTCATGGGAAAGCAGGCGAACGTGGCCTACTGCACGTCCAGTATAGCAGCAGTATCCAGCTAAGAAAGGACAAGCAGAGACAGATAATAGCTCAGCCTTGGCATGCACAAGAAGGAGCATAGGGAGAGGGAGCAGTGAGGCATGGGCATGGTAGAGCCACATGCTCCCATAAAATTTCGGACACGACGTACGCGAGGAAGAGAAGACAGAGGCATAGGCAAATGGACACATCAGGGTGCAGAGCCACGATGGAAGACGAGATGGTGCATAATTGCAAAGCAAGGCGAGTATGCTGAAGCCGTGCCAGGAAAAGTAAATGAAGACTGCTAAGCTGCTGCGCTATCTCATGTCTGTAATGTGTTTCACACCAACCATGTAAATTTATGAAGCGACCAGATGGGCAGCTGTCGCGGTTACGTTACCAACTTATCATAGGGACTAAAATGAGTCTATACTTAAAAACATGTCACTAGACCGAGATTATAAATATATATCGGTCTATTTATTAATAGATTTTATTTTATTTATAAAAGTTGCTTTTCCTGCTTAATCTAATAGAACAAACTATTCGCTATCTATCGGCTAGAATTGTCGTTCGACATTCCTGAATATCTTTACGCTCTGAGTAATTTGACTTGGGGGTTATTTGAGTCCACAAAACTAAGTCACATATGATTCACTTATCACATCAAGTACGTTTTGGATCAAAAATTCGAGAAACTCGTTTCGAAAATTTTACTTAGGCCTAAATCACGGTGCTAAATAAGATCGTAACACCCGAGGTGTTACAGCTGGTGACCGACTCTAGATTCTCAGTGGCCAATCCATATAGTTCTTGGGTTCGTTCGACCAGTCCCGAGGGCTCGTTGCCTTTCTTCAAGGAAAAACCATGGACTGGGTACCAACCAAGACTCGAACATGGGCCGGGACACCCATGGCGCTCGCGCATGAAGGTACTGGCCGTTAATGGACCCATCCCTTTCCACCCCTCACTCTAAGGGCGCCCTAGAGTAGCTATGAACCCATTGGAGGGCCATCCTTTGAACTCCCGAGCCTTAAATGGGCCGTAGGAGCGTTTCCAGCTCCATATCCCACCTTACCTATGACGGTTCTTGGCCCATTGAATGGGCAAACCATCATTCGGCATATCCTTCGAGGGTGCGGATAGAGATTACATGTGCATGATCTTCAGAGGGAGGTGACATGACACGGTGCACTGGGCACGTGAATCGAGGCTGACAGTTTGCCTTCTTGCCCCGCTTCGCCTTATAAATAGCGGTCTCCCCCTTCATGTTTCTACACGCCAAAACCATAGCCTTACCTTCTTTGTTTCTCCACCGCCGCTGTTTGGATCTGCCGAGCGTGCTAGTCCACCACCGGAGCCCTAGATATGTAGCCTCCACTCCTCTGCCACCGCCTTCGCTTCTCCATAGCCACCTCCATCCTCCATGGATTCGTGGAATCACTCCGATGTTACCTATGCGTGCATGGAGGGCCTCATCAAATGTGGTCTTCTCCGTGGGAGGACTGATGCAGTGGAGTGGCTTATGCCTGGCCACGAGGAGGCATTGGTGTTGCCCGATGGCTATGTCATCTCCTTCATGCTCTTCCATGAGCACAGACTTATGGTTCCTCCTCACTCGTTCTTCCAAGGTCTACTACACCATTACCAGATCGAGCTACAACACTTGAACCCCAACGGGATCCAGCACATCACGGCCTTCATCACGATGTGCGAGGGGTTCCTTGGGATCAAGCCCCACTTTGAGCTCTAGAGATATTTCTTCTCCATTCCTTGATGAAGAAGAAGGAGAGAGGCCGAGGGACCCCAGTGCCGATGGGATGCGTGGGCATCCACCTCCAGGGGCAGTGGGCGGCTGAGTACATGCCCTATCAGCTCTCTAGATCTAACAAGGGGTGGCACTCGCACTGGTTCTACCTAAAGGATGACCCTGCCGCACCTTTGCCTATCTTCTCCGGGCATTTGATCGAGGAGGTTTCGTCGTCATGGCCGTGGGGGCCACCTATCAAGGAGAACAAGAGGATGCGTGATCTCCTCAAGGCCATCATGTTCCTAAAGACCCATGGCCTTTGTGGGTCTGGCGTCATCAAGGGGGTATCATGTGAGGAGGGTGGCGCCCTTGATGGCACGCGTCCTCTAGCTGTACGGGATGATGCCCCACACGTAGCTCATTAGGACGATGCTCACCTAGGGGCCACTCCACGACAGTGAGGTTGCGCAGCACATCAAGGAGGCCACGGGGGAGGCTAATGTCATGTTCCCAACCCTAGGGCATGTTGTGATGTAGCCAGACATGGGCTTTGTTGAGCTACCGGTGGGGTTAGTCTTCTAGGACTCCATCACGCTGCTGCTAGAGCACATGGCCATGAGGGCGGTGAACCATGCCATGGATGAATAGCGAAAGAAGAAGAAGGACAACGAGGAGAAGAAATGGCAGTCGAAGCAGCGAGCGAAGCTACAGTGAGGGAAGCGGTGTGATGGCTCATCGGAAGAAGAGGAAGATGGTGGCTCCATGTCACCATCCCATGGGATGATCTGGCCACCGGGGACAAGGACCCACCTTCACCGTAGGTAGGGCCCATCCTATGGCATGTCATGAGGCAAGAGGGGGAGGGTGTGCCCCCAGAGCGGGCGGAAACGAACCGCTCCGCCGCGTCTAAACCTTCGACGGTGGCCTTGGAACCGGCAGAGCCAGGCCACCTCACCTTGTTTGGGCCTTCGATGGTGGCCCTAAAGCTAGCGGAAACTGGTCGCCCTGCTCCGCCTAAGCCCTCTGCGGCACTTTTGGAGTCGGCGGGGGGCAGCCGTCTTGATTCGTCTGAGCCCTCCGAGTCAAGGGAGGGCTCGAAGTGGCAATGTGCTAACAAGGAGCAGCCTAGGTCGAGCAAGCCAGCCCCAAAACATCCTCGTATGATGTCATCAAGGTGAGTCGAGAGTTCCTTCATCCTTTTGTCTTAATGAATTTTTGCCACAATCTGACCGTCATGTCCCGTGCAGTGTCGGAGGGCGTGGGACTCTCCTACAGCTTGCTTCGAAGAAGATTCTCCCCTGGCAAATGCGCTAGGAGCCGACTGGTGCCGTGCCAATGGTGAGCGTGAGTGGCGTCAGGGCGACCATGATGTTGACTAGGGAGGCAGGCGGAGGAGGGCACATACAGGGCACTCGTGGTAGGCATGGTGCGGCCAGTCGTGTCCTCAACGTCATAGGCGGAGGAGGCACGACTGAAGTCACCGTCTGTGCTGGTGGCCATGACCGTGGTAGGGTGGATGGAAGGGGGCGCACCTAAGGCATCCTTTGTGGATGTGGCGATAGGGCAGGCATCGGTGTCTGCGTCACCCACCCCCTCTATTGCTAGAGGAGCCATGCTGGAGGAGCTACCACCGCTAGAGAGGTTGGCGCTGCTTGAGGTCAGTGCGGGGATGTCCCGGTCTCTAGTCTGGGTGGCTACCCTTGATGAAGCGGCAGAGGAGAGGGAATGGGGGAGCGTCCACACGGAGGTTGGGGACGTGGTTCATGCCCTGACCATCATGCTAGGTTTGATGCGTGACATTGTTGCCCTAGTTGGCCAGGTATGATATGAACGTGCTTCCAACCCCTATGTTCTCTTTCTGTGCCTTTAAGTCTTGTCTTCTTCATAGGTCCATATGGCTCACAGCTAGGAGAAGTCCTAGCTCCTTGCTGAGGGGACACGACGGAGTGAGGGGCTAGCCACACATCTCGCTGCCACCTATCAAGAGGTGGTTGAGCTTGCCCCTGCCACCCAGGAGGTGGCCAACCTTCGAGTCAAGGAGAAGGACGCTCGCAACAATGCCCGCGAGGCCGAGTAGAAGATCACAACCCTGATCAAGAGGGCATGCACGGACGTTGTGGAGCCCGAACGGCTATGGAAGGAGCAAGACAATTTGCTCCATGCCATAGAGGAGCTCTACACGGGGGCTGAGCTGGCTCGCTAGGAGCGCGCTGATGCTCAGTAGCGGGTCAGACACCTTGAGAAGGAGCTCTGAAGGGAGAGGGACTTGAAGGTTGTAGCCAAGGGCATGTCCATTGAGCTCACCACGGAGGTCAGGCAGCGCCAAGAGGAGGTCCGATGCCTGTAGGATGAGGTGACCCAACGGTGCGATGAGGTGCACATGCTTTGGGCGGATGTGAACGGTAAGTCTCTAGTTTCTCTTGTTGTCCTTTCTCCCTAGAATCTATGGTGAGCCTTCTAACACGGTTGGTACGTGACTTGGGTAGGTCTCGACGACAAGCTCAAGGCAGAGGTGGTGAAGAGCCATGGCCTAGAGAAGGAGCTCAGTGAGGTGAAGGACACCCTCCAGAAGGAGAGCGATGAACATGAAAGCCTACGCATCGTGGTCCAGCTAGTCTATGATGAGCTCGAGCTGGCCCCAGAGCAGGAGACAAGGACCCTCACTGTTCGTGCCACCCGGATTATGGATCAGGCACGTGATATGGTGAGGGGCGTGCTTTGCTTTGGCATTCATCGATCGTTCGCGATCGTCCGTTCTCATTACGAGAACATTGATCTAGTGATGATGAGCCAAGGCTTCACACTCATCTATACCGATGCCAAGCTAGATGTCATCAAGGAGGAGGTGGTCACCTAGCGCATGACCTTTCTACCAAGATAGAAGATGAAATCCTCCCCCTAGGGGTTAGTTTAGTCAGATAGGTCAAGCAGTGTATCTGTAATAAGCAAACAAGTTCCATGACTTTTGTTTTGTTTGAACAAGTCTGTTCTTTTGTTTCGGTTGAACAAGTCTATTCTTTTGTTTTGGTTGAACAAATTTGTTCTTTCTCCCTTTTTATATGTAAAAAAGGGGTTAAAGCGCTCTGACCCTTCCTTTTGTTAAGACTATAGAGCTCGAGGTGTAGGTGAGAAAACTCTAGTCACGCTGGTAAGCAAGGGTGCCATAGCCGTTGGGGCGTAGGTTTCTTGCAGTTTGACTAGTTTTACTCGGTGTTCATTTCGACAACCCTTGCCTCTAGGTTTTTAATGTGAGAAAGGGTCGAGAACGGTGACTGTTTCAGAAAGGGTAATATATATGCCCTTATTAGTCAGCCCCCGAGTGAGACCCAACCCCTTGTCGTTGCCAGGGTTAGGTTTCACTACAGATCGAGGAGATGATAGCGAAACTAGTAGGAGAAAGCGTCTCTTGTTTTAGAAATGTTATTCTTTGTTTTTGTACATACCCCCTCCCTAGGATCTGAGCCATCGTTCTGTCACCGCGCATTCGGTCTCCTTATGAGTCCAACTTTCCTTGAGCCCCCACGCGTAGTAGGGGTCTGGTCGAGGGTTGGCTCGTCTTTATGATCGTCACCCCATCCGTGGTTTCCATAGCCGAAGGGGTTGAGCTAACATCACTTGCCTTGATGGCTCAAGTGTCGCACTCGGTGAGCTCACTAACGGGCATGTCCGAGTGGAATCTAGGTTCATTGTTTGTAACAGGGTCAGCATAGCCCTCATGTGGCATTTCACTGCTCCTTAACCCTCCTCCTAGTAGATGCCTGAGTTGTTTCGGTGACTGACTCAGGTGGCCCGCTGGCCTCTCCTCGATAGAGATTCTATGGGCACGGCTCAAGGTTAGGATCGAACGAGAAGGTCGAGATGGCCCTGTTTGCTTTTGAGCGGGTCAGGCAAAGGCCGTTGGGTCTCATCTGTGTTTTCTCCCCTAGCTCTGTTCGATGCGAGGTGGCCTCAAGCCCTTCGTGGGCTGGCCTTCGAACCCTGGTCAGTCATTGCTCATATTGAATGAGACGACTATCGCTTTGTGATGCGACGTGAAGCATTGTGATGCAATAATTGCCTATGCGACGCTTTGATGTATGAGAATGGATGAATGAATGCTCATGCACTAGAAAAGTAAAGTGGGGGTTAGTAAAGTTACCTCGATGGCTCGAGTAATGCATTCAGGGAGCTCTTACCAGATATGTCCAAGTGGAATCTAGGTACATCGTTAGTGACAGAGTCAACATAACCCACATGGGGCATCCTACTGCTCCTTACCTGTCTCTCAGCAGCGGCCTGAGCCGTCGGATCAACTTGGGTGACCCATTGGCTTCTCCTCGATGGAGATTCCACCAGTAGGCCCCTCCAAACCCTTCCTAGGAAGGCGGAGGCTAAAGCTCAGGGTGCGGACAAAAAAACTTTGATCATGTTGGTGAGCAAAAATGCCATAGCCGCTAGGGCATAGGTTTCTTGTGGTTTGACCAGTTTTACTCAGTGTTTGTTTCTGCAAACCTTGCCTTTATGTTTTTAACATGATAAAGGGTCAGGCATAGAGAATGTCTACCAAATAGATATACTCTTACCAGCCCCCGAGTGAGACCTAACCCCTTGCCATTGCTAGGGTCAGGTTTCACTAAAGATCGAGGAGTCGATAGCGAAACTAATAAGAGAAAACATGTGTAAATTAAGGGTGAGCCATCTCTCGACAGTGGCCCGAGCTGTCCGATTGAGTTGGGTGACCAGCTGGCATAGGACTTACCTTGATGGTTCGGGTGACAGGTTCAGGGAGCTCTTATCGGATATGTCCAGGTGGAATCTAGGTCTGTCGTTCGTGACAAAGTCGACATAACCTGCATGGGGCATCCTACTGCTCCTTACCCATCTCTTGATGGAGGTCCGAGCCGTTCGATCGACTTGGGTGAACCGCTGGCATAGGACTTACCTGCGGAGATAGGGGATGAGATTACCCCCTAAGAAATTAGTTAGGCAGATAAGCTAGGCGACGAACTCATAATAAGTTGACAAGCTCTTAAATTTTGTTATGGCCAAACATATTTTTAGCTCTTCTCCCCTTTTTGTATAAAATGGTTAATGCATTCTGACCCTTTCTGTTGTTAAGGTTGTAAAGCTCAGGGTGCGGGTGAACAAACTCTGATCACGCTGGTGAGCAAAAATGTTGTAGCCACTGGGGCATAGGTTTCTTACTATTTGACCAGTTTTACTCAGCATTCGTTTCCGCAACCCTTACTTCTAGATCTTAACGTGAGAGAGGGTCGGGCACAGATAATGTTCGCTAGGTGGATATACTCTTAAATGCATTCCAACTCTTTCTGTAGTTAAGGCTTAAAAAGCTCAGGGTGTGGAAAAAACTCTGATCACACTGGTGAGCAAAAACGTCGTAGCCACTGGGGCATAGGTTTCTTGCAATCCAACCAGTTTTACTCAGCGTTTGTTTCCACACCCCTTGCTTTTGGGTCTTAAGATGAGAAAGGGTTGGGCATAGAGAATGTCTACCAGATAGATATGCTCTTATCAGCCCCCGAGTGAGGCCTGACCCCCTGTCGTTGCTGGGGCCGGGTGTCACTAAAGATCGAGGAGTTGATAGCAAAACTGATAAGAGAAAGTGTGCGTAAATTAAGGGTAAAAGCGACGCAGCTGTTTGATGTTCCAGGCATTGACGAAAACTTCACCTTTGATGGTCTTGAGCTTGTAGGTGTCTAGTCAGAGCACCTTCATGACGACGTACGGTCCCTCCCACAGCGGGGAGAGCTTGTGGCGGTTCTTGTTGCTCTGGATGAGGCGAAGCACCAGGTCCCCAACATTGAAGGCCCGACCCCATACCCGATGGCTATGGTACTAGCGCAATGGTTGCTGGTACTTGGCCGAGCAGAGGAGGGCAACATTGCACGCTTCATCTAGCTGGTCCATGGCATCCTCGAGGGATGCCTTGGCTCCCTATTTGTCATATGCCTTGGCCCTTGGCGCTCCATATTCGAGGTCGGTCGAGAGGATAGCCTCAGAACCATAGACCATGAAGAATGGTGTGTAGCCGATGGCTTGGCTAGGGGGTCATCCTCAGGCTCTAGAGCACCACGGGAAGCTCTGTGACCCATTGTCTACCAAACTTGTTCAAATGGTTGAAGATCTTAGGCTTGAGGCCTTGTAGGACCATGCCATTTGTGCGCTCAACCTACCTGTTCATGTGGGGGTATGCCACGGCGGCCTAATCGACATGGATGTGGTATTCATCGCAGAATAGGAGGAACTTCTTTCTAGTGAACTGCATGCCGTTATCATGATAATGGAGTTTAGGACTCCAAAGCAATGGATGATGTCAAGGAAGAACAACATGGCTTGCTCGGATTTGATCGCGGAGATCGGTCGAGCCACTATCCACTTTGTAAACTTGTCTACGACAACAAGCAAGTGCGTGTAGCCCCCGGATGCCCTCTGGAGAGGTCCAACTAGATCGAGCCCCCATACCATGAACAACCACATGATGGGGATCATTTAGAGTGCTTGGGCTGGCAGGTGGGTCTACCGAGCGTAGTATTGACACCCTTCTCTGGTACGCACAATCTGTTCAACATCGGCTACTATAGTCGTCTAGTAGATGCCTTGTCGTAATGCATTTCTAACCAGGGTCCTAGGCGCAGCATGGTGCCCATAGATCCTACCATGGATTTGACTCAGCAATTGCTTTCCTCATTTATTGGGGATGTAGCATTGTAGGATCATAGTGTGGCTTCGCCTGTAGAGCTCGCCCTCAATAAGGACAAAGAACTTGGCATGACGTGTGAGCCACCGAGCCTCCGTTTTGTCCATCGGCAGCGTCTCACGGAGGAGGTCATTGAGGTAAGGCATCCTCTAGTCGGCCAGAGGGTCGAGCTATGTCGCTGGATCCTCCTCAAGCTCCATAACTTCAGGGTTGGATGGACCCACCGGCTGGTTAGCCCCCAAGCCTAGGGCAGGTGGCACATCACCAGTCTATTTTAGCTCCTCATAGCGGACCGAGGGCTTATATTGATTGCTGGCAAATATACCTGTTAGTATCGGCTCTCAACCAAATGCCATTTTCGCCAGTGCATCAACCGCCTCGTTGAGACACCTCGACCGCTTTGTTAAGCTCGATACCGTCGAACTTGTCCTCCAACAGGCGGACTTCTCGGCAATATGTAGGAATCTTGGTGTTGTGGCAGCTTGATTCTTTCATGACTTGGTCGATGACCTACTGGGAGTCGCCCTGAACATCGAGCCATCGAATACCCAACTCGACGGTGATGCATAGGCAGTGAATGAGTGCCTCATACTCGGCCTATCAGCACGAAATTTTGTCCCGTGCCAAGGGCACACAAGCAAGCTAGAAGGGTCCACTCGATGGAGCTAGAGATCCGCCTAGCTTAAGCACAGGGATGATCGATCCTACGCACTCCTCTCGAGACATGCCAGTCAATTTGACCCTGTAATTGACAAGGAGAGAAAGCTAATTAGTAATTTAAGGCAGAACATGCCAGTGTTGCTAGACAGTCCCGAATGTGCGGCTCTAAGAGCCGATATAGAAGGAAATCGACTAAATAGTCGATTCTAGCATACTCATAAGAATAAATCAATTAAAGCTCATATAATTATGGAAGGTAAATCGGTTATCGCTCAGGATAAATCTCGTTATTTAGACAAATATTAGTCAATGGTAATAAGATGTCAACAATAATTAGTTTATGCTAAGTCAATGACTGCAAGTAACTGAGTCCCTTTTATATAAAAGAAATAGCTCATCATCATTTAACCATTTAATAAAGATAAATCTAATGAACATATTAGATCTCATCTATCGCTATGACCAGTGGGGCATGAGGTAGAATCATGCAGGTCGTAGAAACAACAATAGATTCAATGATCCTAACTTATTACTAATATCAGTGGGGTATGAGGCAAAATCATGCAGGCCATAATACAATAATAAGATCATGGGGCTAACACATCTTTCAACCTTTCTTTACTTCAATGGTCTCATGACGTGAACTCTTTGTGAAAGCACTCGATATCGGCTAAAATAGCCGATTCAGGCATAGCACATAGTTAAGGTCATGCCCTATCAGGAATAGATCTACCAAATAACGATCCCCACTCTACGGTGCTAATAGTAGGGTGTGAGGCAAAATCACATAGGTCGTGATAACAGGCCATGGAACGGTTTTCGCTAGCCAATAGATCTACTCAAGATCAGACATGCCTTAACCGCACAATATGCACGATCAAGATTGACATAAAATAGCCGATAAAACATAACTCATCGTTTAAAGTGTAGATTAAATCAAATTTAGATTAACAAATGATGGGTTAAAAAAGGATATAAGGTCAATCTAGATCAATCTCAATCGGGTGAAGTGATATTGCTATAATCAAATAAATAATGAAAGCAATAAGCAATATCGGTAACTTTATGAATCTACCCGAAGGAACGCCACCCTTAGATAGAGCCGATAACTTGACCTTAATCTAGTTCAAGCAGTGGAGGTTGACCGGATTGATGCAACCATACTTGAACTAAACAAGAGTCGATAACTAACTTATACCAGAGTCATAGTGAAGGTCGACCGGATCGATGCCACCATACGAATAGAAATATAAGCCATGATAGTACTTATAGATAAGCTGTTGAGGTCGACCGGATCATTGTAGCCGTACTTGCTGAAGAACTCACCGAGATCTACTCTACTCCTACTCCTAAGGGGTGGCCAGAGCCAAAAAAAGTAAGTAACTTGTATTTGATTGATTGTGTGTCCTTTACAATAGCCGGGTCCAATATTTATACCCAGAACCTACGCATGATTCCTACCTAAGCACAACTCATCACAATTTTTGGCCCTAGAGAAAACATTCTGAATTTAAGATAACTTGGACTCTAATCTTTCCCTTTTTGTAGAGTTCAACATGCCTTGTCCCGGCATCGATCGTAACCTTTGTCGCTATCTGCTGCTGCTATATGAAGAAAGTCGATTCTAGTGTTGCATTCGAATCAACTGATACCGACCTGTATGCAATTGATTCCTTGATGACATGATCTTGGGAGCTTTTGAGTCCCTATGATTCTTCTTCCAAATTTTGGTGTAAACACATGCCCCCCAATTTTGGGATAAAAGTAATTTTATTCCAAAATTATCATGTCTATATCCTCGATAGGTCCACAATCATGGGTAGAGAATCTTGATCTGGGGTCTACTGTTTGTCGCTGTCTATGTCAGCTCATGAGCCCATGCTTCAAAACTTTTATGAGAGCATCATTGCTTCACGGGCACTTGGATTCATCTTACCAGGCTGGCTTTAAAATGTCTATCCAACCCCGGCGAGAGCAACTCAACAATTCAGCTATGTTTCTCTTCCATCTGCCCCCTCGAGTGCTTCTGACTCCATCAGACCCTCCATGGTCTATCCTTTTGCTATAAAGATCTTGAGAGGTTAGAAGAATTCTTGTGCATAGGGTGATTGTGTTGCTCATTCTAGCGCCTTGTCGAGCAAGAGGATCAGCTACTGCGGTTAGAAGAATTCTTGTGATACACCTGAGTCTTCTCTCCATGCTCGCAGAGCTGTTCTAGTGTTTGCAAGGGCTACAATGTGTGGATACCTTCCCCTTGTTTGTTCCACCAAACACCCACCAGGAAAGCCACAGGCTTATGTCCCCCAGTTTCCCAGTCATCGAGAAATCAGCTGGGCATCTGTTAGGCGGGCGACTTTTCCCCTTCTCCTAGCATAATTTTATCAATGGGCCGATGTGACTCGGTTCATGATGACCTTTGGCCTTTTGGGGACCCGGACTCCCTTCAATCCAAAGAAGCCTTGGTGGGTTGATCTCTGGTCAATGTAAATTCTTCGTATCCATCCTATGATATTTTGTAATTTGGGGGAAGCAATAAGTCCGAATCTGTTATCTCTTTGTTATCTGTCCCCTAAATTTCTAGAGTGTCGATCCGTTTCTGTATCTGATTTCAATTTCACACCCCCGGCAAAATCTATCTTCTTGCCTACCTAGACTATATATATGGGCCATGGCTGTGGATCAAAAAACAACTCGCTTTGTCTCAAACCTTCTGTGTCCTTAGTATAGTTCCTGCTTTTTCGTAGTTTGAGATCATGGAGAGCAGCAAGAGGTCTGTTGAGGAGGCCCTCAATGGATCTACGTCATCGCACCAATGCCTGCATCGCCAAGAGGGTGCAACTTGGGATGCTCCCATCATTCCGGAGTAGAGGGTCGACTCTGCTTAGCCATTGGGGTCATCTTCAGCATCAATTTGCCGCTAGCTCCCCCACTATCCAAGAAGGCAGATCGACAATGATGATCTGCTGGCCTCCATCGATCGAACTAACCAGAATCTAGCCAGCTGCCTCTCCCTTAGAGAATCGGCTTTGGCCATGATCCAAGGCCAATCACCCCCTGAGGCTTGCCCGGTGGGGGAAAGGTTGGCCAAGGCTGAAGCTAGAATCATAGGTGAGACATCTACCACAATTTCTCCATCTTCTTCTTAATTTTGCCTTCAAAATTTATGATCATTCTTTCCTTAAATCTTTTAGATCTAACTGCTCAGTTGGAAAGCCTTTGATCAGTTGCGGATCACGTGGTAGGATTTGTCAATGCCAGGGGTGCCATTTCGGTGATTCGCTTGCATGACATCCTGAACTATGTCAGGAAGGTCGCTCTTCATGGCGTTCATCATGGTGCTACCATGGCATTGGCTGCTGCACAAGCCCGCTCTGGCCACAATCTTTGGCTTCTTCCCCATGATTTTCAAGACACGGCGCACCCTAGGGATCATGAGAGCTTGGTTGAGGATTTCTTTAGCGTTGCCAACTCTGTAGCCTTCAACACCCTGGCCGATGATATAATAAGCAAAGTGTTTTCCAGCCAGTAGCTTATAATAGGTGATATTTAGCAAACAATTTCCTCATCTTGAGTGATTTTCCTTTGTTTCGTACTTCATATTATACGCATCACTTCATCCATGTTTGCTTTGCTCCTATAGGCGATACACATCGTACCGGCTTTTACCCCTTCGGGTTTATTTTTGCACTAGAGGCGATACCTTTCTTACATCGGCTATTAGAGCTGACGACCGAACAAATCAATTGTTAAGTATTAATCCAAACGCTAGGGTAATATTTCTTTAGATATTTTCCATTGATTGCTTGGCCAAATTCTTCCTCTCCTCTTAGTGTTTCCAAAATATAAGCATTACTAGGTGCACAACGTTTGATCCGATAAGGTCCTTTCTAGTTAGGTGACCATTTGCCAAATTTACTGTCCTTTGACCCAATTGGCAATTCACTTTTTAGACTAAGTCTCCTTTAGAAAATTACTTAATCTTGACCTTTTTTTGTAATATTTTGCAATCCTCAGTTTATTGGCTTCGATATTTTCAAGAGCACACAACCGAAGGCAACTCAAGTCCTCTAAGTTATCTATCATAAGATTCTTGTAGACTTCTGTTGATAAATCATTTTGCAATGTAACACGCCTCGATCCAATATGAACTTCCTAAGGAAGAACTGCATTATGGCCATATACAAGTTCATAAGGTGACATTTTAATTGATCCATGATAGGCCATCCTATATGCCCATAGTGCCTCATTAAGCATTGAATGTCATTTCTTTGGCTGTTCTTCAATCTTTTTCTTGATCAACTTAATCATAATCTGATTGGAGGCCTCTGCCTAGTCATTAGCCTAAGCATAGTAAGGAGAAGAATTTAGTGGCTTGATTCCCATACTGGCAGCAAAATCACTGAACTCTGCTGATGTGAACATTGTCCCCTAATCGATAGTTATAGTTTGAGAAATCCCAAAACAATACACAATGTGCTCCTTGACAAAATCAACCATGTTCTTTGAGGTCATTATCTTCAAAGGAATTGCCTCAACCCATTTAGTGAAGTAATCTATTGCTACTAATATGAACTTATGTCCTTTGCTTGAGAGCAAAAAAATTTGGCCAATTAAATCAATTCCCCAGCCTCAAAACGACCATGGCTTGATTATTGGATTCATGGCCGATGCAGGCGATTTCTGGGTATTACCAAAACGTTGATAATCCTAGCACCCCTTGTAATATTCAAAACAATCTTCCAATATTGTTGGCCAGAAATATCCAGTTCTACGAATAATCCACTTCATCTTATAAGCCAATTGATGAGCTCCACATATCCCTTCATGCACCTCGCCCATCAACACCTTAGATTCTTCTCAATTTAGGCATTTGAGTAATACTCCATCGACTGTTTTGTAATACAGCTGATCATTCAGTAAAACATACTTAGTCAATTTATACCTTAGCTTTTCTGGTAACTTTCTGTGATGGATTTCTAAGGTAGTCGGCTATTTCGACTCTCCAATCATCATTCGAGGCTTCACTACTCAAGACTTCTCGAAACACTTGATATCCTGATGCACTTTAGGCTAGACGATTAGCCTCTTGGTTTTGTGCTCTCAGAATATGTTGGAAAGTGACATGAAGAAATTCTTTGAGCAACTTTTGGCACTCATTATAGTATCCTTTCAAAGTATTTTCTTTGCACTCATATAGGCCGATCAACTGATTAATAATTAACTATGAATCTTCAAATACTTCAATTGCTTTAGCCTTTACTTTGTGAAGAAGTTTAAGTCCCTTAAGAATAGCTTCATACTCCACTTGGTTGTTGGTAATCATTGGTTTTGTTGGAAGAGCAAACTCAAACTTGCCCCCCGAGGCAAGATAATAACAATACCAATGCCACCACCTTGCTTGCATGATGATCCATCAAAGAATAACATCCAAGGCATCGGGTCTATATAACCAATGCTTGGCTTATGATGCTGGGTGACAAAATTGGCCATTATTTGTCCCTTGACTGCTTTAGCCGATTCGTACTTCAAGTCAAATTCAGATAACGCAAGAATCCACTTTTCCACTCTCCCATTCAGTATTGGCATTGATAACATATGCTTAATCACATTAGCCTTGGAAACAACCGTACATTCGGCCGATAATAAGTAGTGTCACAACTTAGTGCAGGAAAAATATAAGCACAAGCATAACTTTTCAGTTGGGGAATATCTTGTTTCTAGATCCAGGAGCCTTCTACTTAGATAGGAAACAACTCGCTCTTTTCCTTCAAATTCTTGCATCAAGGCTGATCCAATTGTCTTGTCATTAGCCAATATGTATAACTTAAAAGGCTTACCTTGCTGAGGAGGGACCAACACAGGTGGACACTTCATGTATTCTTTTATTTCTTCAAATGCCTTTTGTTGTATGTCACCCCACTTGAATTCTTGATTATTTTTCAACTTCAACAAGGGAGAAAACGATAGGATCCTTTCTGACAAATTTGAAATGAATCTCCTGATAAAATTAATCTTACCAATTGCTTTTATGCTTTTCAGACCAAGTTCAATTCCTCTCTCATGGACCATAAATCTCAAGAATTGTCAAGCTAACACTCTAAAAGCACACTTATTAGGATTCATCTTTAGACCATGTTTTCTTGTGCATTCCAGAGTCTCTCGCAAATTAGCTAGGTGCTCTTTATACCCTTTGGATTTTATCATCGCATCATCGATGTAGATTTCAACAATCCTGCCAATCAAGTTATGAAAAATATAATTCATTGCCCTTTGATAAGTTGCACCAGCATTCTTCAGACCAAAGGTCATCACAACCCACTCAAATAAACCGATTGCGCCGGGGCACCTGAAAGCAATCTTTGCTATGTCTTCCTCAGCCATGAAAATTTGGTTGTACCCTACATTGTTGTCCATGAAGCTAATAACCTTATGCTCGGCTGCTGCATCTACTAACATATCAGCTATCATCATCGGATAACCATCCATGGGTGTGGCTTTGTTCAGATCCCTAAAATCGACGCACTCTTAATTTTCCATTCTTCTTATACATAGGACAACATTCGATATCCACTCTGCATATCGGTACGGTCGGATAAACTTTGCCTCCAGTAACCTTTCAGTCTCCTTTTTGATATCATCAAGCACGTTCGTGTTGAATCTCCTTGGAGCCTATTTAAACGGCTGATATCCAGGTTTGATTGACAATCGATGTTTGACAATTGACCGGTCTAGACCAGGCATCTCATAGTACTCCCAAGCAAAACAGTCTTTAAATTCCTTTAACAAATCAACTAACTCTTGTTTATACTTAGGATCCAACTTGGCACTTACATATGTCGGCCTAGGTCTATCTCTAGAACCAATATCTACTTCTTCTAATTCATCGGCCAATGTGAAACCATGTCCTAGTTTGCCATCCGTACCATCTATTGGATTATCCGTTAAGACAAATTTTCAAAGCCGACTGCTTGGATCGACTGTTGGCTTTCATCATTGATTCTAATGAAGCCTCCTACCCATAACTTGCCAGAAAAGCATTTGAAGTCTCCTAGCTCCCAAAAGACTGGATCGGCTGTTGTGATACTTACAGACTCATCAGCACGAACTAGTTCGACATCATCTTCATGCCATTGAATTAAACACTAATGCATGGTCGATGGTACACAATAGTTCTCATGAATCCAATCACGACCAAGGAGTAAAATGTATGACCCTTTTCCATCAATGATGAAGAACGTGGTGAGCAGAGTCTTACTCCCAATTATCAGTTCAACATTCATTGCCCCCGGATCTTAGACGCATTACCTCTAGTCCTTCAGCATCATGTTAGCCTGAATCAGATCTCCTGGTCCCTTGCCAAGTTTACAAAAAGTGGTGTAAGACATGAGATTAACAGAAGCACCTCCGTCCACCAACATCTTGTTCATCGGCTTCCCATCAACCAAACCTTTTACATATAAAGCCTTTAGGTACCGATGCTTGACTGGTTTATCAAATATTGCTTGTTGTATAACTGTTAACTTGGCAACTATCTCCTCATACTCCGATTCATCAAAATCCGAATAAACTTCTTGATCTGCCGGAGCTCTGAACTCTAATGGCAACAGAAAAGCCATTTGAATATTAGCCGATGGTTGCTTTTTATCGGTTGTTTCCTTAGCACGCCATACTTGAGGTTTACCGGTTGCCTAAGCCTGTTCCAACTCTTTATCCCTTAGGTGTTGCACCCTTCTCTTCTAGCTTCTTGTCAAACCTCCTGGACACCATTGGCCTTCCTGCCTAATATATTTTCTCTTGTTGCCTTCTTCTTCATAATCAGCCCAATCGTGATCAACAACTCTTTTTCTAGCCGATCATGAACACTTCCATTTTTAAGCATCGATCCATGTTATTATGGTGATATGCATCTTGAGCATGGATAGACCAGCGGTTGGCTTGAGATTGCCTAAACTCCCAATACTGATCGCTGCACTCTGGATAGTTACTCCCGATAGGCAACTTCAAACCTTCATTCCAGCAATGTCTAAAGAAAGGATAATTCCAATGCAATTCAGTTTGCTTTCTTTCGTACCTCTTTTTCCTATTGATGCTGGTATTCTTGCTTTTCTAACCAACACTGATAATCCTTTTTCTTCTGTCGCTGTCATTTATTCAATAGAATTCGAGATGTAACTCATGGCTTTGTCGCCCCTTCTTTTGATGTTTCTCCTTGCTCATATCGGCTCTTTTGCTTGTCGTGACGTCTTTTAATTACCCTATATTCATTGGCCGATATTTGCCTCTCAGGATCGACTGTTCCAGCTTCTCTTGATTTGGTCGATGTTAGGATCTTAGTCTTTCCTTTGAGCAGCCTAGCTTCAACCATGTTCTGATCTCCTAGGAAAGGATTATCATTAACTTTCATTTTTCAAGGCATATCAAATTTGAGCCTTCCTTGCTGAATAGCCCTCTGTATATGCAACCGGAAAATTCTATATTTATTAATGGAATGAGAAGTAGCGTTATGGAACTTGTAGAACTTTTTATTCTTCAACTGATTAGGGGGTAACATAACATGATTGTCGGGCAACTTGATCTGTCCCTTCTCAAGCAAGAAATCAAAGAGCTTGTCTGATTTTGTGACGTCAAAGTCATAGCTCTCCTCGACTCCTCTTCCATAAAGGATTTGGCACAACTATTGTCTTTTTGCCCCAATTCCATTCAGCTGCGGCAACCTCTTCTTCTCCATCTTCATAGCCATCATCGACTGAGTAAGGATTATAAGCTTCAGCCACTGTCGTACTCTTCTAAAATCGGGTATCTCTGTGCATACTCTAGAATTGGTTATTGAGCACTGCCACTCGTTGAGCTAATTGACCTAAGTTATCAAATTCTTGTCCCAATAGTGTTGGTGTTTTGGACCGGGGGGTCCTCAACCAACTAGTAAATTTATACTGCGTGTACCCAATCCCAAATGGTGATGCAAAGAGACACAAGGTTTATACTGGTTCGGGCAATCGGTGCCCTACGTCCAGTCTGAGAGATTGATCTTGTATTCCTTGCACCGAAGTGCTTGTAGTAGAGGGTTACAAGCTGGGTGAGAGAGGAAGCTAGTCTTAGGTCTCAGCATGGAGTGGTGTGGGCTGCTTGAGATGTTGCTCTCAGGGCACGGGAGAGTGTGTGTGAATTGAATGAGTGTGTTTGCGTGAGTCTAGATCTAATCGCCCGTGTCCCCCCTCGAAATGGCCCTGGCCCCTCCCTTTTTATAGTTAAAGGGGGGACGAGGGTAATACATTCGCTAGCTACACGATGTCGTGCGGATGGAGGCGGTGTGTCCGAGCCCTATAGCCTGTTCCTGTGGCGGCGTGGCCGACGGTGTGGTCTGTCCTTGAAGTACTAGGGCGATGCGCCGGTCACATCTGATCCTGTGCGTCATGGAAGCTCCAGTGCTATCTCGAAGCGGGCGAGGTAGTCGGTGTGTTGGTCATCGTGTGTTGACTGCGTGGGAAGCCGAGGCTCAGTTGGTGCCGAGGCCGAGCCATCATGGGAGGCTCGGCAGATGTGAATCCCGGAGTTGTCGAGACCCTAAAGTGGATTGCTGAGGCTTGGAGGGAGTAGTTGGTGACATACACTGATTCCGAGGCTGTGGTGTCCCAGACTTGACCCCCATGCCACGTTGTCTCTGGGGTGGGGGGTTAGGTGGCACAGTGTAGTGCAGGCGCTGATCGTGGGCACAGCACCAGAGCACAGTGGCTGGTAATCCCCACCGTGCCCAGTCCAGGATGGTATGGCGTAGACGTGACTTCTTGTCTGGTCGACCGCTCCGTAGTGTCGAGCTATCATCCGGCTAATATTGCGGGAGTGGTTGGCGCATTAATGGGACACGACACGCTGTCGGGGAGACTGGCCGAGGTGGAAGCGATGGGTTGTTGCCGAGCCGGCTTTGAGCGAGACGGGGAATCGACATCTCATCCGAGGCTCCTCACGTGGGGCCTTGGGCGAGACGGAGAATTGATTCCCTGTCGAGGCTCCCACACGAGGCCTCGCGCAAGGCGGAGATTTGTCTGGCCGCCGAGGCCTCTCGTATAAGGCTAGGAGCGAGACGGGGAGCCAGTGGGTTCGGATGAGGCCGGGGTTTAACAAATAGCTTATCCTTTGGCTTTGTTTTTGATGGTGTTTAAGTGATTTCTTTCGTTATATGCTCGGGGTACCCCGTTCTATGGTACCCGACAAATAGTTTTTCTTTCCACATTGGCAGCATTCCTTCAATGGCTAGAGCAGTTAGCTGATCATCAGCCAAGTTTAATGAGAAGTATAAGTTTCTAGTCTCTCAGAACCTCTGAACAAACTCAGTGCCCGATTTATTTGTCTTATGCCTTATAGTTGTCAGATTAGTAATCTTCTTTTCTCCAGTCCTAGTATAAAAATATGTATGAATTTTTTTCTAGATTAGCCCAATTGGCAATGGAGTTAACTAGTAGTGTGAAAACCAAGTGAAGGCTGGCCCTGATAGTGATAGGGAGAAGAAACGAACTTGATGGGCCTCCTCAACTGATGTCTCACCCAATTGTGTAAGATACCGACTGACATATTCTATTGTGCTTGTGTTGTCTTGGCCAGTAAACTTAGCAATCTCTAGGAGCCTGTAATTTGTAGAAAGAGTGACCAAATCATACTATTCTGGATATGGGCATTTATACGAAAAGGTTAGCCCTTTTGGCTTCAGACCAAACTGATTCTTCATCATCTCGGTCACCTTTAGCAACAACTCATCAGCATGTGAATTTGGATTTCTCTACACCTACTGACCCATCTGTGGATTGAAATCCTGTGTGCCCTAATATCCTAGATTCAAAATCATGTGAAGTGTGACAGAACCACCCAATTTATACAAGATCAAGTACGGCTGTCCCCGCTTAACACATTGACACGCGCATACTCTCACTTATATAAACCCGGTAGTCCGCCGAGTGTCACGTAGGACCTCGGTAAATCAACATCACAACCAAGATCGCGCAAATACATATCACATACACAGAGTTGCAGCGGAAATAATATTACAATGAGTTCACAATTAATAGTACAAGTTTGGGGTTTCAAAATCGACTGGTGAAAACAACATAGCTTTCAAATGATTACATTAATATAAGTTTCAAATACATTGCTAGCATAAGTGACGTCCTCAGATAAAAGCATATAGATGAGATATAACATAGAGTCACCGAGCCCATCGGTGGTTAGCCACCATCTTCAGCAGGCCAAAACCTCACCTGCAACATGGTGGGATAAACCCTGAGTACTCGAATGTACTCAGCTAGACTTACCCATCATAACCAGAAATAAAATTGACTCCAAAGAGTATGCAAGGCTTTATAAGTGGAGGTAGCTTGACAACATTTTGCATAAAAAGCGATTAACTCAATTATACAATTATAATTCTGTCATCAAGTTAATTAGAACTATCCATCTCTAGATTAGCAACTATCCTATGCCAAACATGTGGTATATCTTTTTAGAGCATACAATAGTAACCATAGCAGGTATAGTAATTCCATGTTTATCTGAACCATCACATTCCATAATCCAATTACTACGATGTTGGGACTAGCCAAGTTTCTCACTATCTGGGAGAGACGGCGATTTGAATCGATTTCAACCAGCTGGGAATTTATTCCTAACACAAACCTAGGCAGACCAGATCAACGGTCACCTTAGGTCACCTTTGGTATAACTTAGGTCCACATTTCGTGGGTCCGTACCGCACCACACAATCTGGGACACCAGATGCTAGGATGTTTAGGCCTAGCCTGCCCTTGGGCTCAGTCTGATCACCCCCCGCAAGGAGCGCACAATAGAACGGGTCCCGGCCTGAGTTGAGCTACTTGGCTTCGCGATCGGAATGAGTTATTCGGCCAGCTAAGTGATAGGCATGCGTTCAATCTTGTCAGAAGCGCTAACAACGGTACGGTCCTTAATCGGCACAAACGGAATCATATGAGTCAACCTACGCATAGACTCCGCTCGGCCTTGATTTTCTTTTACCCCATGGTTCTGTTCCATGATAGAAAATATAGCCAACCGTGCTCTGGTTTCCACCTATCTCTCGCAGGTGACAGGAAATCACCCGACTTCTACCAGTCTAAGCATGGATAAGCATATGTTCGATCCTGGACCTACACAAGGTTAATGGTGTATATATCTGGACAAGGAATTTATATGCATCAAGTGGTTCCATTCAATTCTTATAACCTAATGCAGCAATCATAAGAACTTGAGTAATATTTTATAAAATACTAGGAGACTTAGAATGCTCCGGGGCTTGCCTAGGATCCGACACAAGTCAGTTCAGTTAGCTTGCACCGACTTGGTGACATCTCCGGTCCTAGCACTTGCTTAGTCCTTCCATCTTTGGGATAGATTCACCAAACCCAATCTTCGAGTTCGGCTCCACATCATATCCTTCACGTGGTTCATCTAGCGTACCTAAATGAGATGCAAGATGCATGTGTATGAATGTGATGAATAGTAACACAAGATTATGTAAGACATAGACACCAATAGCGATTTAACTAACATCACACAACTAACTATAGAGAGCAAGCACATCAAGCATGACACAAGTTTAACAAAGTCATAAGTATCATAACTTGAGTTATGCAAATCCAATAGCCATGCAACAAGATATTCTGGAAAGCTTATGGAATTTTCTACAATTCATCTTTAATCATATTAGCATGATTCTCTAGTTAACTAAGTCTAATATACCCATTTATAGAAACTGGTCTAAACAAGACAGAGAGTAATCCATTCTGTAACCCAACTTTAAACAGGCATAACTCACAAACTACTTGGCCAAATGACACCAAATTTTAAAGCAGATAGATACATGAATTATATACAACTTTATTATTATCATCTAGGTGTGATTCAAATCCTAACTAGATCAAACACTAGCATCTTTTAGATCTGCTCAGAATACAATTAAAACCTGACCAAAGACTTAAAAGTCTTGTAACTCCTAAACTGTTAGGCCTATGGTCTTACAATTTGAACACAAGCAAGATTATGAAATTTTCTACAACTTTTGTATTCACTACAACCATAGCAAACATCATTTACACCACGAAAATGATTGCACAAGCAAAACTACAAATGCAGCCCAACAGCAGTGGTACAGAAAACTGATAGAAACTTTAGAGAAACATAACTAGAGTTCTAGACCTCCAACAAACATGAACCATAACTTTTTGAAAATCTTAGGAAGTTACCTAAAACTTTCTTATTCTCATACTAAGATGATTCTATAGTTAGAAGGGTCAATTAATCCCATAATTGCATCTCTGTCCAAAACATAGACAGAAACTGACATGCCACTTTAAACAGCTATAAATGGAGTTATACATGTCCAATAAATGTGGTTCTAGACTTTTTAGAAATATTAGCAAATTATAAAAAACTTTGTTGTAAACACCTAAAGCTAATTCTACTACTAAGAAGGCCCCACGATAAGAACAAGGAAACCCTCTCTGGGTTTGGGCAGAAACAACCAGAGAGATTCAAGCGAGTATAACTCAAGATCTACTTAACCAAAAATCATGATATTTAGCTTTTTGAAAAGCTTAATAAAAGTACTACAACTTATGTAATATCATAAAGTCATTATTCATAACTAAACTAAGCCAATTAATTCAAACATGCCGTCCTATTCAGAATAGGAGCAAATCAAAATAGGGCATTTGTTATTTTTATAACTCTTAAACTATCAAGCCTAAAATATTGAAATTTTTACCCGACATCAAGAATAGCCTTAGTAGCACTCCACAAAAATTTCACAATTATTTGAGCACAACAACTACAGTTATAAAAAAACAAATAAGACTAGCATTCAAACCCTAACTGCACAAATCCATTTTTACAGCTAAAACTTTAAACTAAAACCTGACATATTATAGATCTAGTGCATAGAGAATTTCATAAGGATTCCAAAAAGTCCTCATTTTCTGTTTTACAATTTTTCTATGAATTACTATGAATTTCCAAAGTTCCAGCCGATTTAAAACAAATAGATCCAAAAGGCACTATTCATATGAGTCACAGACTATGCAGTTAGGTCCCTCCCTTTCTTCAAATTCTTGCGCGAAGTCCCTGACGTGGATTGCAGCAGAGGAGGCGTGGGAGCTCGCTGTTTCTGGCCGGAGGAGGCTCGTCGGCGGCGATGGGGCGGCGGCAGAGCACCAGGGGCCTCGCGCGCATCCATGGGACAACTTGTCTTGGCACGAGGCGGCTTGTGGTGGCCCGGCCACATGCGCCAGCGGCCATGCCCGTAGCACCACCAGCGGCAGGGCACTTCGGCGACCACGGTGGCCAGGAAAGGGGCGCAGGAGTGGCGGCTCGAGCTGGAGATGGTGATGACGCGCTCGATTGGGACAGAGAAGGCTTGTCGCAGCGGCGACGAGCTCGGCTCGGGAGCTCGGCGGCGGCGGCCATGGTGGCTCCGCTGTGGTGCGGCCAGAGCACGAGTGAGAGCCTAGGCGAGCATGAGAGGGAGCGTGGTGACGCTCGGGCGCTCGGGCGTTCGTTTTTGGAGGCGTAGGGAGCAGGGTGGCACGTGGCATGGAGTTCGGACGCGCATCGGCAATGGAGGGCGAGCTCTGGTGCATGGCAGCCACGCAGGCAAAACGTCGAGCACGTGGCGAGTGTCGGTGAGGGCAAGGTGGGGAGCCGATTTGGGCCACTTCCAGGCCGAAACAGACCTTGGGCCAAAAATGAAGTTTGTTCACCTCAGCCTGCTCTACATTTTTCATTAAGGCACTCTAGTTATTTGAGCAACATAATAGTGGGTAATTTAGTCTCCAAAAGTGGCATTGTCAATGCATTGACGGCGATTAACAAACTCCAAAAATCGATGGTCAAGACAAGGTCCAATGAGTGCCATCTTTTTACATGATCTTCTCCATGAACTTAGCTCCAACTTTTATCTTTGGACCAAATTGAGTTGCTTAACAAAATTTGGAGAACGCGAGACATCAATGCCGATGTCGATGAATTTCTAGACTTAGAATATTTCTAAGTGTTGAAATCAGCAGCAGGTTCCAACTTTGAGCCACTGCAAGACTTGGTTCCGAGCCAATCCATGGTATACTCCAAAAACAAAGTTTCTTCTACATAACATGAGCTTCAACTTTTATTTAATGTCCAACTTTAAAACAGGCGCAGAAGCTATAGTTCTACTTAGACCAAAGTAAGATCACGATAAAGCTTAAATTATCCTTCGTGATCCATTGAAGCATTTTCTTGGCATTTGCTCAACATAGACCTTTCATGACTTTTATTGTAGAGTTCATCTAGAGTCATTTGGGCATGGTTGCAAGATTTGGTTGACGATCGAGAATTCCATTCACTTTATAAAATAATTCAAGCAAGGACATAACTCATCATTTCATGTGACTTCTTGATTCCAAACTTCATGAAACTTTTCCATGGATCAATATAGATGGGTATTGATGTGAGACACATGAAGATATTCCAATAACACTAGCCAAGCATATATCTTGAAAAGGGCCTATATGTAAAGTAAGGGTGCAATATCCAAGTTTAGGTTGGGGCTCATTTCCATAGGTTTGACCTTGACATCTTCATCATCACTTAATATGCCATGTTTGAACTCAAACCCATTGCTTAACTGGTGGCAAACACCTGGAGTGTTACATGAAGGGTGTTATAATCTATGCCATAATGATACCCTTGTGGAATCTCTATCTGATAGGCCCTTTGCTGGTTTGCTGCTTGAAGTCTCTGATTATAGACATGAGGATCTATATCTCTA
The DNA here is from genome assembly GCF_019320115.1 of Miscanthus floridulus. Lineage (NCBI taxonomy): Eukaryota > Viridiplantae > Streptophyta > Magnoliopsida > Poales > Poaceae > Miscanthus > Miscanthus floridulus. The sequence continues at coordinate 188,402,326 of NC_089580.1, forward strand.
TGGATCCTTTGAATTGATGGTGCTATTTTTGAGCCGATGACGGTATGTGGCCCGATGTGCCAAAATTAATCACCTAATTCTGACCTTGCCCTGCCGGCTGTTGCACATGCTGTACTGATGATCCAGGATTATACTATATCTGATTTATAGTAGTACTTTGAGCTTGTTCAGATGAACTCTGAACTACCTGGACATCATCATTACCAGCTGGTGCTGCTTCTTGAAGGCTGGTACTGACTTGATTAGTCCCTTGGGTCGATGGATGTGGAATGTTGTAATAAGTCGGCCCAACATGACCAACTAGAAACCCATGAAACGTCTCTTTCATGATGTTGTGGAATGTGTCCAAGAAAGCTTCATTATGGCTTGATATAGCATCACGAACAGATTTGTTTACAGCTTTCATGAAGAAACACCTGTCTTCAGCTTCATCTGTATCTGACTGCCAGTGCAATAGAACTCTTGGTAGTGGATATTTCTGAACAATTGTGTTGTCACGTGTTTTAGTGTAGGACAACAAACACTTGTTCTGAAACTCTTCTATAGCTTTGCTGAAGACACCTTTATCTCTATCAGGTAGGTCTTCATAATGTACCATAAGGATGTCATTGTTGTTATGAACCACCATGATGATTGTGGGGTCCCATCGAGCATACCAAGAACGTGTGTCGGCACGAAATTTCATCCCATGCTGAGGGCACACGAGCAAGCCAGAAGGGTCCGCTCGATGGAGCTGGAATTTCGCCTAGCTTCAGCGCAGGGATGGTCAATCCTGCACACTCCTCCCAAGACATGCCAGTCAATTTGACCCTACAATTGATAATGAGAGAAAGCTAATCAGTAATTTAAGGCAGAACATACCGGTGTTGCCAGATAGTCTCGAATGTGTGGCTCTAAGAGCCGATATAGAAGGAAATCAACTAAATAGTCGATTACAGCATACTCATAAGAATAAATCAATTAAAGCTCAGGGAATTATGGAAGGTAAATCGGTTATCGCTCATGATAAATCTCATTATTTAGGCAAACATTAGTCAATGTCAATAAGATGTCAACAATAATTAGTTTATTCTAAGCCAATGATCGCAAGTAACCGAATCCCTTTTATATAAAAGAAACATCTCATCATCATTTAACCATTTAATAAAGATAAATCTAATGAACATATTAGATCTCATCTATCGCTATGACCAGTGGGGCATGAGGCAAAATCATGCAAGCCGTAGAAACAATAATAGATTCGATGACCCTAACTTATTACTAATATCAGTGGAGCATGAGGCAGAATCATGTAGGCCATAATACAATAATAAGATCATGGGGCTAACACATCTTTCAACCTATCTTTACTTCAACGGTCTCATGACATGAATTATTCGTGAAAGCACTCGATATCGGCTAAAACAACCGATTCAGACATAGTGCACAGTTAAGGTCATGACCTATCAGAAATAGATCTACCAAATAACGATCCCCACTCTATGATGCTAACAGTGGGGTGTGAGGCAGAATCACACAGTCCGTGATAACGGGCCATGAAATGGTTTTTGCTAGCCAATAAATCTACTCAAGATCAGACATGCATTAATCGCACACTATGAACGATCAAGATTGACATAAAACAACTGATAAAACATAACTCATCATTTAAAGTGTGGATTAAATAAAATTTGGATTAACAAACGACGGGTTTTAAAAGGATATAAGGCCGATCTAGATCAATCCCAATCGGGCGAAGTGATATTGCTGTAATCAAATAAATAATGAAAGCAATAAGCAATATCAGTAACTTAATGAATCTATCCGAAGGAATGCCACCCTTAGATAGAGCTGATAACTTGACCTTAACCTAGTTCGAGCTGTGGAGGTCGATCGGATCGATGCCGCCATACTCAAACTAAACAAGAGTCGATAACTAACTTATACTAGAGTCACAGTAGAGGTCGATCGGATCGATGCAACCGTACGAACAAAAGTATAAGCCTTTATGATACTTACAGACAAGTAGTGGAGGTCGACCGGATCGATGCAGTCGTACTTGCTGAAGAACTAGCCGAGATCTACTCTACTCCTACTCCTAAGAGGTGGCCGGAGCTAAAAAAAAGTAAGTAACTTGTATTTGATTGATTGTGTGCCCTTTACAATAGTCGGGGTCCAATATTTTTACTCGGAACCTACGTATGATTCCTACCTAAGCATGACTCATCACAATTTTTAGCCCTAGAGAAAATATTCCAAATTTAAGATAACTTGGACTCTAATGTTTCTCTTTTTGTATAGTCCAACATGCCTTATCCCGACACCGATCGTAGCCTTTGTCGTTATCTGCTGGCGCTATCTGAAGAAAGCCGATTCCAGTGTTGCATTCGAATTAGCTGATACCAACCTGTATGCAATTGATTCCTTGATGACATGATCTTGGGAGCTTTCGAGTCTCTGCGATTCTTCTTCTAAATTTTGGTGTAAACACGGCCACATTGTTGGAGGAGAGGAAATGGATGCGAACCATGTACCTCATGCATACCCCGAGGGGCAAAACAAAGACCAGCCCTATGCCAACGTCTTTCTTCATCAGCGATCCATCAAAGTACATTGTCCACTACTCTTGGTCGACAACTGCTAGCGGCATTTGGACCTCGGTCCACTCTGCAACAAAATCAGCCAGCACTAGGGACTTGATGGCCATCCAAGGGGCATATGAAATACCTTGACCCATCAACTCAAGTGCCCACTTCGTGATTCTTCCTGTGGCATCCTAGTTTTGGATGACCTCACCGAGAGGGAAGGATGTCATGACTGTTATTGGATGTGACTTGAAGTAGTGACGCAACTTCCTCTTGGCCATGAGGATGGCGTACAGGAGTTTCTAGATTTGGGGGTAGCAAGTCTTAGAATCGGACAAGACCTCGCTAATGAAGTACATGGGACGCTATACTTTGAGGGTGTGTCCCTCTTTTTTTTGCTCTACCACTAGGGCGGCGCTGACCACTTGCGTGGTGGCTGCGATGTTGAGCAGAAGTGGTTCCTCGTCTATCAAAGGGACTAGGATTGGGTCCTTCATCAGGAGATGTGTGACCGTGTCAAGTGCCTCCTAGGCCTTGGGTGTCCATTCAAAACGGTCAGCCTTCTTTAGAGGCCGATAGAGGGGGAGACCTCGTTCATCGAGGCACGACATAAAGTGGCTGAGCGTGGTGAGGCACCCTATAACTCATTGTACTGCCTTTATGTTCTGAATCATGCCCATCCTCGTGATGGCTGAGATCTTCTCTAGGTTGGCTTCGATACCACGCTCGGAGATGATAAAACCCAGCAGCATACCCCTTGGGACCCCAAAAACACACTTCTTGGGGTTGAGCTTAATGTTGTTTGCTTAGAGTTTTGTGAAGGTATGCTCTAGGTCGGCATGACCTGGTCAGTCCATTTGGACTTGACCACGATGTCAACCACGTAGGCCTCAACAATCCACCTGATGAGATCCTTGAAACACTTGAGCATGCAATATTGGTACATAGCCCCCATGTTTTTCAGATCGAACGTCATTGTGATGTAGCAGTATGATCCAAATAGGGTGATGAAAGATGTCGCGGGCTGGTCGGACTCTTTCATCGTGATTTGATGGTACCCGGAGTATGCATCAAGGAAGCAAAGGTTTTCACATCCTGAGGTTGAGTTGACTACTTGGTCTCTGCATGGTAAAGGAAACGAATCCTTTGGACACGCTTTGTTGAGACCTATGTAGTCAACACACATTCCCCATTCCCACTCTTTTTTCATACAAGAATAGGATTGGCTAACCACTCAGGGTGGTTAACTTCCTTGATGAACCCAACCACCAACAGCTTCGCAATCTCCTTGCCAATGGCCCTGCATTTCTCCTCATCGAAGTGACATATGCGCTACTTCACCAGCTTGGAGCCTGGCCTAATGTTCAAGGCATGCTCGGTGACTTCTCTTGGTATGCCTGACATGTCCAAGGGTCTCCACACAAAGATGTCTCTATTGGCGCGGAGGAAGTTGACGAGCGCGCTTTCCTATTCGAAGGAAAGTATGGTGCCAGTGCGCACCACTTTGCCTTTGGAGCCGCTAGGGTCTATGAGGACCTCCTTGGCGCCCTCTATAGGCTCAAAAGACCTGACCGACTGCTTAGGGTCGGGCGATTCTTCGGCAACCTCCTCCTTGATGGCCGCAAGCTCTTTGGAGGTGATAATTGCCATGGTGTGTTCGCAACACTCGACCTTGCACTCATAGGCACATTGGAAGGAGGTGTCGATGGTGATGACTCCACACAGACCTAGCATCTTCAACTTTAGATAGGTGCAGTTGGGGACAACCATGAACTTCACATAGCATGGACGTCCTAGGATGGCATGGTGGGTTATGTGGAACCCGACCACCTCAAAGGTAACAGTCTCCATCGTATAATTGGTTGGATTCCCGAAGGTGATAGGCAGATCGATCTGCCCAAGTGTCATGGCCTACTTTCTAGGCACGATGCTGTGGAAAGGCACCCTAGTCGGTTGGATGCACGATCGGTCGATGCCCATGGCGTCGAGCATTTCAGCGTACATGATGTTGAGGCTGCTACTTCCATCCATCAACACCTTAGTGAGCCACTTCATGCCCATGATCAGGTCGACCACAAGCGGATATCTTCCCTATTGTGGGATGCTTTCCGAGTGGTCAGTCCGATCAAAGGTTATGGCGGACTTCGACCATCGGAGGAAGGTTGGTGGGGCCAGCTCGGTCGTATAGACCTCGAGGCGCACAAGCTTCTAGCGGCGCTTGGATTCATAGGATGCTGACCCTCCAAAGATCATGAGGTAGCCATCCAGTGTCGAAAATCCACCGCCCTTCACCTCGGCGTCATCTGTGGCCGACTTGGGCTCCTTCCTATGCTCCCCCTTGTTAGAGCCTCTAGAAAAGAACTGCTTCATGAGGACGTAGTCCTTGTATAGGTGTTTGACAGGGAAAGCATGGTTTGGGCATGGCCCTTCGAGCAGCTTCTCAAAGTGGTCTGGGGTACCCTCGGTGGGCTTCTAACCCCGCTTGTGGTCGGCGGAGGCCATAAGCGAGCCCTCGCATCGCTGCATGTTCTTCTTTTTGTTGAGACGGTTGGAGGTGCCTTTGCCGGCATCCTTGCCCCGCTTTGCCTTGCCTTTGAGGTGGTTAAAAATTGCCCCAACCGCCTCTTCGCCCGAGGCATGGCTGGTGGCAATGTCGAGGTACTCCTTGGTGGTTCATGGGCCCTTACCTCCCAGTTTGTGAACCAAGGAATCGCATGTGGTCCCAGACAGGAAAGCTCCTATAACATCGGCGTTGGCGATGTTGGGCAGCTCATTTCACTACCGAAAGAAGCATCGAATGTACCCACAAAGAGTTTCTCTGGACTTCTACTGATAGTTCTTAAGATCCCATGGGTTCCCAGGATGCGTGTATGTGCCCTAGAAGTTTCTCATGAAGATCTCTTTTAGGTCCACTCAACTTTGGATTCAAATGGGCAGAAGGTGTTCTAACCATGTTCGTGCCAAATCGACCAAGAACAATGGAAGGTTGTGGATAATGAAATCATCATTATCCGCTCCATCGGCTTGGCAAGCAAGCCAATAATCCTTAAGCCACAGTCCGAGGTTCATTTCCCCAGAGTATTTTAGGATGTTGGTCGGCGGTCGGTACCACGGTGATAAGACAACATTGAGGACGTGTCGGCCAAAGGCCTAAGGCCCAGCAAGTTGAGGCTCGGGCTTTAGTCCTCGCCACTGTCATAGCATCTACCACAATGAGGGTGGTAGCCGTGGCTAGCCTCCTCCCTATCATCACCATGGGTACATCTGCGGGTGTCGAGGGTGTCACGGTGGAGGCCGAGACGCTCATGCACTGGGACCACGACGCATGGCCTGCCACCTTACTGCACCTATTGGACTGACACATCCCTGTTGGGTTGCTCTAAGGGCGTGCACTAGCTAGTGTCAAGCTCGCGTCATCGAGACAACGAGCTCTTGGCCTGTTGCACCACCACATGCTCGAGTAGTGTGCAAATCTCACGATAGGCCCAACGGTCCTCGAGTGTCGCGGGACCTAGAAGCCCCCGAAGCAAGTCCACCGTAGCAGCGATGTTCTGGCTTACCTAAGTGAAGTATGGGAGGGTTTCGTCATCCTCAATGATCCTTCAGTTCTCATCGCGGGCCACGGTACATGCACGCCCACCATCTCCATGGCGCTCGATCTCTCACTCGAGCTCTGCACGTTCTAGCTCAAGCTAGAGTCATGCTTCCTCGATCTCTTAGTGCCGGGCCCTCAGCTGCTCTTCCCACAGGCAAGGTGGGACTCCTACACCCCCCTTGACCTCATCATCAAGGTCATTTGTTGGGGTAGCCTCTCCCTTAAGGATGCTTTCGACGTATCTCTCGGGGGTACCTACCATGAAACATTCACACGAGGGGTGATGGCTCCCCCTGCTAGAGTCAGAGTTAGAGGGTGACTCTGGTTCTTCCGCGAGGAGGTCATGGAAATATTCCATGACATATTCGGTCATCCCCATGAACTCGTCGTTCATAGGGGGTGAAGGCACATGTTGCACCACGAGGTGGCCAACGGTCTTCGTGGCATTGCGCAGACCAAATGGGAGCGCTATCGGGGCGCTCCAGATGAGGTATTCTAGGGAGAGCGGCTCTCCTCTGGCAAGCTATGTCATGACATTGGCTAACGAGAATGTGAGGTAGCCTAGGTCCTCCTAGGACCATCGGGGTCCCATGAAGGTACGGAGCTGGCGCTCTAGCCTACCGTAATCGAAGCCAAGGAGCTGGTTGCTCCCGGGGGCGTGGGCCTTTGGTGTGTGCAACTATAGCTCCTCAAGCGCCTTGGCGATTGCATTAAGGTTGGTGGAGTGGAGAGGTTGGATGGTGGTAGGAACCTACACCAACTCTCCCCCCATCGTGACGATGAGTCTAGGTTCCCAAAAGGCACATGCGCGCTCAGGACCCAGCTGACACCGTGATTAGCCATCTGAGGCCTGATGTGGATGTCAAGATGCACAAAACCTCCCTACCTAGCGCACCAATTGTCGGTGTTTTCATACCACCGATGAGTAAATTTGTATTTGCGTGTCTGGCTAGGATGGTGTGCTCAGAGGACACAAGGGTTTATACTGGTTCAGGCGAAATGTTCCTACATCTAGTTTGCTGCTGCTCGTGTTACCAACATTTGATTTGTAGTAGGGATTACAAACAGGTGAGAGAGGGAAAGGATCCCAAGTCTCTGGTGAAAGGAATGAACGGGTGCTTAGAGCTCAATTGCTGCTCAGCCGTTTGCTCGTGTCGTGCTCTTATCTTTTTATATCGTGGTTCAGTCTCGTGCAGATCTAGATCCCCCTTCATGGGTGCCCTACTTCCCCTTTTATAGGCAAAGGGAAAGCGTGTGTTACAGCAGAGGAAAATAAGAAGAATGAGAGAGAGAGAAGAAGAAGGCTTCTAGGATCGCTGGGTCCATTTTCTCCTTCATGCGAGTCCCATAGATCCTATAGATGTCAATAGGAGCGTCTCTACATCGTGGCCTTGTTCATCACTGGCGCCATGCACATGTGTTATCTACCAGTCATGGCGTTCCATTCTATCCCAACGAACATCGTGGTGAACTAACGCGCCTATTAGCGTTTGTACGAGGGTTACGCAGAACAACACTGGCACGCCCGACGTTATTCTTGATGTGAACCCTTAGGTATGGCCCATCATGGCCATGAGTTACATCGAGGTGTGCCAGTCTCTTCCCTGGTGTTAGAGTTTTGACCTAGGCCCATACGCTTAGACCTAGAGTGGTTGGCGACGGTATGGGTCCTCGTTGAGCGAGACGGAGCCTACTGCCTTAGGCCCGAGCGAGACAGATCTCACCCAAGGGATCGAGCAAGATGGAGCATGAACCCAAGGAGTCAGGCGAGACAGAGACTGTGGCCTTGGGGTCAGGCGAGATGGAGCCCATGGCCTTGGGCGAGACCCCCGCGGCCTCGAGGTTGGGCGAGACAGAAACCGCATCTTTGGGGTTAGGCGAGATAGAGCCCGTACCCAAGGGGTTGGGCGAGACAGAGCACGAACCTAATGGGTCAGGCGAAACCTTTTAATATGTCTTGCTCCATCCAAGGAAGTGTCTTGCATATCCCTAATATCGATACCCGACAGCAACAACATATGAGAACAATATAACAACAATTAGAGTATTGCAACAGTAAACAAACATTCATCACATAACAACAGCTACCTTACTATTTTTCATCTCAAAGGTTTCATGGCACCAACATGTCACCAACATTCATCACATAGCAGCTAAGTTATTGGTTTTCATCTATAGCTAAGTACTGTCATGCCATCATAGAACATTCATCACAGAGCAAAAGAATAGTCGGGCCATCATATAGCAGGTGTTTTTCCAGAACCACATCACCCAAAGAACATTGAGCAAACACCTTTCACTGTAGCTAGAGCTTCTTCTTGCTTCTAGTATTTGAAGCAGGGTTGGCTGGGCTGGATGGGCTGGCTGCTACAACTTGGAGCTTCTTTGATGTAAGCTTCTTCTTGATCCCTATCTTCCTCCTTGGTGAAGCCTAGGGCAGCATAGTCTCTAGTGGCTATGTCTCTATTGTAATGAAGTCTTCATGGAAAGGGGCCAGGTGCATAGTTTGGATTGGAACTGGGTCATTGGAACCAGTTCCAGACCTTGTGGCAAAAAGGCAGACTGTGCTTTAGCATTAGCAGTCATAATAGAAGTGCTATGATCAATTGAAGAGCTGGTAAACATACCTGTTAGACATAATGTTTGGACCTAAGCTTGAAGTAGTAGTGGTAGCTGCCCCCTTGCTCTTCTTGGCACCAGAAGAAGAAGGAGATTTTCTCTTCCTTTTCTTATGTGTAGCATTGACCACTGCCTCATTATGTGGGAACACCATCGGGGATGGAGTAGCAACCACAATGCTAGTCTCTGTGTTACAACTTGTTGCTTTTTTTAGCCTTTTCTTTGGAAGACCCCTGCATAGGAAAAGTTACATTAGTTAACTAAGTTATTGAAGTTGTACATGTATCTACAAAGTAATCTAGTTACATAGTTTACCTTTCAGCCTCTATTGTAGCTATATCTTCTGGATTCTCATTCTTGCAAGTGTACCAGTGATGCCCTAACTCATGGTAGATGGGGCACTCATGTTTCTTTTCCCTCTTCTTGCTGCTGCCTCCCTCAAGTGATGATTTCATCCTATTCTTCCTTCTACCTCATGTGGACCTAAGACAGGGAGGGTGCATGAAAAAGCCATGAGTAGCTTTGGGCCACATGCTTTTGTCAAGAATACAAGGGATGGAACCCTCATATGTAGCTCTGAATTTGATGACAGAGAAGTAATCATCCACATGGTCTTCTAGTTTTTCACTAGGAATTGAAGTAATGTAGGCTATTGCATGCTTGCATGGGATTCCTGACCCCTGCCAAACCCTACAGGAATAGGTTTTGTCAGGTAGGCGGACCACAAACCTAAAGCCACTACCTCCCTTAGCACACAGTTCTGCCACACCATCAGGGGAGGTTGTGATCACTTCAATATCCAGGTTGTAACTGTCTTCCCTTAGCTTCTACAGGATGTGAGGTAGAATTTTTCCCTCCAATTTCTTGGCTACCTTCTTCCTATGGTTCTATTTGATCAAAATCTTCTATCTTATAGTGTCCAATAAGTCATCTAGGTGCTTTACCTTCTCAAGCTTGATCCAATTATTGAATGACTCAGCCAAATTATTAGTCACATAATCAACCTTTGATAATGTCCTGTACTAGCTCTTGGTCCAAAGTTTCTTGTGAGTTTCTTGCAGATACTTCATTGCCTGAGGTTTGGCTGCAGTCATTGCTTGATAGTGCTTCTCAAACATGTAAGGGCTCCATGAATATGAAGAAGCCCACAAGTGATCATCAAATACCATCCCACTATACCTCTTCTTGAAATTCTATACTAAGTGATACATACACTCTCTATGTTCAGCATTTGGAAAAACTTCACTAACCCCATTCATGATTGCCTGGCCACAATCTATGCAGAATGTCAAGCCCTCTGGGGTGTCTATTGCTTCCTTCAACCTCTCCATGAACCACACCCAATTCTCATTGGTTTCTGAGTCAATTACACCAACAACTACTGGATACATCTAGTTGTGCCCATCTACTACACAAGCAATGCACAACTATCCCCTAAACCTTCCTGTTAGAAATGTGCTATCTACTGCAAGATATGGTCTACAACCTCTAAGAAATCCATCAACACATGGTTTTAGTGCAAAGAATAGCCTATTGAACTTGATCTTATTGTTGATTGTGTGATTATCAATGACAAGAAATGATTTAGGACTTAGATTCTTCTAACTGGGCCTTAAGCCTATACAGGTTATCAAAACTTTTGCCCCAAGGCCCATAAATCTTATCCATGGCAAGATTTTTACCTTTATACACTCTCTTGTAGGGCACCACAATTTTGTGTGCATCCTTCAACCTCCTTTGCAGTTCTATTGCACCTAGAGTTCGATCTTCCTTCAGCCAATCAATCACCTGACTGCACACCCAGAACTGTGTTACCCCTACATAGATTCCTTGCCTCCTAGTGCTCTAACAATCATGAGGGTAGGGGTTCCTTTTCACCTGCAAAGCAGTCAAGTAATGCACTTATTACAAGCCACACAATGCAAGAAAAATAGGGAGCAATCAATGAAAACAATGTACTAACACATTAACTTAATAGTGTGCACATCCCTTAGAGTTGAGGCATTGAAAGCTCTAGTTTGGTTTTGGTGAATTGATGAAACCCTCAGTGCTAATCTAGTTTATCAAAGTGATTATGAGATAGGTAGCACCACTCCAAGTGATGAAGCAAATGAAGATCATGACATGATGATGATGGCATGGTGATGATCAAATGCTTGGACTTGGAAAAGAAGAAAGAAAAACAAAAAGCTCAAGGCAAAGGTGAAATTGATAGGAGCTTTTTGGTTTAGTGATCGAGACACTTAGAGAATATGATCATATTTAGGATCGATAGTTGTACTATTAAGAGGGGTAAAACTCATATCAAAATACAGTTATCAAAGTGCCACAAGATTATCTAACTCATTGCATATGCATTTAGGATCTATTGGAGTGCCAATACCCTTGAAAATGTTTGTGAAAATATGCTAACACACATGCGCAAAGGTGATCCACATTGTGTTTAGCACTTGGGAGCAAGGGTAAGAAACTTCATTGGCGCCCTATACAAAAAAGATAGGTTTTCACATAGTGCACCGAATGCTGGCCTCAACTAGACCGGAGGGTCCAGTCAGTGGAAGCAGTGAAGACGCTGGCATCGGTCTTCGATCGGACGCTGACGGGGTGCGTCTGGTCCTATTGACATGGCAGTGCACAGATAAGAGGCTGACTGACCGGACGCTGGGTGAGTCTGATCAGGGGTGACTAGACACGTCTGATCGTGAGTAGAACCTTACTAGAAACGACCAGACACTGGTGTTGGTGCGTCCGGTCACTTCGAGCAACACGTCCGGTCACAACTTAAGTGCACTGATGACTGTTGAGATTGGGCGATCAACATTTGAAGCAGGGGCCATGTGACATACATCGCGCGACCGAACGCTGGGGTCCTACATCCGGTAGATCTGACCTGCGTGTCCGGTCGCCCCGTTTTTTAGTGGACTGAGGACGCAACAGCTCTATTTTGTGGGGGCTTCTATTTAAGCCCCATGGCCAGCTCAAGCTCACTCTCTTAGCCATTTGCATTGACATAGCAACCTTATGAGCTTAGCCAAAGCCCTCCCACTTATCTCCATCATTGATTCAACATCTTTGTGAGATTGAGAGAGAATCCAAGTGCATTGCTTGAGTGATTGCATCTAGAGGCACTTGGTATTCGTGTTTTGCTATGGGATTCACTTGTTTCTCTTGGTGGTTGCCGCCACCTAGATGACTTGGAGCAGCGAGGATCATCGAGCGGTGGTTGGTGATTGCCTCCGGCTCTGATCGCGGTGATTGTGAGGGGTCTTGTGCCTTCCCGATGGAGTGCCAAAAGGTAACTCTAGTGGATTGCTCGTGTCATTGAGTTACCTCACTTGTGGGTAGGTTCTTGCGGTATCCAATTGTGTGGACAAGGTTCGTGCAACACCTCTTAGCCGCCGAACCACCAAGTGTTGGTCGACAAAACATGGACTAGCGTGCCGGCAAGCACGTGAACCTCAGGAGAAAAATTCATTGTCTCTTGCCCTTTGGTATTCTTCTGATGATTGATTTGGTATTCATCTTGTGATTGGTTTACTCCTCTACACGGCGGTATAATCACCCTACTCACTCATTTATATTCTTGCAAACTAGTTGTAGCAAGCTCTTTAGTGTAGCTAGAATTGAGAGCTTTCTTTCTAGTTTAAGTTCATCTAGTGGAGCTCTTTAGTGTAGCAAGTGTGAAAGCTCTTAGTGAGTAGTGACATAGCAAATTGTGTATTTAGTGATCATAGCAACTAGAATTGTTGGATAGGTGGCTTGCAACCCTTGTAGAGCTAGAGCAAGTTTGCATTTCGCTATTTGTTATACTAATTAAATTGCTCTAGTTTGTTTGTAGATTTTTTAATAGGCTATTCATCCTCCTCTAGCCATATTAGGACCTTTCAGGCATGAAGTCTCCACTTGCAGTCCTCACTCTGCTGTGAGCAGTTCACCCTATACCTCCATGTATCACTCTTCTCAATGTCATATTTGAACTCATGTTTAACAGCATGAGTAGCTAAAGCAATCTTAAAAGCATCCATGCCTGAATACACTGTTCCTACTGACATAGGAGGGTCCTTCTTGTCATAATCAAAATCAGGCATATGTTCAGGCTCTCTATCTTTAACCATATCATCTATGTCTTCTACTTCATCATCAGAGGATTCATCATTAGAGTCTGTCTCAGAGGATTCATCAGCACTAGAACTCTCACCTTCCCATTCTTTACTCCCACCTTGGCTCTAAGGATTGGGAGGAGGTGGGGGGTATTGGGGACCAAGGTCAATATACAACCCTTCCTCATCAACACCCACATGCTCATTCATTGGGTTTGGGTTAGCCAGGTATTCAGGTTTAGCAGATTGAGTGTGTGTGGCATGGCTTGGTTCTACTAAGCTTGGACAAGCAGTTGAAGGGGCGAATGTGGGTTCAACAGAGTTCACAGTGCTACCAGAATCCCAATCAGGAATCACAAGGGGCTCACTTCTTGGGCTATGATATGCAACAGTCAACAAGCGACATTTGAAAGCCGTATGTTTTGCAAACATTTCAACCAAATCTTGGTTCGTGCAGACTTGGATGTTCACTTTACTATCCATGCAGAAATAAAACAATCTCACTATGTCACCGTAGTTATGAGGATACTTGTCGACAACTTCAGCAACCAGGTCTGTGAAGTTAGTGCGGTCAGCATCCATGACTTTGTTCAACGAAAACCACTGCGCACGAGAACTGGGAGCAACAATCCGGATTTCTAAGTTGTAGCTACTTTCTGCGTCCATCCTACAGATGAACAAGGAGCACGCAATCAACACTACAAACACGGGGCACAAACGCAGGGCACTAAATACCAATCAACACTACAACACGGGGCACCATGAAACCAAGGGGGAAGCAGTGAACTCACTCGTCCGGAAGCCAATCCGGTCGCTCGCCCACGCCCTTGTTCCCCGCCATGCCACGTCTATCCTCTGAATCCACGGTCGAATCCACGCTCCACTACCCCATGCGTCGCCACAAGCATGGGGGATTCGTCGCCTTCTCTCCTAGCCGCCGCTACAGCCTCCGCCGCCGGATCCGCTGCCGCTAGGGTTAGGGAACCGAGGGAGTTGAGTGAGAAGAGAGAGTGAGAGACTGAGGAAGATGCCGGTCAATATCGGTCAACACAGCCTCCACATATGCTCATGACTGAAAGGGCAACATGGATATTTTTCCTGCCCGGTCCCACATGTAATAGCTGTCAAACGGTCAAAACCAAACAGAATGGAGTCGGAATGGCATATTGGACAAAAGAGTTTAGCGTCATGGCAATAGGGTCCGTGTGAACTTTTTGATGGCACGTAGGAATGCATGGAGCATCTTTCATAGTGACACAGGGGGAAGAGGTTCTTTATTTATATGGCTGAAAAAATTAGATACCTGATCAAAATCTGCGCATTCTTGTCTACCGCATGCTTGTTTCTCGACTCCAGTTAGCCTTGTCAACGCACTGATGAAGCTACCAAAAAATTGTTCGGATACTGAGAGTGAAGTAGCAGGCTACATAGATAAGGGAAGATGCATGTTTTTTTTTGGTGTGTGTTAAAAAGAACTAAAGAATAGTATGCTCAATTGTCAATTGGTCACAGATGCATTATGCCAAACTCATTACCACCATCAGATTATCAGAATCGATTACATTGAACTTGGGAGCAGCTTGTGCGCTAGTGAAAGGTGCCACGTGCAGCATGCAGATGGGCGGGATATTCAACATTGCATGGACTCGAATTACACACACTAGACGTCCCAGACAGGGATGGGCAGGCAGGTTCCGAACTGGTCGACCTCATGCAGATCGTCCATCTGAAACCCTCCGTTGACGCCGACGGCGCCGCCGTGGGCTCCCGCGATGTCGTTGAGGTCCGCTGCCAGCGCGTCCCAGTCGAACTTGCCGTTGCCGCCGAAGCAGCCAGCGTCGGCGGCGTCACCGTGAAAGCTGGCTTTAGCAGTGGCCGTGATGCCGTCGTCGTCGGTCTTGAGCACGCCGATCTGCTGCAAGAACTCCCTGAGGTCAAGCTGGGGCTTGTCCGCGCCGGGCGGGCCGCAGGCGCCGCCCTCGCACGGCTCGGCGTCGTCGACCGTCGTCATGGAGGCCGTGGCCACCGCCTGCTCCAGGGCGTGGAAGCAGGACATGGGCGGCGGCAGAGCCGCAGCCGCGTGGGTGGTGACGGTGGAGCAGGGAGACGTGGAGGCCGCCCCCGGGAGATGATCTGACGGGGCGAGCTGGTGGGCAGGCGCCGGCAGCGGCGGCTTGGCGGGCGAGCCGTTATTCTTGAACTCCTGCAGCCTCTGGTGGATGACATGCACGTTGTGCTGCGCGTTGAGGTTGAGCAGCCCGTAGGCCGGGACGGCGGCTGCCGCGGCGCCCCTGGCGGAGGCTGGGAGCCACCTGAGCCTCTGGTGCGCGGCGGAGGCGGCGGCGGAGACGGAGGCGCGGAGGTGCGGCAGGTTGAGGAAGGCGTCGGGCCCGTAGAGCCTGCGCGCGGCCTCGTCGTAGGCGAGCGCGGCCTCCTCGGCGGTGGCGAAGGAGCCGAGCCAGAGGCGGGTGCGCTTGTTGGGCTCGCGGATCTCAGCCACCCACTTGCCCCACGTCCGCTGGCGCACGCCGCGGTACTCGCACGCCGCGTTCTGCGGGCCGCCCTTCCCCCGCGTCGGGCCCTTCTTCCACGCGCGCTTCCGGCCGTAGCTCTCCATGGGAATTGGGATCAGGTGGAGCGTGGGGGGAGTCGGAGGGAGGGAGGGTTTATTTTGAACTCCAATGCAAGCAGAAGCTAGGAGCTTTGAAATGGCCTCTGGAGGAGTGAGGAGTGCAGTGAAGTGGGTGAGGAGAGTGTGACGAGGCGCGGGGGTTTAGTAGAGTAGAAGTAGAGTGGCGGGGGTGATCGGCAAGGCATGGCGTGGGTTTAAATGTTGTCACGGCCGGGAATGCATGCTCGGCGTATGTACGGTGGTGTCGCGCCTTTTCCAGACCTGTGAGCGTGAGCTCCCGTCGGAGGCGCCACATGTGACCGTCAGGCATCTCTAGGAATGCATGTCCAATAAGACCGATCGAGAAACCAAAACAAAGAAAATCGTCTCCTGCTGTCCAATAGTTCTGACGAACGAAGTTCTTGTTCGGTTTATCTTTAGGCTCTGTTTATGTATCTATCTATCATCATATATATGATTTGCAATGCCCAAATTCGTCCACTTTCTAAGCATTTGAATGGAATTCATCCCCGTCTCCCTTCTCATTGTGATTTTTAATTTTCATCCTCTTAAATATCCTTTTTTTTGTTCATATACATGATAGAAGTGATTCTTCTACTTACATTACAACATACTGACTATTTTTACTTACAATAAATATATTGGATCTTTCGAAAAGATATAATAAATATATTGATAGATGAATAACATTTATCTTATTTGTTTGAATTGAGCAATTGTTTCTTTTTAGCTGCCTTTCAGTGATAGCTAACGTGCCTGTCGATAGTAAAACACATTTGATGACTCTGGTTCGGTCAACTTTCAATTACTTGGTTTACATCTTTTTCTCTAGTTTTATTTCCGTAAAATGAACAAATGTGGTGCGGCTGCAGATCGTACGTTCTAAGTGCTGGTGGATATGCACCGAGGAATCGAGAGGACGACGTACGGGCCGAACAAGCTAAGGCGAGCACGTTGATTCGTCGTCATGGTAATAAGAGCGGCATGAATGCGAGGTATAAAGATCCACCTCACAGCATTCTTGGCTCTCACGAGCGTGCTCTTCACATGCTCCTCCTCCACGTCAGATGTACAGAGCATGCGATTCTGATGAGCCCTCCTCCAGTCCTCCTGTCTGTCTTGTGCGATCGATCTGCTTGTTTGACCGGCTCTACTACCGTGCAGCCTAGGGCAAACGCGGATAAGCATGTCCATGTGTGACACCATCTGCGTGCTCCGTGCTATAAGGCCAAGATTGGTAAATGTATATCACAAGTTCACAACATATCACATTCAGCTGTTCCTCCAGAATGCAGGCCGACATCTTGTAGTTTGCTGCCATAATATAGTACTCTCTCCGTTCGAAATTATAAGTCACTTTGACTTTTCTGGTGCATACATATATCTAGATACATAGCAAAATTCAGCCTGTTCGGTTGGCTGGTTCGTATCGTTGCTGGTTCGTGAAGAAGTACTGCTGGCTGGTTTGTGTGAGAGAAAAATACTGTTCTGGCTAAAAATTTACGATCGTTTACGACAAGCCACAGCCAAACGAACAGGCTGATTGATGTTTCAAAAAAAAATCAAAGCGACTTATGATTTAGAACAGAGGGAGTACATGTTAACCATGTAGAGTGGCAACTGATTCAAAAGAACCTACATCATCTGCTCGATTATGGTTAATTTGCTCGACAAACCAAATAACACTGGACAACAAAATCTGATTCTTTCTCGGTGAAAGCCAACGTAGCTTGACATTGCGATGCATGCTATCCATGTTTTTGGTAGATGAAAACGGTGCATTTCCCTTTTCTTTTTTCAGGAAATGATCTAAATTGGGCTATCAGTCAAAAGAACATTACCCAGAATGTAAGAAATATCTAGATTCCTTCCTAAGAGTATGTCAGATCTATCCTTTTTCCTGAGAGAGGGAGCAGGAGTATGTATGCCTATTCCTTACAGTTGCAATGCTGCCTGACTAAACACTTCAGGATGTTCTTGAGCAGATGTTCGGCAGCCGGGTTTCCTTTGTTTGCAGGAGACCTTGATGCCAAGGGTCATTGTACAGTTTATAATGCAATACCTGTCACAAGCATTCTTTCTCAGCAAATATGAACACAGCAGAACGGTAGTTCTTGGGTTGAAAAGGGGTATATCAGAGACAGTGACACGTGGTCAAGCACAATTCTGGTAACACTATTTTTTTTATGACTCACCAAAGCTTTCTACTGGGATAATGCAAATATTATTTCATTTCTAGCGAACAGAAGATGCTAAGTAGTAAGTATGATAACATCCAGACCACACAATAGGCTGAGGAGCAGGTCTACCTGTATAAATGTCGCAAAGGCATCGTCATCGTCAGGTAGTTTTGAGACCTCAACAGACCAGGGTGCCTCTTCAGAGAACAGTCTTTTCTGTCTCTGCGCCTCTAACAATATAGAGTCTCGATAGAAAAACCTCTGCCACATCTGGCGGACATTTCCCAGCATAAACTCTACTTGTGTATCATTTAGTCCCTAGTGACATGGAAATGGTAAGCATTCTGCAGGCGGTATGTCCAAAAGATAAAAAAAAAAGCAGAAACAGAGTAAAAACATACTCGAAGTGTACTTATGAGGCCTGGAATGTCATCTTCTTGTATGCGCACTGCAAAACTATTGTAGTTGAGCACATTCTCATATGGCAGAAAAATTCCATCCTACAATGTAAGACAAGAGGGCAGATAGGTTCGAGTAAGACATCACACGATGGTCCCTCTCTTGATATGCAGCACAAGGAAATGATGGTGTTTCACCTGAATTATTACAGGAATGCATCCTTGAAGCATGCTGTCTTCCATACGCCCACTCCAGCCATCCCCTGGCAGGACACCACAAAAAACAGAGCTTGCTAGTTCTTCATAATATTTCTCAGTTCGTAAATAGGTAACTGTCACATCGGCTGCATGCTGTCGTCCAAGGCTTCCCTGCTTGTTTGGTATGGAACCAAATTCAGCTGCTAGCTTTTGTCGAATCCCCATGCTATACCTGCATTATACAATCAAAAAAGATTGACAAACAATTATGTAACACATTCACACTCACAAATACATAGATACATACGTGTCTTCTGGGCGGCCTCCTTCGTATGCTGAACCTAGATTACCGTTGAAATAAAAGAGTGTTGTACGGTTCTTCCTAGGCCTGCAAAAGTTGTGTTCCCTGGTCTAAGGTTCTGAGGAACATAAATAGTTGATAGGATATATAGTTAACTTTAAGAATACCTTGCCCACAGTTTTAACCATATGGCCCCTGGGTTAGGTTCCTTCCATGCCGGAAGCACTAGATCCTTTCTTGGATCAAAACATGGATGGTTGCCTCTCTTATCCAAAGGAATATCATCCCAGTTGTCTGCCCAATAAGCAGTCGTTGAATTCTTATGTTTCGTATTAGTGTTTCCCCAGTGGACAAGCATCATGCTCTTCCAGATCTCTTTTGGAGCATAGCAGGCACCTTCATCCCACGAAAAGAACTGCCTTTATGTAAGTTGAAAGGCAATCAGTCATTGCCACTATTGAATAAGAACCAAAGAATCATTATACAACTATAATTCATTCAAATATGAAACCCACCCAGATATGGTCTCTTCCTGAAGTGCGATTCCAGTAAGGATACTGCTGAGCTATGTGATCATATGCCATTCTATAGTACTCAAGTGCATTGTAGCTCCTTCGGCGCAGGTCCCTCTAAAATTAAAACTCAAATTACTGGAGGAGCACATCAAGACCATCGAAGAACATATGGATCACAATTCTTACCGGCAATAGCAGATGTGGAGCATCATCAGATCTAGTTATTAGACATGAGTCAAGCACTGGCACATAGAAATAATCAGCTTCGTCCCCATTAAGAGTGCGGTGAGGGCTAGCAAGAATGCTCTCATAGAGTGCTATCTACATAGAAAATAAAACATTGGTCAGATTTGCTTGTCCTCGTAAATAAATATCACTGTGAGCATGTAGTCATGGAGCAACAGACGTTAAGCTATCTGCTAGCAGCTAAAATTAGCAAACCTGAGCACCATACAATTGCTGGGTCCATAGAGTTCTGTTCTTGTCATCATATATTCTGTTTACACACTGGAATCTGTAATGTCGTCCCTGAGAGAGAAAAAAAATATTAATCTCAATGCTGCAGTAAAGCTTCATGAACACAAAAAGGAATATTTATGACACAGGCTTACTTCAAGAAGATGACTGTCAAACTCAGCTGGCAAATCATATACATATATGAGTGGCCTTTTTTTCTGAACAACGGCCTTAACATCGATGGTGGTACTGTTTAAAATTTTCAGATCTGGTAAATTCACTGGTGTCTGGAGCCACGGGGGCCAATCATATGCAAGCGAATATGCTGATGGGATACTGCAATCAATCCCAAAATATCCACTGTAACACTGAAGGAGATACTCAATGAGACTACATCTTATAAAAGTGGAAAAATAAAAAACAATGCACCGCATTAAATTTAACCAAAGTAATTTCATTTCATTAACTAAATCGTTTTCTCTGAAACATACTTGACAGAAACCACCACGGCAATGGCCATGTCCAGAGCACTGGTTGATGCAGCTGCATTCAACACGAGTCTCACAAAACTGCCCCCAGAGACCATCGTATTTGCAATCACATTCTTCTTTAAACTTCACTTTGGATGAATACGCATCCTCAGGGACCACATTACACCATCCTAACTTACTGCTGTTTGTTGTGAATATGTTTTCCAGGTCGGGTGTTTTCCAATCGGTAATCTTTGGATCACCAGGTTTTGCAGGTAAACTAGAAAGATGGATAAGAGAAGCTTAGTAGTAATATTAAAGTAACCCAAAAACAAATTATCAGATTATCAGAGATAGTCTTACATTGTTTTAAAACCACAAGCTTCTGCCACAGGACGATCTGGGTATTTTGTTCCAGGCCCACAAAAGCACATTGCCCTTGTTTTGTCACAGTAAGCTGCACAGGTGGAAACTATCCATAGACCTACTGGCCATTCTGGGGAACTTGGGAGGTTGCATTCCAATTTCTGAACCTCCTCACATCCTTTCCCTGTATCAGTGAAGCCATAGATTAGGAATACAGCACTACAAATTTAAATGTTATTGGAATCCAGAAAAGCAACATATATCAACATTAGCAAGGGAAAATATATATGCTACCTTTCTACAGTCCGTACACTCATGTTCTTTCATTTTTAAACGAAATTTGTTTTTTAGTAAACCAAAAACCATAGAAAGAAATATATGTCCATAAACAAGGTTATAATCACATAAGTGAACAACAACCAGTAGCTGTTTAACGCAGTAGTTCAGTTCCCGTTTCGCCTAGGTTACATACTCACAGAGATCAAATCCAACAACAGCTTTGTAGTAAAAAAAAGCATACGAGTTTTCAATACTGCAATTCTTAATCCATGAGTCCATATACAATAAACTGAATGGTCTATATTCTTTCAGACATACAAACTACACGTTCTATGTTCTTTCAGGAATGCAAAGTGATCTAAACAGAGTATGATACAGATGAAAGGAGATATACTGAGCGTACTCTGAGATGAAATTATACAAGATTTGTGAAGAAAAAAATGCTGTCTACATGGTTAGGGAGACATTTGTAGGTTGCATCGCTGTATCCAATATAAGAATCCACGATTAGTTCTTTGTGGTACCTAACTCTATTAAATGATATCATTACCTATTTTTTTGTTTAGCGCTAGTCTTAAGTTCTTAAAAGCCAGCCCTTCCAGATCGTAAGAACTATTGAATTATTAGTGCATAGACTCTTATTAACAGAAAGTGAATACTGAGAAGTAAGACCAACCAGAATATCCATGAAAGCATCTGCACTCTCCCAGATTATAGTTGCAAACACCACGACCACTGCAGTCTTTCTCGCAGCGCTTTGCACCTATAGCCTGTCGCAAAAGAGCAACCTAAATTAACCCCATAAAAAGCTAAGTCAAAGCGCACGAACCAGTGACAAGGGTGGGTGCAAACCTCAGTAACACCAACAGACGAAGAGTTAGCATGACACCCGGCAAGCCATCTACCAATCTCAGCCTTCCATGGCGCGCCACGGAATGCCACAGCACCATATGAATCAGAAGGGAAGCGCCCCCTGAGACGAGAGTCCACCACCCCGACGTCCGGGAGAACATTCTTTGGGTGGCTTATACTGCTGCGAGCACCGAAGTAATCCAAGGAGGCAGGAAGGATTGGCACCATGAACACATGGACGGCGGTGACAAGCACCACCAGGGCGCCGGCTACGCCCACAAATGCCACAGGGCATTTCGTCGAACGGATTGCGAGCATGGTCAAACTATCATCCGGGCATCAAGCAGAGATGGCCTTGCCGTGCTGCCGGCGTCGATGATGACGCCGTAGGTTGAAGGAGCCAGGCGGGGGTGGGATCAGGGCAAGCACGGCTGCACGGACGCGGTGAGGTGCGTGAGGCCTCCGGCGAAGCGGCGGCCAGCGGGAGCTGAGCAGGATCAGGCAGAGGCGGCGGCGGCTCACAGGCCTAACAAGGATCAACTATTCGATGGAGGCGCGAGGCGTCGCAATCGTTGGAAATGGTGCTCATTCAAGGTCAGAGTGGATCTTGGAGAAATGGTGTTGGGGTCCGACAAAGAACCCATGAAATAGAAGGATTCGGAGTGAGGACATCCCTCTTGTAAACAGAGAACAGTAGGATGCTCCATCATTAAATAACGGATTTTGCCTTTGATCTTTTTATAAGAGCCTGTCTTCAATGACAGGTGGGCCGGGTCCCATCTGTCATCCAATCAATCGCTAAAATAGCAAAATGAGGTTTGAGATCTAGGAGTATGTGTATGTTTGTAACCTTATTAATAAGAGTACCTCCACCAGCAGGCCTCAAATTAGGATTATATTTGAGGACTTCCTCCTTTCATGACTATTTTTTAGACTTAACTCCAACTAAGGTCCTTAAACCAGGGTTTTTATTTATTTTTCTCCTCCTTTTTCACACTACTCCCTCCATTCCAAATTATATGATATTTTGGCATTTACAGATACTTTTTTTTGCCATGCACTGATATATACTATTTTTATATATGCATTTCCTCTATTTCAAATTATAAGTTGTTCTAGTTTTTTTTATACATAACTTTTGTTATGCATCTAAATATACATTATGTCTAGATATTGTCGGTGCGGGATCCACGGGATACCCCGCAAGGACAGGAGAAGATCTAGTCTAACTAGGATTCTTCCTCTGTAATCTTAGTAGTAGTATTATTCTGTAATCCTACTAGGAACTCTCATTATAAACCGACTAGGATTCTGACCTCCTGACTATATAAAGGAGGGCAGGGTTCCTAGGGCAGAAGAGATTTGAACAACACAACACTTTACAATCAATCCAACGCGAAAGCTAACGCCGACTGGACGTAGGGCTATTACTCGATCAAAGATCGAGGGTCCAAACCAGGATAAATCGACTGTCTCTCGCGTTTACCGTCGAGTTCTATATACGCTGAAGCCCGAACATACTGCCCCGGGGGACCCCCGTGGCAGGCTATCGGTGGTCAAACATCGACAGCTACGCGTGCCAGGTAGGGGCTTTCGGCGACTTTGCATCCGAGAGCTCGATGGACCTCGACAACATGATCTTCTCGACAGGGTCAACCTTCATCTTCGGTTCATAGATCTGCGAGGCAGGTGACAATGGCAAGCTCCAAGGCTATCTCCTCGAAGATTCGGATCATCATCAAGACCTTTTCATCTCGGCGACAACGACAGATCAACTTGCTGGAAGATTCGCGCAGATCGTGATGTCCGATCTGACTCAGATTTCACGGTTTCACGTATCCGATTCAAACTCAAGTTCCGCTTCCGAGACGGAGTCTTATCCGAGTTCTTTTCTGACAAGGCTCCAAGGCACGATGTCAACCTATCAAGGATACAACTCGGAGTACACTCAAAGCACTTTAAAGAAGTCGGGTCCTCTTCCGTTCGGACTCCACAACATGGCAACATCTTATCAGACATGGCCCGAAGGATCCACCAATCCGGTGCTTAGAATGCCACTGAAAGGAGCCCAAGAAGGTCTCGTCTTAACTATAATATCTCAAGACTGCATCGTCCACTGGCCAGGTTCTGTTCCTGAGGATGGCGGCACCCAACTAGTCGACGATATGACAACAACAACTCTACCCTATCAAGGAGACTCGATCTACGACCTAGAAGCCTCTACTGAAGTTATCAACAACTCTAACAATATAAAAACCAATGCTGATGATAGGACAACTCACGCTCGAGAAGTGTTCATGATTCACCGTCCTCGATCACCATTGGTCCCCCCAGAAGCACCCGATGTCAGGTCTTCAGATGAATCTGAGTCCAACATATCACCATTTACCCAGGGGCACGATGGTGAGACCAAGAGTCAGAGGCACGCCAGAGAAAGAAAGAACAAATTGAAACAAGGGTGTCAACGCCGTGCTAAGCAGCGCAAGGAAGCTTAGATCAAATATGAGTCAAACCTAGCCTAGTACAATAGAAGAAAATCAGAGCAAGAGGTCAAAGAAGGACGAGCAGCGAATACACCCTATGATAAGATCCAAAAAGCAATAGAAGAACTCAGGGCTACTTCACATCCTAATGAAAAACAAGAACAACTCCGAGACTTCCTCCGGTCAACAGTCCTAAGGACGAACGACAAAAGGGCCCGCTCAAGGCTACCTAACAAGTCAACATCTTATGAGCAGGAAGATCAAAATTAAAGGAAGTCCGCTTTCGAGAGACTTGGCCCAAGTGGAAGTCACAATAGAGAAAGTAGAAGAAATCACAATCAAAACGACTGAGTTGAATAACCAAGAAAGGCCAGAAGCAAAGCACCTACTCGGACAGCCACACAAAACTACTCTCACTAAGACAATAGTTGGCAAGAAGAAGGCGTTGAATCAGAATACATAGAAGCCAGAACGCATGATAGATTCCCCTATTTTGCAAATAGACTTGCTTCAATATGACTGCCTCACAAGTTCAAGCAGTCCAACCACTCCAAGTATGATGGCAAGACCAAACCAAGACAGTGGCTCAGGATTTACTCGCAATCGATTGAATTGGCTGGAGGAGACGATGACATCAAGACCTTGTTCTTTCCCATGGCCCTAGAAACCATGCCCCTTCAGTGGTTTGACAAATTGAACCCAGGATCAATCAGAAATTGGGAGGACTTGCAAAGAGGTTTTTATGAAAATTTCGCAGGTATCATTACACACCCAATCACCCACACAGAGCTAAAAGGACTCAAGCAGAAAGGAGGTGAAAGTCTCAGAAATTACTATCGACGATTTGGTGAACTACGAGCTCAAGTACATGACATCATCCAATGAGAAGTAATCGAAGCTTTCTCTCACGGAATCATGGCTTGGTGGCAATTTCAAGACTTCTGTAAAGAAAACCTAAGAAACAATGAAGAATTTAGATGAACAGTGGAAAAGATAATTACTGTAGAGGAAAAGACACGAGAAAGATTCCTGGATAGAAACAACCGAGACAACCCAGACAAGCTAAACCATCGAAACAACAGAAATTAGGAAAGAAAACATGGACTAGACAACACCGTAGCAGTCACTAACAAATCAAGGAAGTTTTCCAAGCCAAGAAGGTATGACGACATTGAAAACATGCGTTGCGTCTTGCACCTCAAAGAAAATCACACCATTGGAGATTGCTACACCTTCAAAGATCGATACATAAGAAAGGATAGTAAGGAGAATACCAAAGAAGACAATCAGAAAAAAAGAAGAAGACAATCACAAAGACAAGGGATTCCAAAAATCCAGGGGGACAGTAGCAGTAATCTTTGCTGGGGTTCTAGATTCCATAAGCAAACATCAAGAAAAGCTAGCGTTATAAACCATCATGGCAGTAAAACCGGCTACACCAAGATATCTCAATTGGTCACAGTATCCAAGCCAATTTTCAAGAAAAGACCAATGGACTAGCATAGGAAACGTAGGCCATTACCCATTGGTTCTGGATCCAACTATTGTCGAAACTCTAAGAAAGATGGGACTACAACTCACCGGGATGATTACACCAACAAGCATGCCTTTTTATGACATAGTACCCGGCAAGGCAGCAATGCCACTTGGACAAATCACTCTGCCAGTTACTTTTGGGACTCTCTCGAACTACCATACAGAGTTCATCAAGTTTGAGGTTGCGGACTTCGATTCATCATATCACACAATCCTCGGGTGCCCAGCACTAGCAAAATTCATGGCGATACCGCACTATCTGTACCTGTTACTTAAGATGCCAGGGCCTAATGGTGTCCTTTCTCTTTAGAGCGATTTGAAACGCACTTTTGACTGTGATGTTCAGGCAATCCAAATTGCAGCAAAAGCATAGGCCACCAATGGAAGAAAAGAAATAGCCGTTGTTGCAGCAGAAATGAGCCTAGAAGAGCTAGTGATACCGGCTAAAAAACCCAACATCCTAGCACCACCGAAAGAAGCCGACGTCAAGCAAATCGACCTGGGCACAGGTGATCCCTCCAAAATGACAACCATCAACGCCCACCTCTCAGCAAAATAGGAACTCGTGCTCACCAACTTTCTTTAGGACAACAAAGATATCTTCGCTTGGAAGCCGACCGACATGCCAGGGGTCCCAAGAGAGTTGGCTGAGCACAGAATTGATATCAATGAAGGCTCCAAGCCTGTGAAACAACGACTACGATGATTCTCACCAGACAAGAAGGCAGCAATTAAAAAAGAAATCACAAAACTAATGGCAGCCAGATTCATCAGAGAAATCCTCCATCTAGATTGGCTAGCAAACTCAGTTCTAGTACAGAAAAAGAATACGGAGGAGTGGTGCATGTGTGTCGACTACACAGATCTCAACAAACACTGCCTAAAAGATCCGTTTGGGCTACCACGTATTGATCAAATAGTTGACTCAACAGCAGGATCTACCCTATTATCCTTCCTTAATTGCTATTCAGGATACCACCAGATCGCTTTAAAAGAACAAGACTAGAGCAATACATCTTTCATCACTCCATTCGGTGCCTACTGCTACAAAACCGTGTCATTTGGACTCAAGAATGCTGGTGCCACTTACCAAAGAGCTATCCAAACATGCCTCGGTGATCAGATCGGTGAAAATGTAGAAGCATACGTGGATGACGTAGTAGTAAAAACAAAGAACCCGGATACACTCATTGAAGACTTAAAGCAAACCTTCAAAAACCTAAAAAGATGGAGGTGGAAATTGAATCCAAACAAGTGTGTATTCGGAGTTCCTTCAGGACAACTACTCAGATTCTTGGTCAGTCATCGCGGAATCGAAGCAAGCGCCAAGCAGATTTGAGCCATAACAGAGATGGGCCCTCCTTGAAGTGTCAAAGATGTGTAGAAACTAACAGGCTGCATGGCGGCCCTCAATCGTTTCATATCAAGACTGGGTGAAAAAGGGTTACCTTTCTTTAAATTGCTAAAGAAGACAGACAAGTTCGAGTGGACAGAAGAAGCCAATGAAGCTTTCAAGAAGCTCAAGGCATACCTCACATCCTCATCCATTCTCACACCTTTGAGGAAATACGAAGACATGATGATGTACATTGCGGTAACTTCTACTGTGATCAACACTGCGATTGTCGTAGAAAGAGAAGAAGAAGGGCGTGTATATAAAGTACAACGCCCCCATATACTACATTAGCGAAGTACTGTTAGAATAAAAAATCTGGTACCCGCATGTGCAAAAACTACTCTACGCCCTCCTGATCACTTCACGCAAGCTTTGCCACTATTTTGAAAGCAACAAGATTACCGTGGTGATAGATTTCCCACTCGGAGACATCCTACACAACAGAGATGCAACATGGCGCATATCTAAGTGGGCAGTTGAACTTGGTGCTCTCAATATCGATTTCACCCCACAGAAGGCAATTAAATCTTAAGCCCTAGCTAATTTTGTTGTCGAGTGGATAGAAATTCAACAACCTATGTCAAATACCATCCTTGATCACTGGAAGACATACTTTGATGGATCACTCAAGCTAGGTGGAGCCGGTGCAGGCGTTCTCCTCATTTCTCTAGATGGAAAACAACTCAAGTATGTCCTTCAGATACTATGGCAAGCTACAAATAATGAAGCAAAATACGAAGCCCTCATCCACGGGCTACGAGTGGCAATTATCCTCAGAATCAAGCGTTTACTCGTATACGGCGATTCAACAGTAGTCATCAATCAAGTCAACAAAGATTGGGATTGCACCAAAGAAAACATGGGCGCTTACTGTGTAGAAATACAAAAGCTCGAAAAACATTTTCAAGGATTCGAAATTATACACGTCCTACGTGATTCTAATATTGCGATAGACGTCCTTGCCAAGCTTGGATTAGACAGGGCGAAGGTTCCACCTGGTGTATTCATAGAGGAGTTATCAGCTCCATCTATCAAACAACTCGGTGAGATAACCCCTGAAATCTCAGCTAAAGGCATCCAGATTTTGGTAATCACCACTTCATGGACCCAAATTTTTTTTGATTACATCAAAGAGAATAAGTTGCCAGCAGAAAAAGAGGAAGCTACCCGAGTTGTTCGTAGAAGCAAGAATTACGTCCTAGTAGAAGACAAGCTCTACAGAAGAGCTGCATCATCAGGAGTACTCCTAAAATGCATCTCATTTGAAGAGGGCAAAGAGATCCTAGATGAAATACACTCAGGTTGTTGTAAAAATCATGCCACTTCAAGAACACTAGTTGGCAAAGCATTCTGAATAGGTTTCTACTGGCCAACCGCTTTAAAAGATGTAGAAGAACTCGTCAGAAGATACAAATGTTATCAAATATTCGCAAGACAAGCTCATGTGCCAACTCACAACCCCATCTGCATCCCACCTGCTTGGCCTTTCTCCTGCTGGGGGATGGATCAAGTAGGACCTCTCAAGAAAGCAAAAGGCAGTTTTGAGTACATCTTCATAGCAATTGACAAGTTCACCGAGTGGATTGAATTCAAACCACTCGCAAAATACAGCGTAGCCAAAGCAGTCGAGTTCATCCAAGACATTATGCACCGCTTCGGCATGCCCAATCGAATTATCACAGATTTGGGTTCTCCCTTTACAGCCTCAGAATTCCAAAGTTGGGCACAGGACTACAGCTTCAGAATAGATTATGCATCAGTCGCACATCCAGAGGCCAACAGACAGGTAGAAAGGGCTAATGGACTCATACTAGCTGGATTAAAACCAAGACTGTATGAAGAACTAGTAGACTATGGATCAAAATGGATTGAAGAATTACCCAAGGTCATATGGGGGCTACGAACCCAAATAAGCAGAGCCACCAGATACTCACCCTTCTTCCTAGTTTATGGATCAGAAGCCGTACTATCTGCTAACTTGATCTGGATGTCACCAAGGATAGAACAATATGACAAAGGAGAAGCAGAACAAACCTAAAGATTAGAGCTCGATAGTATAGAAGAAGTCAGAGTAAACGCTACCCTTCAATCAGCAAGATACCTCCAAGGATTAAGACGCCACTACAACAAGAATACCCAGTCTTGATCATTACAAGTCGGAGACCTAGTACTAAGAAGAATACAAAAAACTGACGGATACCATAAACTACTTAGTCCATGGGAAGGTCCTTTTATCATAAAAACAGTCACCGAACCAGGCACATACAAGTTGACAAATGAAGACAGAAAAGAAGTCAACAATACATGGCACATCAGCCAGCTATGAAGATTCTATGCATGGAAACAACTCAAGGGAAAATATATATACAAGCCACAAGAGATCAATGTTCATGATCATTAAAGATAGCCCGCATCAACAACATATGTACTATTATGACCTATCAATATTCATAATCAATAAAGATGTTTCTTTCTCAACAAACATGTCTTATTATGGCTTTCCCTGAGTTGTTTCCAATGAGCACCAAAAAGCAAAATGGCTGAAAAGACGCCTGAGCATACCGGCCGAGAGCAAAAGAGCTGAAAACATGCTTGAGCCCATCGATAAGGGTAGCTAACAAGCTAACACCCGAAACAAAAACCAAAATGGCTGAAAAGACGCCTAAGCATACCGGCCAAGAGCAAAAGAGCTGAAAATATGCTTGAGCCCGCCGATGAGGGTAGCTAACAAGCTAACACCTGAACCAAAAAGCAAAATGGCTGAAAAGACGCCTGAGCATATCGGCCGAGAGCAAAAGAGCTGAAAACATGCTTGAGCCCGCCGATGAGAGTAGCTAACAAACTAACACCCGAAACAAAAAGCAAAATGGCTAAAAAGACACCTGAGCATACTGGCCAAGAGCAATAGAGCTAAAAACATGCTTGAGCCTGCCGATGAGGGTAGCTAATAAGCTAACACCCGAACCAAAAAGCAAAATGGCTGAAAAGACGCCTAAGCATACCGGCCGAGAGCAAAAGAGCTAAAAACATGCTTGAGCCCGCTGATGAGGGTAGCTAATAAACTAACACCCGAATCAAAAAGCAAAATGGCTAAAAAGACGCCTAAGCATATCAGCTAAGAGCAAAAGAGCTAAAAAGATGCTTGAGCCCGCCGATGAGGGTAGCTAATAAGCTAACACCCAAACCAAAAAGCAAAACGACTGAAACTAAGCATGAACATAAATCAGAGCAATTTCAAGACAAGACCCTCTAGCTCCTTGTTCCAAATAGAAAGAGGCTTGAGGGCTACGCTCAGAAGATCCCAAGAAGCGCTACATGGTTTTGATCAAGAAAGCACTTAGATGACACCTGTTCCTGCTCGACAAGACTTGAAGGAACAAGATGAGGCTTCTAGAACTCAACCATGAAGCGCTCGGGGGCTTGCCGGTCCTAGGATATTTTTGCAACCAGAGATAGGACCAGATGTTGACCACACTCCGAGTTAAGCCGAAAAGAAGAAGCTGGAGATGTCCTAAGTCTTTTCAGTACTAACAAGAACACAAAGTTTGTCGAGACAACGATCTATACCGAGTTGTTTACAAGTCACAAATGAAAGCCAGACAAGCACTCGACAAATCAAGGAAGTCTGTCAAGACATCAATCTACATACACCGAGTTATTTACGAGGCACAAACGAAAGCCAGAAAAGCACTCGACAGATCAAGAAAGTTTATCAAGACAATAATTTACCAAAGCCGAGTTGTTTATGAGACAAAGAAATACAGACAAAGAAGACATCAACAATCTCCATTCAGTTTTCAAGTATAGTGTTTTGTTACAAGAAGCTAGAGTACAAAGGTTGATTACATCAGGCATTGTCATCAGGAGAAGAAACATCAATGTTAAGATTGTCTACAATCTTCCTGGCTAAATCATCGACCTCGGGCTCCAACTTCTCAATAGCATCTAGATACTCTTGTCTCTCGGCTTCATTAGCAACCTTAGACAAAGGAAATTCTAGAGAAAGAACCCAGACCTGAGCAAGAACATTCCTAGTGCAAAGATGGGCACACCTCTTCACGAACTCCTGAAAACGGGTCGGCACTTGGAGAATAAACTAGGCCCAAGAATGACCGTTGTCTGCTAGAGTCTGGAGAAGGTCGGCTACTGACCGAAAAGACTTCCACAAAGCTTTCTAGTTCTCAGTAGCCATTGCCAACTTGTCAGTCAAGTCCTCAATGGTCTTTTGGGCCTACACAAGATCTCTGTCAGCTCCACACCTAATCAACTTAGCAAGTGCGAGTTCTTCTTTAGCTCGAGTAATTACCTCCTTAGCCTTATTGTGGTTAGTGTGAACGAGTGTCTTCATCCCCTTGATACCCTCTGAGAGCTTCTGCTTTTCAACTCAGAGAGCTAGACCAAGCAACAAAAGACAAGTTAGCAAAAAGACAAATATGAATACAAAAGGAAACAAAAAAGAACTCGCAATACCATAGCACTCTTTCTTCATGGCCTCCATGTTTTTAAGGCCTCCTAGGCAGTAGCATCCCTCTACTTTTCTACCTCAACTACCTAGGCACGGAGAGCCTTCTCCTCCTTCTGATGCATCTAACGCTCAGTCTCCAACTTGGCCCGACAGAGGTCAAGCTCTGCCTTTAGGGTACTCACCTTAGAAGATAACTTTTTCTTGTTTTCAGACGAGAAAAAGAAGCCGGTATGATCATGAGAGAAAGACTAAAAAAAGAGAGAGAAAGAAAAACAAGACATAAGGACAGAAGAAAAAAAAAGAACATCCAAAGAAAGAACTGTAGAAAAACTTACCTGGAGCCATTCCCCAAAAGAAGTCACAAGGGTCGACAAGCTTCCCTAGGCAGCGGTTAGCTTCGACAATCAATGAGTGGCATCAAACTGCTGCACCACGTCATCAGCCAAAGGCAGACCACCAGAGACAAGAAGAGGAGAGGGAAAGCCAGCCG